>NC_134485.1:309476517-309846976 GCF_040206685.1 Ascaphus truei
AGGTGTTACAGTTGATAAATGTTTTACCTTTTATTGCTTTTTTTAAATGTAAATTCCTTTGCTCTATTTATGATGTGTGGGCAGCTAAGGCATCTTGTGTGATCACATTTAAAACAACCAGGTGGTGCGCCTCTTAGCCAGTTCCCTTGCACTCTAGGTTTCTGGGTTTGACCGTTGTTTGCATTCATTAAGGTACTTGGTGCAATAGTGTTCTAAATATTTGTTGCTTTTCTAAAAATGATTTCTGGTTTATGTGGCATGTATTCTTTAAGTATTGGATCGTTTATTAATACGTTCCAGTGTTTCTCCATTATATTTCTTTTTTTCTGTGCTCCCCTGTTTTGTTTCGTAATGAACATGCATTTATCTTTTTCACTTTTTTTGTTGTCTTTTTCGTTGGCTGACTCCTTGTTTTGTATTAGGCTTTAGCATTCTCTCAGGTTGGCTCTTTCTAATGCCTTATTTATTAACCTTTAGTCATACCCTTTGTCATTGACCTTTATTGCTAAACATTTTGCCTGTTCCTGGAAGTCACTATCACGAGTGAAGTTTCTTTTTAGCCTTAGAAACTGACCGTATGGAATGTTATTCTTCCAAGACTTCAGGTGATTGCTATTGGAGACAAGATAGCTATTGCAGTCTACCTTTTTTTAAATGTTTTTGTTAAAATCTTTTCGTTTTCATTAAAAAGTACAATGTCTAAATAGTTCAAAGTTGTCGTGCTAGATTCATGAGTAAAATTAAGATTAAGATTATTCATAGATAAATATTTCATAAAGTCCTTTAATTTTTCTTCTCCTCCTTACCAGATAAAAATCAAATTGTCTATAAAACGTTTGTAAAAAACAATATCATCTAAAAATTGGTTTTTGGACCAAATAAACAATTCCTCCCAGTATCCCATATAAAGATTAGCGAAACTGGGAGCGAATTTGGTCCCCATTGCTGTTCCGCATGTCTGTAGATAAAAAGTCAATTCAAAGAAAAAAAAATATTTTTTTAAATAAAACTAATGTAATCCATAATGAATATATTTTGTTCTTTTGCTTGTGTGACATCCCTATCAAGAAAAAACATAATCGCTTCTACTCCTTTCTTGTGTGCAATTCTTGTGTACAGTTACACCACGTCGCACGTGACCCACATGTAATCCTTTTTCCATGCTATTTCATTAATAATCTCCAGGAGGTGTTTAGTATCCTTTAAGTGTGACCTCAATTTTCCCACATAGGTTTGCAAGAAATAATCTATATACTCAGATAAGTTAGATGATATGGACCCTATTCCCAAAATTATTGGTCGTCCGTGTGGATTAATGAGACTTTTGTGTATCTTTGGCAGATGATAGAATACAGGTGTCCTGGGTTGTTGATTGTCCAGGAACCTGTATTCCATCAATTAATAACAAACTTTGGTGATCCCCTCTTTCAATAGGGTTTTTTGTTCACATTGTATTTTCATTAGTGTGCTTCTTGTATATAGTCTATCCTGTTCTGGATGACTATTCCATCCCCTTTGTCTGCTTGCCGAATGACAATAGTTCTATTGGCCTCTAAATCTTTTAGGATGGCTTTTTCCTCCTTATTGAGATTGTTTGAAATGTTGCTCTTATCCACACACAGTTCTTTAAAATCCTCGTATACAAATTAATGGAATACTTCTATATGTCTATAATCCACACCCTTACGTCACTATTTACAACTTCATATACCTATATGCAGTAGCCTGTGGCCACACACAGCGCATCCCAATTGCACTTAGGTGCGTGTGCATTTGCACATTTTTCTCATTTAACAAATTCCAGTGCTCTGGAATAGGGAAGCATGCTTTAACTGGTTTCAGTTCTACCTATAAGGTATATCCCAACATGTATTCATCTCAGGCTCTAACTCCAACACCTTGGATATCACCCTTGGTGTCCTGCAAGGCTCTGTTCTGGGGCCCCTACTCTTCTCAGTGTTCATCAATCATCTTCCCACAGCTTGTAAGGAAGCTTCAATACACATGTATGCAGATGACACAATTCTATACTGTATGCACACAGCCATAGCCTCTCCGACCTTGAACACATACTTCAGTCTGACTTTTTGAGACTTGAAAGCTGGATTTCCCAAAACAAACCTTTTTTAAACACTGACAAGACTGTAACAATGGTATTTGGGACCAAGATTACATTATTAAAGCTTCCAGTGACTGAGCTCCAGATCAGAACTAACGCTAACACCACCCTAACTCCTGTTACTAGTTTTAAATACCTGGCATATGGTTTCACTCCCACTTAACATTCGGGATGCACATTGATACCCTGACATCCAAAACCTATGCCAATCTACGAACAAATCCTCCCTAAGCCTACTGGTCAGAAAGCATATCGCACAGCAGATGCTAATGCCAATTATCGACTATGGAGACATAGCAAACGGCGCGGCACCCCAAACCCACCTTAGCAAACTTGATGCCCTCTACAATTCAATATGCCATTTTGTTCTCTAATGCAACTACAACACACATCACTGCAAAATGATCAAAGAACTAGATTGGTCATCACTTGAGTCTAGGCGCAAATTTCACCTTTCCTGTCTTGCCTTCAAATACCTTCAGGGCAAGCTACCCATCTATCTGAACAAGCTCCTCACCCCTACCACATGCAGCACTTATCATCTGAGATCAGACTCCAAAAGAGTGTTCATGGTCCCAAAGCTCAACAAAGTATCCGGCCGCTCCTCCTTCTCTTACCATGCACCCTAAAACTGGAACAACCTACTGGAGACTCTCACATCCACCACAAGTTTAAGTTCTTTCAAAACCAAAGCTCTCTCACATTTTAATCTTGCAGACAAAGATAGAGGGGTACCCTCGCTCAGCTCAAAGTAGGGTGGGGGATGGTGCTCCTCTGGTCAAGGTAAGTACAAAACACTATATACAGAAAAGTAAACCCAGTTGTAGTCACTATGTCCCCTGAGTGGATGTATTTATGACATCATTAAAAATTATTTTATTAGATGAATCATTAAAATATATACATGTTTACACAACGACACTAAGCTGAATCATTCAAAATTCAATGGTGAATGTTCGGATTTTGTAAATCAGTGAGGTAACTGTTTTTTATAAATACTTAACTACCTCTTGTACAGTGACCAAAAAGAAAAATAACTATCCCTTTAAAATATATCGGGATTTGAGATATGAATATCTCCCACCATAATCATCCTGATAGCCAAATGTCCTTAAATTATATCAAAACCTTCTTCAAATCCAGAGGTAATGTCTATATGTTGATTCATATCCCATGGATGGTATTATATAAAAAGTACAGCTTAAATACATACCAGGTTTCTTTTAGCGGGTATGAGAACAGATAGTGAAGCAGATAACCTGTAACCTATATTGTATTTCAGGATGTGTGGTGCAGGGTAGAGTCCTTAACCTTAACAGAGAGAAACCTTCCTAGTGTGTCACACTGAGATCAGAAGTAGAAGTGAACAACCCTGATGTGGATAGAGTCTTTCCAGGGTAACTCGGGTCAATACCCTATAGTGAGCTAGTTCAACTACAGCAGTATCAGATCACGGTATCCTAAAGTTCCTGTAGGGTAAAAAGTGTGCTATTAAACTCATTTTGGATAGATATTAATAATCAATAATCTATCAACTAGTGAGTACATAGCTATTGTATGTTCAGGATAGCCATAAATAAATCTAAAACGGACAATGATCCAAAGGTGTCGTGTGTTGAAATAGGTGATATTGATGCAAAAAGTTAGGAAGTGTTTCATTAGGATAACATAAAAGTTCCCTATGGTAGGTGGTAATTAGAGTGTCATGTAAATACTGTTAAAACGTACACTGTCAGGTGAAAAACTGCACCTCTACTGTTTGCTTGACTTGCCTGAGGGCTATTGATAGTAAAGTCTTAACTTGAAAGCAGTAAGTGTTGTATAGTTATAACACTTAAATGAGCTTGCTCTAGGAGAGAGCAATGTGTAGGGAAGCAGTGATAGTAGTGAAACCTCAAAACCACCTAACACAAATTAAGTAGGTTAATGCCTCTTCTCCTCCCTGCTGGTGGTGTTCTAAAACACCCCTAAACTGTATGCCCAGCTTGCTTAGAAGCTATATGCTGAGTCTTTTCTACTGCCGTGACAGGGGAGCGCTAGCGGTTGATTCACATAGACGCGCTCGTAAGTGCAGTCCCTGCGCGTGCACATGAATGTGCTGGTATCCGCCGATGCGCGTTTCACGTGTCACACTTTCTCAAGGCATTTGGGGGGGGGAGTCCCAGTCAATGCCTGGGGACTTATAAAGCCGTGTCCAGGATTCGTTGTTAACAAGCTAACCCTTAAGATGCCTGTTCCTGCTTACGTAATATACAGTGCTATTCCCAAGTTTGAAGTTTAAGCAAGGTTTCATAAGGGATTTGCACAGCTCCCTGTTTTGCCCATGTTAAAATAAACGCTAGTAGTATCATTGATACTATTTAACAAATGTTATTGTTTGGTTGTCATTATCTTAGCAACCACTGTAGGAGTTACATAAGTGATATTTAGCAACTGTATTAGTTTGTTGCTAAAGACACTCGGGTACTTTGTTGCCTAATGGAGAGCTGAAGATCATGTTCAATCTTCCAGTAGTGTTCTGTTTAAATGTCATTTTGATTCCATCAGTGAGATAATTTAAATATGCGGGTAATTTAGTATTTGAAGGCAAAGGATCTCTATCAAATAATAAAGGCATTATGCCTGGCTGGTTAACCCTAAGTCGCGTTGGACTGAAGGGGTTAACTGTATGTTCACTACACTGACATGTTTTCCCCTACACCATCTTTCTTGTCTCCATTTTGCTGCTCAGTCCATAGCTGCAGTGATAGAAATATATGTAAACTGTGCCAATTTGTTTTGCGACACAAGGGGGAGCTGCTAGTGCTAAACCAAGAGCTGATTGAAGAAGCGTGTCTATGAATGGGTGGCCGCTTTGAAGTATAGGGATCACTTTCTAAGCCCTAGACCTCTACACCGCAAGGTCAATTGGATAAGTGGTTTGCGGTTTCTGTCAAAATGTATCGTCATCTTGTTAGTTCCGTAACTTGAAAAGGGGGAAGTATATTAGCATGAGTACTAGGTTTATAAACAGACCACATCATAGCCCTTTCAATTAAGTAGCTAACTCACGCTAGGAGTGAGCTAGCACTCTAATTTTTGGAGTGCAGCTATGAAGTAAGAAACCATACACATACATATAAGATTTATAATAGTTGCATAAGCAGGACATACTTTTATTAATAAACTGTATTGTACTGGTGGTTTTAAATGTAAAGACAGGAAACTTTTTCTGTCAGCCTGGGAAAAATCCTTTAGCATGCAAATATGTTAAGGGTGAATGAGCTGAGGTATTTTTCATCTCCGTACTTCAGAGGCACCCTGCAGAGTTGGTGCCTCAATGTCTATGAGAAGTTGAAAAGCCTCAGCAATCCTAGGTGTTAGGATGGTTGGGATATTGTAGGTGCCAGATACCAGAGTAAAGTATGGGTACTTCACACTTGGTGGCCAAACCCCAGACTTAGTTTCGCCAGGTAAAGGGGTTTGTCCCGGTATGCTAAGGAGCTCAAGTGTGAGGCTAGTACCTGCTCCGTGCAAACCGGGAAGCAACTTCTGCCTTTTTTTCAAAATGCCGGCAAGTCGGGGATAGGTGGAGAAATGTTCCCATGGGCGGTATTGGTTATGCATGTTAGGTATAGAACCCTCAACCCTATAAAAATGCCTGCTGGCCAGTCCCTAGTAGATTCACCTGATTCATCTAAGATTTGAAAAAGTTCCAGCGTCAGCGGTTCCGGAGTGTGAGGGGTTAATAATATCGTAACCAAGGATCGTCCCCCCTCTTCTGGAATTCGTTAGTGCTAAGGGTTCCTGAACGAACCCTGTAAGGACTGAACAAACTTTGTACTTTTGGCAGAAATATAGGGGTGGCAACTTGTGCTCCTAGCCAGGAACTCCTACACAGATCATCTTGAGCACCCACTTGCATGTGTGCAGGGTTGTCCAGAGACTTTGTTTCATTCCAAGGACATTTGAGTTCGTTTCCCCATCGCAGTAAGTGTTTTATCAAGTGTATATTGTGAAGATTTGTGTATTTGTCTGAAAAGAAATAAATTACAATTTATTTTACTCAACTTGTGTGCTCAGTCCAGAATCCCGGTATTAATGTGTAGATAAGACCTGGTCTACCGTGACAATCATCTCTTAAAGTGATATCACATCCTTTTGGACTAATTTAACACATCACATAGTACATGAACCGATGGGATTGTCTTCAATCCTATTGGCTGTAATAGGATTGTTTAGTGTTTTAAATTAATTAATTGTTTTGTTGGCTTGTGGTTTTATTTATTTAATTGATTTTTTGGCTAGTGGTTTTATTTATTTGATTGATTGGTTGGCTAGTGTTTTCATTTATTTACTCTTTTAGAAAGCCCAATTACTGGATGAAACGCATTAGAGGTTCAGGGGTATGCTTCCCCTCCTCTTTTTATCTATGCTACAATAAAGGATTCATATTCAGCACAGTCCAGCTTCAGCTTTTTCTTCCTGCATCGTGGTGCCCGCTGAATTGCTTCTCCCCACCGGAACAAGCGTTTTCCACATTGTCTACTATATCAGCAAAGGAGCACACAGAACCGGTCTTCATATCGTGAGTACAACCGCTGCCCCATGAGAGCTGCCCCAGGCACATAGGTTTATGTAGTTCAGAGAGATTGGAGAGGTTTTGGGGGGGTTCCAGGACTTCCCCCTTACAACTCTGCATATCTCTGCTAGACCTTATGCCATCTAGGGGTTAAATGCTTACAGCCTCAAGCATGCATTATCACACTCTGTGATCTGGTTCAAGTGCATTAAGACATTTCATTAAAAAGTGGGTTATTATTATGCTCTGCAGCACTGGCTGATTGGGGGCCTTTACCCCATTATTTTTGTTCTATTTTTTTTTCCATTTATTTAATTGATTTGATGGCTAGTGGTTTTATTTCTTGAATTGGTTGGATAGGTATTTATTTCTTATGTTTTGGAATAACATAATTTTTATTCTTTCGCTGTTTTGGTGATAGATAAAAAAAATTCATGAGTAATTTAATTCTTTTATTGTTGGGTGGTTTAGGGGCTTGTGTATTTCTTTTATTCTTGTGTATTGTTGACCATTGAGGGCTATAGTTCCTTATCATGCCCATACTATGTGGGTATGATGAATCACTGTGACAATCAATGGGTAGAGGGTGGGTATAGTGGGCCCGGGGTGGGTGGTTAGGCCTCCCGGGTGGATAGCGGGGGAGGGTGGGTTAACCCCTCAATTACTCTAGCGGTTATTAATCGCTAAGTTGATTAAGGGGTTAGGGGCTATTAGATTGTATTTATCATGTACTTTTGCTGGCAATGGAGGACATGGACCTGGCGTATGCTGACGATGATGCCCTTCATGATGGCAGGGGTAAGTAGAAAATTGTATTAACTTTATTTATGCTGGCTGGCTAATGTTTGATTTTATAATGGGCAAATGAGCTATTATTCATATCTGGAAAAAAGTTATTTTTCCCATTAATCTACTGTATGTGTTGGGGGGTTTGTTGGGTATAGAGGAGGTGGTAGTAGGGTTGTTGTGTTTATTTTTGTTTCTTTGGGGTAGAAGGATTGGGTGAAGGGTGTAGTAGCCCCGAGAGTGGGACTTTAGGTCTGCCTGGAAGGTTGCGAGAGGAGTTAACCTCTTCATTACCATAGCGGTTCCCACCATTAAGGTAGTGAAGGGGTTAACTCCCCACACAACCTTGCAGGCATGTCTAAGCACCAACCCTGGGACTACTACCCCTTCATACACCCCCTATTCCCCAAGAAACAGACTATTGAGGTTTACCCCTTCATTACCTTAGTAGCTGCTAAGTTAATGAAACTGTTTTAATATAAATTTTAATTCTAGTGTAGATGAGCAGGGGGTCTCCGGAGCAGAAGCGCATTGATTTCAGTTCTGGGAACCCATTGTTTCCTGAGATACAGGCCCTGTTATGGGGTGCGTGTATCTCCTATGCATTTTCTTCCCACAGTAACTTGATGCACGCTAAACATTTAAATGCATAGGAGATACCGGCACCACATAATGGGGCCTGTATCCCAGGAAGCAAGGGGTCCCTGGACCTGAAATCAATGCAATTCTGCTCCAGAGACCCCCGCTCATCTACACTAGTATTAACATTTATATTAAAATCTCGCGAACGCTTGCAAGATATGCGCAGGGAGAGGTGGCTCTCTGTGCAGCTCTCTGCAGCTGGCACAAATCGCTGGGTAAGCCCTTTTGAGAGAGGCGATCATCACGCCGCCGGCGACTCGCCCGTTTTGGGAATTTTGCTATTACAGGTAGTCTAGGCTTTCTGAATACCGTGATAACAACGCAAAAACAAAAATTGTTAACGTAAATGGCCCAGAGAATATTTTTATGAAGCCTTATAGAACAGACCCCATAATGTTCTCAGTTCAGCTTATTATTCTTTCCTTTATTATTTGAGGCAATAATGAAATTAAATAAAATGTATCTGTCCCCTTGGGAACCCTCTCCCAGTCCCACCATCTTGTGTTACTGAAAGATGGAACAGTAACTGGTTTAGGACGTATTCGGACATACATATATAATGAACACAACACGCCAGGCGTTGTGCCAATGTCAACCAGCCAATGCCACACTAGCCTGAGCCACCACTGTTAGTAGTAGTTCTGCTAATTGACCGCATCTATGCTTAACTGTTGGTCGGGTGTTGATAATGGTGAGTGAAACAGTCAGACAGACAGCTATTGTTGCATGTTACTTTTAAAGTACTGCTATAGTACTGGTAGTGTTAGTGTTGTAATAACTTTAGTAATTTCTTGCCCACTGCCCCATCCAGAGCCTCTTGAATTATTGGTGCATATATATATATATATATATATATATATATATATATATATATATATATATATAGCCCATCGACCCCCCCCCCCCAACCTCATATCGGGTACCCTAGGGTGTTTCATGGTCTTGCTACATGACTGTGTGTTGTGTGTACCTGCTGGCAATAGGAGGGCCTGAGTCTCTCTCGGTGACATGGGGGACAAAAGGACAGGTCTCTGGGGTGGATGCCTTCGTTCTCTTTTAAAGGTGCAGCACCTCCATCTGTAGTAGGCCCCAGGGATACTGGGTGGAATCCCTACTGCAGAATACCCTCCCAGGGATGAGAGATTCCAGTCTCACACAAGGTCTCTTTTAAATAGCATCAGCTCTTTATTATCCTTTCAGCAGTAGCAGGCAATGCAGTGTATACACAGCCAGCCAGCTGTTCTCCTTCAAGATGTCCCTGCCTCCACTCTGGGCCTAAGGGCCACCCAGAGTGGGGCTAGCTCTTCCCTCCCCCCTAAGCAGGGTGATAGGTACTTGGTCCACCTATCTATCTCTATCAGCTCTACTCATATGGCTCTAACCTTCTCTCTCACTCTAATAACACACTCCAACTAACTCCTAAATAGAAAGAGGCACTGCCATAAGTAGATTCAGCAGGCACCGCCCCTGTGCCTCTTGATTGAACACAGAGTCAGGTGACCTCCCTTCACTATCTCAGGACAAGTGCTTGAGGTGGGGGAAACCCATGTTAACTCCTGGCAGACCTGCCCTTACACAGGGATTACTGCCAGGAGGAGAGTAGAAATATAGCCCATAAACTTACCAGGGCTACACTCTCCCTCAGGTGGAATCCTATGGTCCCCACTTGGACCTAATTTGCTGGGCCATCTTGCAGGTGAACAACCTGTGAACAATACAGACAATGAAATTAATACATTGCATCCACAGAACTGTAACACCCAGATGGTGACATAAACAGCTGGAAACTCCCAACATGGAGAACCCATAACCCATAATAATGGCGGGGATCAGGCTTCCTTATATCCCATCCATTATGATCTACTGTACAATCTTAACAAAGAAGGGCTGAAGAGGCCCATTTTCCGGCCTGTACACTATCTTGTGCATGTATATGTTCCTGCCTGTACTCCAAACTCTCATTAGGGAACATATCTTGTCTTCCTTCAGATACACAGAGCTACTGCACTTAATTCTTAGATATTCAATGACAGCGTCTCTGAGCCAGGTGTCTCTCTGATCCTCAATCTCCTACATGATTGGCTCTGGTACATACGGGAACTCATACCCATGAGACTGTCTGTATCTCGCCACTATGACTCTATCTGCTCTGCTTAATTTGGTCAGTTTCCGGTTCCCAGCCTTTCCTGGCAGTACCCAGTACTTAGGTTCCTCAGGCGCAATGTCATCATATAAGATGGATGAACCTTTGGGTGCTCATATGAGGATGATACACTCATACATTCCTCTGAATCCACTCTTGAGGACACACAAGATGTACAGTGGCAGCCGCCCTTAGTCTATGGCGGCCGCCTCCGCGGTTAATTTACAAACGCGTTAAGACGCTGGCTTTTTTTCCCCTTTCCAGCGCCGCAGGTGCTTCTATTGTTCAGCGCCATTAGGCGCTGATTGGAAAACCGGCCATGCGCGGCCGTGAGATGTGCCTGGCGTGCGGCCAATACCGGCGCCAAAATTGAAATGGCCGGGACAAATGCGGGCAAGCTTTAGATTAAGCTTGGCCGTAGCAGTATCTCTCTCAGTAGAGTGCGAGCTTTTACGCCTCCCTCTAATGACATTTGTGTTTATTGTGGGATTCATTTTGGGTGCCTTAGGACTTACAGGACCCGCTTTAGCAGACAACTGGGACAATCTGGTCCTACCTCTAGATACAGGATTAAACACAGTGGGGTTAGGTACAGGTATAACACTCGACCAAGGTATCTCCCCATAGAACCCTCATCACTCGAAACCCAATTCCGCCAATCAGTAGAAAACTTGGGCGTTTTACTCGGCTTACTCCCACTAGGACCCGGTGGCATAGAACGTGATGGGGCAGGGGCAGTGGTCGGGGCAATGGTGCTAGGGGCGGTGACCATAGGATTGCCATAGTCCATCATAGTGTCTCTTAGTCAGGCGATGCCGCGACCGGTAGATGTTCTCTTACTGTCTCTGGCTGGAGCGTGCCTGGCTCCTCGCTTAGCCACTTGTGCTTTGAACTTCTTAAACTCCTCCTCCAGACCGGCTCTCTTCAACGAGTCGATTAAGGCTTCCGGGCCTCTGCTCCTTGTTGACCCAGAAGTGACGTCATCATGGGTCATCGCAGATTCACCATACGCCTCTTGGTCCCGCACCGGAAGTGCGTCACTCACCGGAAGGGGTGGCGGTGAACCTGCGGGGTAGCGAACGGGCAGGTAGGCCTCCAGCCTCTCTCTCTCCACAGGTTCCTCCTTCACCTGGTGGAAGTTAGGGGGTGGTGGAGTCATCTTACCACTCCGCTGCTTTGCGATACTCTGCGGTTCCTCCGGAGCCGTCTCGGATCCCATCTCCGCCACACTGGGAGTTGCCACGGCCATGGGACTTCTACGCGGTTCAGGCCGCATCAGCGCTCGCCGTCGGGGGTCTCGGACTCATCTGCTCCTTCTCTTGGGTAAGTGACTCCGTCTCTCACAGCTGGGGTGGTCCACCGGCCGGCGCATCACCACCGATGACAGGCTTCTTCCCTCGTCGTCCGACGAGGATGGCAATGGCACCTATGCTGGGGAGCCACATCTTGTCTTCGCGGCACCGCCAGTGAGTATAGATACGAAATGGGCCCGCTCTGGTACCTCCACTGCGGTTGCACTCCTCTCTATCAGGGCACTTCTTAGTAGCTGGGCCTGGATCCCTACCGCAGGGGTGATATATGGGATCAGGACAGCCTTTGCATCTGCCTCCTCCACTTTGATCAGCGTCACTGGAGAGGCCTCTCGCGGTGACACAATAGTAGGGTAGGGCTCGGTAGGCCAGAGCTAGAAAATGCCACACTTTTGGCACCGTGCTGTAGTACTCGGTGCAGGCCCAGGTGACCAGCATTGGATGCACAGGCACCGTAGATACTTGTGCCCATCAACCTCGACAACTAGGATGCCTCCTGGAAGCTGATAAGTAGTCACGCTCAAATCAGCCATCTTTTGCGCAGGGGTTGATTCAATCAGCTTGCTTACTCGACAAGTAGCTCAATCTCTGTCGCCAGTCAAACAAGAGTGAAGTTTCTGAGTCTCACTTCCTGTCCCTCCTTCAGCCTGTGCAGAACATTGTGATTGGCTCTCGGCGTGCCCCCTCCCTCTGGTGGATGGTAGAGGCGGGGCACTCTTTCACTTTGGGTGATGTGGGCTCGTTCTTTGGCCAGTCACTGCACAGGTGAGCGTGGCTACAGCTTTCGCGCCACTCCTTTCTTTTAGCTGGGGTTCTGGTTTTGGCGCCAAACCCTTGCACATTTCTCTCCACATTTCTCGCACAGCCTGCTTGTACGCAGCAAGTGCGTGATCTAGGCTGGGCGGGAGTCGCCATTTTGGATTGGCTGCAACACGCGTTGCAGTGAATGGCACCGAAGTCGCCATTTTGACCTCCTCCATGCCCTGCAGAACACATGTATCTATCTCCGCCATCTTTAGTGAGCCCTCTAAGCCAACAATAGCGCTACTCTCAGTGCCTAAAATGCAACTGGTTCCTAAGCACTCACCACATTCAATAGTGCTCTAACCAGTGATAAAACGCATGGCATACACCAGGCTAGGCAGAACTCAATCCTTGTACACCGCACTCGCTGACGGTTCATCACAAGCACACTGTGGTGTGTTTTCTGGATACTGGCTAGTGTACTGGGACATCCAGCAGTACTTGGCATCAACCTACTTTTGGCCACTCATAGTGCAGACCCTTATGCTGAAGTTCCTGTCCCAAGATAACCAGGCTACCCCCATAGGCATCCTACACTATCTGCCTCAAGGTGACTAGGACAGCTATAGCCAAGTGAATCCAAATCTACATCACCCTCTTAGGGCACCTAGGGTGTACTGTGCGAGAGAACAGTCCCTCCAGACTACCCCTAGTCTCCAAAAATGTCCATCTTTCTGCAGCACTTGCTCTGAAAGTGTACATACTACTTAGAGTCCTGCTTCACTGAAAACATGTCCTGATTCTCTCTGCAGCGCCTCCAATTGTAGCCCATCGACCCCTCCCCCCCAACCTCATATCGGGTACCTTAGGGTGTTTCATGGTCTGGCTATATGTCTGTGTGTGGTGCGTACCTGCTGGCAACAGGAGGGCCTGAGTCTCCCGTGGTGACATGGGGGACAACAGGACAGGTCTCTGGGGTGGGTGCCTACGTTCTCTTCTAATGGCGCCTCCATCTGAAGTAGGCCCCAGGGATACTGGGTGGAACCCCTACTGCAGAATCCCCTCCCAGGGATGAGAGATTCCAGTATCACACACGGTCTCTTCAAATAGCATCAGCTCTTTATTATCCTTTCAGCAGTAGCAGTCAATGCAGTATGTACACAGCCAGCCAGCTGTCCTCCTTCAAGATGTCCCTGCCTCCACTCTGGGCCTAAGGGCCACCCAGAGTGGGGCTTGCTCTTCCCTCACCCCCTAAGCAGGGTGAGAGGTACTTGGTCCACCTATCTATCTCTATCAGCTCTACTCATAAGGCTCTAACCTTCTCTCTCACTCTAATAACACACTCCAACTAACTCCTAAATAGAAAGAGGCACTGCCATAAGTAGATTCAGCAGGCACTGCCCCTGTGCCTCTTGATTGAACACAGAGTCAGGTGACCTCCCTTCACTATCTCAGGACAAGTGCTTGAGGTGGGGGAAACCCATGTTAACTCCTGGCAGACCTGCCCTTACACAGGGATTACTGCCAGGAGGAGAGTAGAAATATAGTCCATAAACTTACCAGGGCTATATATATATATATATATATATATATATATATATATATATATATATATATATATATATATATATAGTAAAAAGTAAATAGACAATACCGTTCTGTGGCTAACGAAATGCTTTTATTTGTGCGAGCTTATTGAAGCTCAGCTAACACGGTACTGATACCTCTACATGTATATATATATATATATATATATATATATATATATATATATACACTACCGACACACTTTATTAAAGTGTGGCCGGTTCCGCAAGTGTGTGCACGCGCGTCCAGGGCTCCCCGAGGGAGCCCTGGTGTCCCGCGATGTGGGGGATGGCGGCAGGGGGTTCCGGGGGACCCGGCGGACCCGGCAGCGGGAGGGAGAGCGCCCCGATCGGAAGGCGCTCTTCCGCTGCTTCGGCGCGCGCCCGGCACCCTCCGGCGCGCGCCAGTTTACTGCTGCGGCCGAGAACGGGCAAATGCTCGAATAAACTCGGCCGCAGCAGTATATATATATATATATATATATATATATATATATATATATATATATGTATATATATATATATATATATATATATATATATATATATATATACATATTGCCCATTGGATTTTTATTATATATTTTAAAAGATTTTGAGTGTGAACACGCTTTTTAACCTTGAATCAGTTGAGAGTTAAACCATATTTTTCATAACAATTGTAGCAATATCACTACTATGACTGAATGAAACAATTAAAAATATTGCATTCATTTGAAATCTACTAAACAGTAAACAATTATTCACATTTTTTGACTGGGTAAATGCATGATAAATAACCTTTAAATAGCAACCAGTAGAAGTATTATAGTAATGTATCACCGCCAAATGAATTGAAATTGATTCATCTGTCACTGATAATTATGAAGGAACATATTTGTTATGAAAAAAATTACATATTTATTACTTATTTTCTATTTCAGTCTAATAGTTTAGAATAGTGACAACTTTTAAAAGAAAAACCAGAAAATAATTGTAAGCAAGAAAGAGGAGAGTTTGAAGGAAGGCCTCCCTCAGATTGTTTAAGATTTTTTCAAAACTACCGTGGTTGTGACTAGACATTCTGTATACAGTACATGCACACACTACATTGTTCTTGAGATTTTTACAAGTATTATTGCAGAGCATTACAATGTACAGTATATTGAATTACAGCATATTAAGATAAACAGAATTAAATTATGCTAGAGTTCGCAAGTGAGCATGTATCTACAGTTGTGTGAAAGACAAAGTACACCCTGTTTGAATTCTATGGTTTTACATATCAGGACATAATAACAATCATCTGTTCCTTAGCAGGTCTAAAAATTCGGTAAATACAACCTCAGATGAACAACAACACATGACATATTACACCGTGTCATGATTTATTTAACAAAAATAAAGCCAAAATGGAGAAGCCATGTGTGAAAAACTAAGTTCACCCTTACTGATTCCATAGGAATTAAGATGCTAAGTAGCAGACAGGTGCTGCTAATCAAATGCCCTTGATTAATTGATCATAAGCAAGTGTGACCACCTCTATAAAAGCCGAAGTTTTAGCAGTTTGCTGGTCTGGAGCATTCAGGTGTGTGTTAACACAATGCCAAGGAGAAAAGACATCAGCAATGATCTTAGAGAAGCAATTGTTGCTGCCCATCAATCTGGGAAGGGTTATAAGGCCATTTCCAAACAATTTAAAGTCCATCATTCAACACTGAGAAAGATTTTTCAAAAGTGGAAAACATTCAATACAGTTGCCAATCTTCCCAGGAGTGGACGTCCCAGCAAATTCACCCCAAGGTCAGACCGTGCAATGCTTAGAGAAATTGCAAAATATCCAAGAGTTACATCTCAAACTCTACAGGCCTCAGTTAGCATGTTAAATGTTAAAGTTCATAACAGTACAATTAGAAAAAGACTGAACAAGTATGGTTTGTTTGGAAGGGTTGCCAGGAGAAAGCCTCTTCTCTCTAAAAAGAACATGGTAGCACAGCCTACATGCATCTAGGCTGCTCGACTGGACTCCCGGGTAAAATTTCTTGTCTTGAAATTTCTGAAGCCGGCTCGCTGCTATTTTTTAGTGATTTAGAATTTGCCGCTGCTGTCTTGGTGCTTAGAATCTCAGTGAATCTCATGAATTTATTGGCTGAGGGATTCTTATAGTATTGCAGAGTTCATTCATGAAATACTCCAGCCAAAAATCCTACTAGCCAATCAGTGTGTTGCCAGGCTGTCTAAGCAGGGCAAGCTCGGATTTGAAATCTGACAAGGGCATGCGCCAACATGCCACCTCTGCCACTGGTCAGTCAGAAGCCACCCACAGAGTTAGGCTCCTCAAAGTCTGGTCTGGGCAAATAGTGGTCCGATGACTTCCATTCATCCCCGGACGTGAGTTTTTGAGGCTAACTCTGCTGCCCAAATGGCTTTCACACCCTGGCAACCTCTGAGGCTTTCATGTCCGGGACCTGAGCAGACATGGTGGCACCAAGCTTGGTAGTCACATGGTCTCTCGGAACCATGGACCTGGAAGTCCCCAGCTCATAATACCGTGCACAGGCATATATACCAGTAAAACACCATGTAATAAAATATACTTTTCACATATTTTTTCAAAGTCCTTTGGGTAGAATGAAAATACGATCAGGTTCATTTTCATGGCTGTTTTCTCTATACACTGAAAACCAGACAAAAGTTTCTTTAAAACCCTCACAACTTCATATATAGTTGGAGTAACCCCAGAACCTCTATACTGGGCATTGAACTTGGATCCCTTTGTTACTGAGGGGACCCCAGAACCATTCTGGGGATACTTTACACCCCTTTGCCCCAATAACCTTTTTTGTCTGTGCTGATGCAGGGAGTCCTAGCGGTGAGTCGTGAAAGTCTTTCCAAAGCAAGATTTTGACTGGAGCCTTGTTCCTACATGCATCTAGGCTGCTCGACTGGACTCCCGGGTACAATATTGGGGTGCCCAGAAACACTGGACCCTGACTATCTAGGCACAATCTGATAAGACTTTCTCTGCAAATTCCACCCTAAAACTCATAGCCTAGCAATCTCTGCATGTTGGCACCCCTGGAAAGATAAAACACACACATAAACATTTTTTATTGTTGCACAATCACATGAGTCCAAGAGCTGACACCCTAAACCCAAAAATATGGCTCAGAGGTAACCAGCCAGGCATAACACAATTATTGATGGCCTGGTTACCTCCTCACCATCACAGCCAACCAATCAATTTAATAAATAAAAGCACTAACCAAAAAAACAATTAATTAATTTAAACCAGTAGCCAACAAAAAAAATCATTATTTTAAAACACTAATGAATCCTAAAATGCACTAAAAACAAGCCACCCAAAAATCCAAACAATTGAATCCAAACGATAAAAACAAATAGAAAAATTTACCAAAAAAGTTATACAGATGGTTGGTCACTCAGTTGGCACAGAATCCGCCAAGAGTACGGTCCTGGTCCCTCAAACTCGTGAATCCCAGCAACCAGACTATGGCCGACCAGGATAAACACAGTGGGGGTACCTGCTTTTGAATGGGACTCTGGCTGTGTGGATCCTTCAGGATCCGTCTGTAAGAGAAGTGTGGTAGATAGAAGTTTGCAGAGAGAGGGATTCATTCTAACAGGCAATTGCATGACTTTTATTTTATTTCAATAAAATATTAGTCAAACAGTAGGTTTTTTGAGTTCAACCGCATTAACTTCAGCCCCGGGAACCTCCGTCTTCCTGAGTAGCAGGCCCCAGTTTGGAGTGCCAGTTTCTCCACCATGTTTAAATGTCTCGGTCAAGTAGGTAGTGACGCGGGTGGATTAAACATGCAGGGAGATACCGCTACTCCATACCAGGGCCAGTAAATCAAGAAGCAGGGGATAGCTGGTGCTGAAATTAATGTGATTCAGCTCCGGAGACCCTCTGCTTTAATACAATGTCATTAAAAATAAAATAAAAGCAGCTTTATTACCAAAGCGGCAAGCTGCTAGTGTAATTAAGGGGTTAGACCAAAGTACTGTACTTGGTTTGTTGGATGCTGAAGGGGTGGGAGAAGGGTATAGTTGTCCCAGGGGAGTAGCCTACTGGGAAAGTTGTGGGAGAGGCTAACCCCTTCATTACCTTAATGTCATGAATGTGTTAAACCCCCCACTATCCACCCGAAAGGCCTACCCACCCACTCCAGGGCTACTACCCCCTTCACCCACTCCCTCTACCCCCAATAAACATTAACATACAATATAACAAGCAATACTAGCCTATACACCCATTGATTGCCACTGTGGTTACCTATGCCCTCAATGATTAACCCCAATTAACAAATTAACCCCAATGACAATGAATGGTCTCCTACTACCCACCCCCTCTACATTAAAAACCACCCCTAACACATACAGTACAGTAATTGGCAAAATCCCAATTATTCAGATCTTGATAATAGCACATTTGCCCATCAAAAAAAAATGCCCAGTCAGCATATAGTCAGCATATAGTAAATAAAAGTTGTACTTATCTTGCCAGGATGAAGGCCATCTTCATCATTCTGGTCCTTTGCATCTTCAGTGGATAGAGACCTTAAAATTAAAAACCCCTAGATCCAGACTAAGTCCAAAAGATAGTGTGTGGGGAATAAGGCAGATAGAAATAAAACTACAACTTATTTCCCTTTCTGTCCCCTGTTCACCAAGACTCAGGAGTATAGTGAAGATATACTTTCTTAAATGTAATATATTCTTTACATTCAGAACCAATATCCAAACAGGCTGCCCGAGCTAACCCATAGGCACCAGTAAGTCTGCTGGACATCAGAGTTCAAAGCAGTCAGAGGATGCCAGAGGTGAGAATAGCATTTGGTCAGTGAGAAAAGGCGGTGTAACAGGTCCGGAGATCAATGGCAGTCGTCCAGGCTGACACTTGCTCTGCCAGACCTGGTGGAGCCTGTCCCTGCGGGTGGCATTGAGATAGCCAGGGATTAAGGTAGCAAGCTTGTGCATGTCCCTTGGCTATTTCAGATTTCCCATGAACCAGGGAGTGCATCCATAGGAGCCTCAATTGCTACCGGTCTCCCTGCCACAGGACTTACCTCTCTCCTCGCTGTTTGGGGAGAGGGGATCAGCTTTGAGCAGAGGTTGCTGTTTGCAGCTTAAGGTGTTCAGCCCCAAGACCCTGGAAGAACCCTGACCAACCTCACAGGGAGACTCCTGGAGTGGGTAGGACCTCTGTGGCCGGAACAGCAGAGAGCAGGCAAGGATTGTTGAGGTTCACAAGCAGGGTTTGGTGGCAGGCAGAAAGCAGGATTGTCAGGGTCCTGGTAGGGGTCAGCAACAGGAAAGCAGGAGCAGGAACTGAGACTAGGGAGCAGGGACTGGGACCAGGGATACAGGAACAAACGGGGAAAGCCAGAACAATAGCAAGGGCCTTTAATAAGTACCATACTAATACAGAACAGAACTAGACAGAAGCATGGGCATGGGAGTCTGGAAACAAAACAAAGGCAAGGGAGGTACGGAAAACTATTAGGAGCACGAAAAGGAAACAGACAGACAGAGGAACCCCAGAACAGACAAAAAAACAGCAGCACACCTGCTGGACAGGGAAAGGAACTGTGGCTGGGAGCAGGATGTCTAGAAGAACCTGACAGTGTCACACTACAGCTTCAATAAGTTTGTAGATGACACGGACGACATTGACGGATTTCTCAAAGTATTTGAGGATCAGTGTCGCCGGTTCCGTGTACCTGAACGGGCCTGGGTTTTGCGGTTGTCGCTGCTATTGACGGTGATCGGTCTGAAGACCTTCCAGGGATACCATTAATGGACAGCAATGACTACCAACATGTGAAGGCTCTGTTACTGTGCGAGTATAGCCTCACTCCAGAGGCATACCGTGACATGTTCAGGTCTGGGACAAGACCAGCCAGGAAACTCACATGCTATATGCCTCCTGAGTCATCCAGCATGGCACTCAGTGGGTGGAAGACTGTGAAGCCACCAAGTACCACAGCTTACTGGACTTTGGGCTCTATGCACTAAGCGCCGAAAAAGTGCAATCGCCAAGTGTTCCCTATTGGCATGATTTTGGCGATTTGCCCTCGCAGTATTCAGTAAGGGCCGAATCCCTGGCGAATCACTGTGAAAGCAAAACGCAGATGAGCCGGTGATAAAAAAGCCTGGCTCCCGATAGCCTGGCGATAGGCCATTTCTGCCAATATGTGTTTGCAGCAGAGAGAGATCCACCACTCTCTCTGCGCAAACATCGGCACATTAAAAATCTTTCTAAACAACTTTTACTCATAGTGTACATGTGCAGAGGGTCTCCGGAACTAAACCGCATTGGTTTCAGGTTCGGGAACCCCCTGCTTCCCGAGATACAGGCCCCTTTATGAGGTGCCGGTATCCCTCTGCATTTAAAGGTCCCAATCACGTGACCGCAGAATGTAAACAAAGCAGAGGGATACCGGCACCCCCTAAAGGGTCCTGTATCTCGGGAAGCAGGGGGTCCCCGGACCTAAAACCAAAGCGGTTCAGCTCCAGAGACCCTCTGCACATCTACACTATGTGTAAAACACACATGTAAATAAACAATCATTCTTTACCTTAGTGGCTATCCGCTATGGTAATTAAGCAGCCTTAATGTATTTTTAATAATATTGTGCTGGAGAAGGGGGTCCCCTGAGCTGAACCACATTGATTTGTGGCTCAGGGACCCCCTGCTTTCTGAGTTACAGGCCCCGGTAAGAGGCATCGGGTGCCAGTGTCGCCGCCATCTTTATAGAGCCCACGTCGCGTCTTGGACGCTATAAAGATGGCGGCGACACTGGAACTGATGCCCAAAACTGGGGCCTGTAACTCGAAAAGCAGGGGTCTCTGAGCCACAAATCAATGCAGTTCAGCTCAGGGGATCCCCTGCTTCCGCACAATATTATTAAAATACATTAATGCTGCTTCATTACCATAGCGGATAGCCGCTAAGGCAATGAAGGGGTTAAGGCATAATAGCATGTTTATTGGGGACAATTGCCGCCAATAAACATTGCAATACACAACATACACCCCTTGTGCCCCCAACAACCCCTATACCCCCATTACATATATACATATATCTCATTTTTGGGATGCACAGCAATGATACTAGAAGCCGGCGGGGCCCTCGGGTGTTCCCCGCAGGCCTGCAGTACCAATTCTGTGCCCCCCCAAAAAAATACAACAACACAAATACTTTACAATAAATACACCCCCCCTAAAACATACAATACAGTAATGGGCAAAATTACTTTTATCCACAAATAGATAATAGTGCATTTGTCCATTTAAAATACATAAAGAACAATAAATACATTAAATTCATATTGCCCTCAACCATGTCCGGCTGCCACGATGAAGGCCATCCTCATCTTCATCCTGCCCATGCCCCCTCCGCTGCTGCAAAACATACACAAGAATAAAAACATCCAATGTAATGTCCACTAACCCCTTAATCACCATAGCGGTTATTAACCGCTACAGTCATTAAGGGGTTAACCCACCCTCACCCAAAACTCGGGAGGCCTACATACCCTCCCCCACTACCCCCCCACCCCGTGAGGCCTAACCACTCTCACCCAATACCCAGCCGAGAGGCCTACCCACATACCCCCACCCCCAGTACCCACAATAAAAAAAATACACTGCCCCACAATAAACATCATTCTATTTATTAAATACATAACCCACCCCCTGTGCCCCCCCATAAATACATGATTTATTCTTTTACATACAGGGTTGATACCCCTTGCCCACGCGAGTCCCTGGTGGGCCCGATGGGTCATCTCACAGACCTACAGGTTACCAGCGACTTGTTTCATACAGGTTCTGGAGACCTGTTGGTGGGTCCCGCCAGGTGCCATGGCCCACCAGGTGGTCTCCAGAACCTGTATGAAACAAGTTGCTGATAACCTGTAGGTCTGTGAGACAATTGGGTCCCCATGGTAGGCCCGCGGATGTCTGCGAGCCCCTGGCCAGACTCACAGGTGTCTGCGGGGCCTCAGGTGGTTCCCACGGGGGTCTGGGGACCCACGGGTGGGCACTACGGGTCCGAGGTGCCCCACAGATGTCACACACGCAGAGTCCGCTCACGCTCCTATGCTGAAGCGGGGAACTCCTGACTACCTGTTGCCGAACTCCTGCTTGAACAACGTTTACCCTGATGTCTCCAGTCCTGACCCTGCTATGTACGACTACGAACTGCGCAATCCGGATCAGCCTGCACGGTCTAAGGTCGGTGCTTTTACAACCCCACCTCAGCCACGCGGTCCGACCCAGGTTTGTGGCAAGCACTACTGTGACACTCCCCTATTGGTGTTCCCTCCTTTATAACCCCTGTCTGTCCTTTCTTTCATTGCTCTGCATAGCTCTTGTTACCTCTGTGTGTGCAGTCCTATGCTTAGCTCTCCTCTGTAACCCCTGGACTTGGCTTACAAACGTAACGACTCTGACTTCTGTATCCCTGGACTCTGGCGCACGGACACATTTTAAACACAGCAAAACAAGCTTTTACAACAACATTATCTCTTACCTCTCTCTCTCTGTCTCTCTCTCTCTCTCTCTCTCTCTCTCTCTCTCTCTCTCTCTCTCTCCTCTCTCTCTCTCTCTCTCTCTCTCTCTCTCTCTCTCTCTATATATATATATATATATATATATATATATATATGTGTATATATATAGTTGCATGATGAAGCCACTGTACAAATGAATGGGTGAAGTGTGTGTATCGAGCAAGGGTGGCTTAACCCCTTCATTACCTTTGCGGTTATTATCCGATAAGGTGATTAAGGGGTTAATTGATATCTGAATGTTATTGCTATGTATTGGCTATGTATTTTGTGGGCAACGGAGGACAAGGATTGTGCTGGCGACGGGGGCTTCTTATTGATGAGGTCAGTAGTACCTTATTTATTTTAATATGCTAGTTAATGTGTTTAATAATGGGCAAATAATCTATTATCCCTATCTGGATAATAGTTATTTGGCACATTATTGTACTGTATGTGTTGGGGGGGAGGGGGGGATTGATGTATTGAATGTATAGGTCAGGTTTATTTATTTTACATTCAGGGTTTGTTCCTTTTGGTTCTGCGTGAGACCTCTGGAGACCACCTGCGGTATCCTCGGGTATCTCACGGGTATCAGGCTGGTGGGTCCACGGGGGGCATCTGCAGGGAAAAGAACTGGTGGCCCCACATCTGTGGGGGCACCGCTGACCCGTAGTCTGCCGGGAAGAACCGGTGGCCCCACTTCTGTGGGGGCACTGTGGACCCGTAGTGTGCGGGGAAGAACCGGTGGCCCCACATCTGTGGGGGCACCGCGGACCCGTAGTGCCCACCCGTGGGTCCCCAGACCCCCATGGGAACCACCCGAGGCGCCGCAGACCCCTGTAGGTCTGACCCGGGGCCTCCAGACATCCATGGGCCTACCGTGGGGACCCAATTGTGGCCCACGGTGACCCGCGGAGACCACCTGGTAGGCCATGGTGCCTGGCGGGACCCACCAACAGGCCTCCAGAGCCTGTATGAAACATGTTGCTGGTAACCTGTAGGTCTGATTTTATTGTGGGTACTGAGGGTGGGGGGAGGGGGTGTTGGCCCCAAGAGTTTGTGGGTAGGCCTCCCGGCTGGGTAGTGGATAAGGGTGTTAGGTCTCACGGGGTGGGGGCGGTTAGTGGGAGAGGGTATGTAGGCCTCCCGAGTGGTGGGTGAGGGTGGGTTAACCTCTTAATGACTGTAGCGGTTAATAACCGCTATGGTGATTAAGGGGTTAGGGGACATTACATTGGATGTTTTATTCTTGTTTCTGTTTTACAGCATCGGAGGGGGCACGGGCAGGATGAAGATGAGGATGGCCTTCATCGTGGCAGCCGGACATGGGTGAGTGCTATATGTATTTATTGAATTTATTGTTCTATATGTTTTTAAAATTGGCACATTCACTATTATCCATTTTTGGATAATAATAATTGTGCCCATTACTATACTGTATGTGTTAGAGGGGGGGGTTATTTCTTTATAAGTATGTATGTGTTTTGACATTAATTGGGGGGGCACAGAATTGTAACTGCAGGCCTGCGGGTAACACCGAGGGCCCCCGCCGGTCTATAGTATCATTGATGTGCATATATGTGTATGTTAGGGGGGTATAGGGGTTGTTGGGGTAATAAAATATATATAGCGAACCATGTTAAAAATGGTTTTTGAGCAAAAAGTGACACTGTGTGCTCATTTGCATGTCATTTCCCAGAATCCCTTGCTGCAGTGGAAGTGATGTATGCTGGGTGATAATGGGGAAAGCCGAGGTTGCAGACCTGCCTAAGACATGCAGATGAGCATACAGTTATATTTGCATATTTATATATATATAAATATACACACACACACATATATATATATATATATATATTTATATATATATATATATATATTTAGTGTGGGTTTTTTGTGTGTGTTTTTATGTTGTTGTGGGTAGCGGGGGTGGGTGAAGGGGGTATTTGGTCCCAACTGTGGTTTGTTTAGGGCTTGCGGTTGGGTAGCAGGATGGCTTAACCCTTCATGACCTTAGCGGTATTAACCTCTACGGTAGTGAAGGGGTTTAGTGCACCCGCAACCCCCCGCAAGCCCTAAACAAGCAACAAGGGCCAAATACCCCCTTCACCCACACCCGCTACCCACAATAAACCTGGCACAGCAAGTTAACCCCTTCATTGCCTTAGCGGTTAGCCACTAAGTTAATGAAGTGGCCTTTAAATGCATTTTTCCTGCCTCGGAAGCATGCCTGGGGCTCCGGTGCGGGTATCAGCTCCGGAGACCCCTGGCATCAATCACAGACAGGAAAAAAGCCTCAGAAAAAGGGAAGGGGAAACACAAAATAAATGTGCCCCCTAAAAGAATTCACTAAACTGCACACCAACGAAGTGTAAAAGTTAACTTTTAATAGATTTACTTAAAACATATATTACCAAAGATTTATGTACTGTGAGTTTAAAAAATGAATTAAATCAACTCTACCGAGCATCCGTGTCATCAAATATATGATAATACTATCCAATTATCAACTAAATGTTGGTGGGATATAACAGACAGGGGATGCTGTGAGTCAGGGTATTAAACCCTCTGGAGCAACTTTGAGACCAGATGGTAAGTGTATATATATATATATATATATGTACAAGTCAGCGACCAGTTGAAGGAATAAATATCCAGCTATCCTGCTATATTTAATATCACTAGGCACTTCAATGAAAAATTAAAGGTGTGTTAAAGTACATGTGCTTAGGTGATAGAGCTGACACATGCAGTGTGGATGATGGTGAATTCACGATGAAACTAACACACACAGCAATATTGAAGTGAGTTCACAGTATAAGTTCTGTGAAAACACCTATCATAGAAAGCAGGAAACGCAGGCTCACTGACTGTAGAAATAGATGACTAACTGCTAGGGTCTGCACAGATAGAACCAGGAGACTGCAGACACTACATTAAAACAGCTCCAAGTAGGAGACTGACAACATTGCGCGTCCAACGCGCGTTTCCCTCCAGCAAAGGAGCTTCTTCAGTGACAAATTTTACTGGGGGAGAGAGAGCTGAACCCTTTTATACCCTTGGAGTGCCGTGATTGCAAAATCAATAGCTATCAGCTGTTGCACATGCGCACTAAGCTCACGCCCAAACTAACTCAATAAACTGCTTAAATGCTACTGAATGGGGACTTAGAAATTATTTCCAATTAAGCCCGATCGTATTGTGCATGCGCGGGGACTTAGAAATTATTTTTTATTTCACGCCCAAACTAACTCAATAAACTGCTCAAATGCTACTGAATGGGGACTTAGAAATTATTTCCAATTAAGCCCGATCGTATTGCACATGCGCGGGGACTTAGAAATTATTTCATTAAAGCCGGATCGTATTGCGCATGCGCGGGGACTTAGAAATTATTTTTTATTTCTGCCCAAACGTATGGGCAGAAATCGCTAAGAATTTCTAAGTCCCCGCGCATGCGCAATACGATCGGGCTTAATTGGAAATAATTTCTAAGTCCCCACGCATGCGCAACACGAACGGGTAGAAATCGCCAAGAATTTCTAATTCCCCGCGCATGCGCAACACGATCTGGCTTAATTGGAAATAATTTCTAAGTCCCCACGCATGCGCAAAACGCACGGGCAGAAATCGCCAAGAATGTCTAAGTCCCCACGCATGCGCAACACGAACGGGCTTAAATTGAAATAATTTCTAAGTCCCCACGCATGCGCAATACGATCGAGCCTAAATGGAAATAATTTCTAAGTCCCCGCGCATGCGCAATACGCACGGGCCAAGATGGAAATAGTTTCTAAGTCCCCGCGCATGCGCAGTATACATTATAAGCATCGCGAATGGTTTATTACCTTAGAAGCTCTGCAAACGACCCGAAAACATGTAAATAAGGCACAATAAAAGGTACAATGCCAAGGATTCCATAGAGATTGCGTTTCAGTAGCATTTGAGCAGTTTATTGAGTTAGTTTGGGCGTGAGCTCAGTGCGCATGTGCAACAGCTGATAGCTATTGATTTTGCAATCACGGCACTCCAAGGGTATAAAAGTGTTCAGCCCTCTCTCCCCCAGTAAAATTTGTCCCTGAAGAAGCTCCTTTGCTGGAGGGAAACGCGCGTTGGATGCGCAATGTTGTCAGTCTCCTACTTGGAGCTGTTTTAATGTAGTGTCTGCAGTCTCCTGGTTCTATTTGTGCAGACCCTAGCAGTTATTCATCTATTTCTACAGTCAGCGAGCCTGCGTTTCCTGCTTTCTATGATAGGTGTTTTCACAGAACTTATACTGTGAACTCACTTCAATATTGCTGCGTGTGTTAGTTTCATCGTGAATTCACCATCATCCACACTGCATGTGTCAGCTCTATCACCTAAGCACATGTACTTTAACACACCTTTAATTTTTCATTGAAGTGCCTAGTGATATTAAATATAGCAGGATAGCTGGATATTTATTCCTTCAACTGGTCGCTGACTTGTACATATATATATATATACACTTACCATCTGGTCTCACAATTGCTCCAGAGGGGTTAATACCCTGACTCACAGCATCCCCTATCTGTTATATCCCACCAACATTTAGTTGCTAATTGGGATAGTATTATCATATATTTGATGACACGGATGCTCGGTAGAGTTGATTTAATTCATTTTTTAAACTCACAGTACACAAATCTTTGGTAATATATGTTTTAAGTAAATCTATTAAAAGTTAACTTTTACACTTCGTTGGTGTTCAGTTTAGTGAATTCTTTTAGGGGGCACATTTATTTTATGTTTCCCCTTCCCTTTTTCTGATTCACTTTTCAGTTCACAGTTTGCACCCACAATTTGATTACCTCATTCATGTATTTAATTACTCCATTCTATTAGTATGGTCCTGTGATCACTCCCTACTCCTTCGTGTGGTTTCTTAGAGGAAAAAAGCCTGATTTTTGGTGGCCAAGACACCGAGCAAGCAAGACCTGTGTCTATACAGCTCCGTCCCAAGAGAGGACAAAATAAAGATAACTGGGACCAAGAAACCCCTCAAAAAATATTTAAAAAGCTGGGGGAAGATATCATACTTATGCTGAATGCCCTGGTGGCGGTGGATTACACACAAACCCCAAGTATACACGCAAAGACCGGGTCCCCTGGGCCTCCTCTCTCAAATTGCTGTGTGGCTAAGATGGCGGCCAAGCAGGACTGATTTACCTGGATCCGGCGCCAAACCCCGCAAGGTAGTCTCTCTGAGACCAAGGTTTGCAGACCCCCAAACCATCTGGGATCCAGAGAGCGGAGCGAGGATCTGACCGGCGGCCTGATCCGCATCAACCCGCCACTGGTTCAGGCGGAGAGGTGGGTGCCGCGCGGGACTGGTGACGCCTGTTGGGCCTTTGATCTCTTCACATAGGAAACCGACGGGGGCCTCCCGCTCTGCGCGACGGCCGCACCTGATGTCGGGTCCCGGCGGTGTCTCATACCCCCCTGTCAAAAGCCACTTCACTAAACAAAGACCTACAACAAAATAATAAACACTGCTTAAAATAAAAATACTCTGCTGGTGCTGCTGGAGGCTAACTAAAATGGCCGTCATGGCGCTGTAGCTGCGCGCCGCGCTTACCTCTCCCGTCCGGCAGTAAACCCAATCAGCGCGCCTTCCCGCTATCCCCCCCTGCCTCCCTGTGCGGCCTTCCACCTGCCTGCACCGTCTCTGCGAGGAGGGGGGCTGAGAACAGCTGCTGCCTGGATCGGAGCTGTCTGGCTCCTTGCGTTTCAGCCTGCGTGCCAAATCCAAGATGGCCACCGCAGGCTGGATTTAAAGGCATATCTCCCCCCTCCAGGAACATAAATAAATAAATAAACACCACAACATAGAAAATCAGAGAAAAAAAGAGTCACCCCTTCACCCCCAAAGGAGCCGTCCCTCAGCGGTGCGAGGTGGGGAGGTGCTGGACAGGAGAGGCTGTGATCTGTCCCCCCTAGGGCCCCCTCCCCCTGTCCCCATAACCCCAGAAAAACCCCAGACAACCATTCAATAAAATGACTTTATTTCGACTTCCGGTGACGTCATCCAAGATGGTGGGTTAGTCAGGGAGCTCTGAGAACCCTCACGCATAAAAAGACCAGAAAAGACTTTCCCCCCCCCCCGAAACTAACCGCAAATAGTCTCAAGCGACGCCTGAACCTCACAGCATGCCCCAGAAGGCAAAAGCGCCAGCTTCTAAAGGCGTCCCGAAATTTTTCCAGCCGCAGCAAAAACGCGGCCCCGCGAGCATGCAGGGACCTCAAGATGGCGCCGGACACCACGCGGCTGCGTCCCCGCAACGAGAGGGAGACACGCAGGCAGCGGAACCAGCCCTAGAAAGGGAAATCACGCGCACCTATCTGGAGGAACTCCTCTCTAATATGCACGATAGGCTACATAAAACCCTCAAGCAGGACCTCAGGGAAATGGTGACGGGCCTACGTGAAGAAATGGATACCCTCACACAAAGAGCTGACGATCTAGAGAGCAAGCTTGAAGAATCGTTGCAAGCTCAAGCGGCGGCAGATGATGAGATCATGCGCCTGGGTGAGGAGGTCAGACTCCTGAAGGACAGCATAGAAGATCAGGAGAACCGGGACCGGAGGCAGAACCTCAGGATTCGGAATGTCCCGGAAACGGTTCCCCCTGAAGCAATAAAATCTTACGTGACTGACCTCATTAACACCCTGTGCAAGGACCTGGATAAAAGAGATCTAGAAATAGATCGCGCACACCGCGCACTGGGCCCCCGCTCGAATGATCCAAAACGAAGGCGGGACATTATAGTACGCCTCCATAGCTACTCCACAAAGGAGAAGGTTATGACGGCGAGCAGAGAGGCGAACAATTTGACTTTTCAAAATGAGCCGTTACAAATATTCAGTGACCTCGCCAAGATCACAATTGAGCGCCGCAGAGAACTCAAACCACTCACCCAAATACTGCGGGAAAACAACATACCCTACCGATGGGGATTTCCATTCCGGCTGGTCGTAAGCAGAGGCGGGAAGCAGAGATCCATCAGACTGCCAGAAGAAATGCAAGGATTCGCCCGCGAACTAGGCCTGACGTTGCCACCTGCACGGAACAACACGCGGAGGGAACCACGAGAAGCAAGCCAGGAGCGGAGACCCATCAGAGCGTCGGAAAGATTGGCCGGCCAGCAGGAGCAACAGACCTGATCGCCCGGAGGAGAAGCCCTGCGACCCAGAGCCCTTACCTCCCGAAGGGAGACCATGGAGAAAACCAGCGTGTCTACGCAGTCCCGTTAGTTGTTGTTCTACCAACCAGTTGACAAAAGAGTCCCCAGCACCCCATGGCTCGGTTTGTTGGAGCCAAGATGTACACCCCCACAAGCAGCATAGGCGAGTTGAGAAGCGCGGAGGCAGGAGAGGGGAAACCTGATCCACCTGGTGGCCTTGCCGGCCAAGCCCCGCTGGGAACTCCTCGACCTACCCGTGGACATCACCCAGACCAGGTTTGATTGCCCCCACTCCAGATAAACGTTATATCTGGTCCCGGTGAGAAATAGCTGCCCCCCCCCCCAATCAGACTGATACAGAACCCGTTACCCCTGTTGAGACTGTTAAGCGCTTTTTCCTGTGCTGCGGAACTTACCCTCCCCCACCCACCTTGTTTATGGGCAGCTTACATCCCTGTTGAAACCCAAGTTGTAGCTATGTTATAAAGCCCCTTAATGTCAACTACAATAGCCTATATGATGGAACAACCCCCCCCCCCTTCACCATCAACCCCTCCCCCCCCTCACCATCACCCCCCCCCTCTCACCATCACCCCCCCCAGTGCCCCCTCCCTCATCCTCATCCCACCCCTCCCCCCTTATTTGTCCTCCCTTTCGCCCCCCTAACCCTCCCCCCCAACTCGCGACGGCGAACGCACAGCAGAACACCTACCTATTACAACCTACACAACACCCCCAGTATCAAGCAGCCAATCCCACACTGCTCCGGGTGTCCACTAGAGAGTCCCCTACCCCCCCCCCCCGCCCGCGATCTCTACAACAGTGGTTTCGCAATAATCCCCAACGGACCTATCCACAATCACCCCTTCCCCCCCCCCATTACCCCAGCCCCCCCCCCCTCCACACCCCCCCTCCCCAGCCCCCCCACCCCCGGATAGAACGAGGGGCTTGAACGTCACCACCAAAGCTCCCCAACTCACTACACGCAAATAGAGCTGAGACCGTCACTTCATAAGTGTCAATACGATTTACCAGCGTAAATAACGGTACACTTACCATACAAATGACGCACAGCACTACACCAAAATACCTCCAGTTGCCTCTTCCCCCCCCATCCCCTTTCCCACAATCCCCATCACCCCTCCCCCCCCCCGGATACCACGCCAAATACCCCCCCCCCCCGATACCCTGCCCCATCCCTCTGCCCCCCCCCCCCGGATATGATGAACCCCAGCCCCACCATAAAGGTTCCCAACCTCTCCGCAAGCAACTAAAGCTGAGACCACCCTGATGTAACGGTCTATTTGTAATGCCAATGTGTTCTACCAATGTGAATATCTGTGTATCTAATGTAGATGTATATATGTATAGGTATATGTGATTCAAAGCTAGCTGCCAAAACACTCACCGCACACTCACCCTGATGTCACCTATTCCCCCTCCCCCACGTACCCCTTCCCCTCCCCCCTAACCCCCCCCCCCCCTACAGAACCACCCAGCACCAAGATCACCTTACCTGTTACTCCGGAATACCAAGACGCCGCTCCCCTTACGACGTCACAATGAAAACAGCGAGCGGAACAGCACCCCGAGTTGGCCGCATAACCCCGAGAAACCGCTACGCAGCTCGCACTGAGCAAACCAATCCGCAGACCCTAAGGTGTGCACTTGCAGCCCTATAGAAACCCCACCACGACCCTACCCATAACTACTCCCACCCATCCCCTCATACCACCTCTCCCCCTCCCCATCCCCCGGCTCCTCCCCTCCCCCCCCCCTAGACACCATAGTGAACACGCACCCCTCCACTAAACCCCCCCCCCCCCATATACAACCAAGACGCAGTTTATTATGGTTTAACTGTCCACATGGCCTATTTACATAATTCACTGACCACCTATTGTACAAATGATTACTGCATGTATAACCTACTGAAGTGAAGAATTGTATAACTACTGTGCAGGTGAACCAAACATAAGCAAGGCACCGCAATGCCTACCACTCCCCTTTCCATCGTCATCCCCCCCCCTCCACCCTCTCTCCCCACCCCCATCCTTTCCTCTCTCCCTCCCCCCCCACCCATATCATCCCTCACCCCCCTCTTTTTCTCTCTCCCCCAAACCTCATAGCCCCTACAATATACAGAGGTACCAATTTACACACAGAAGAACCACCCCAAGTCCTATACGTTGCACAAAGAATACCAGCTCCCGATAATAAAGAACATTGATACATAAAAGACGGCATGATAATCTAATGTCAATAGCTACCTACATGCAGGGAATATACCCCCACATGTGACGCGGAAATGCGCTCTAGAATCTCTCTTCTGTCTGGCCCCCCTCCCCCCCCCTAAATCACCTCCTCCCCCTCCCCCCCTTCCCCCCCCCCCACTTACAGCCTCCCCCCCCTCTCCCCCCACCCCTTCCCGTATGAGAACAAAGGGTGTGAATGAGAATTCTGGAGGGGAAAAAAACACAAAGAACCAGAGGGTTCAGCCCCCCACCCCACACTGCCCACCGGATGCTGACACCGAAGTCCACCTTGATGGGCATTATCGCCCAAAAGCCGGTCGCCCAAGGACCAGGCAAATACCTGTTAGGTTCATGCACGAACCTCATCTTCCTGCTCTCTCTACCGCTGATTCTGTCCCAGCGGTCCTACCCCCCATCCCCCCCACCCTCCCCTTACCCCCCCCCCTCCTCGGACCATTCAGTAAACCTTTCAAAACTACAAGCTACCTTACAATGTTTGCCAGGGCTAAGAACACTCTTGGCCATAGAATCAGGGCCCCCCCAGATGGGAAGGGAGGGTTCTTAACTACCACAACCACAAAAGTCACATATGGCTTCTAACGCCCCAGTGAAGATAGTGTCGCTTAACGTCAAAGGACTCCAAAATAATAGAAAAAGGAGGCTTGCCCTCCAAGACATGAAGCAGGCAGGGGGAGACATCGTATTCTTACAGGAAACCCACTTCACATCTCAAGACCCCCCAAATTTGTACAAAAAAGTGTTTCCAACATGCTTTTTCGCATCATTTAGTAGTAAAAAGCGGGGAGTGGCTATACTAATCAGACAAGGAACTCCATTCAATCATGTCAAAACGACCATGGATCCAGAGGGTAGATTTCTTGTGGTATATGGCTCCTTAGCGGGCTCAGCAATCGCTCTAGTCAATGTATATGCCCCAAACGAAAATCAAACAGAATTTCTGAAAACAGTGCTTGAGGGCATAGACCCGGGATATCTGTCATCGATGATAGTGGGAGGAGACCTAAACATGGTCTTTAACCCCATCGAGGACAGATCAACCACAGGGGGTCACCCCCGTACAACCCACTCCCAAATCGCCGGGAAAAGGTTCAGGGAATTAGTGGACGAGTTCTCATTGGTGGACGTTTGGAGATCACAACATCAGGGCCAGAGAGACTATACCTTTTACTCGGCACCTCACCAGACCTACTCGCGCATAGATCACTTTCTGCTGACCAAGAACATCCTAGAGGCAGCCACGAAATCAGACATCGGCCCCATCACGTGGTCAGACCATGCCCCAATCACCTTGACCTTATCCACACCATTCGAAAAGACAACATCATTCTCCTGGAGATTGAATGACTCCCTATTGAACCACCCTGAGATAGAGAGAGAGATCAGAGCCTCCCTCAAGGACTACTTTTTCTTCAACTCAGGGTCGGTGTCATCTCCAGCGATACTATGGGAAGCCCATAAGGCGGCAATTAGAGGCAAATTTATCTCTATTGCCTCCCATAGGAAAAAAATGAAGCAAAAACTGATTTTGGAACTTACTGATAACATCCTTAAACTTGAGCAATCCCATAAAGCTAACCCTGCAAAAAAAATCTATAAAGCCTTAACAATAGCCAGACAAAAGCTCAAGCAGACCCAACTGGAAAAAGTTGAAAAAGCCCTTAAATGGACTAATCAACATTATTATGATAAGGGTAACAAGGCGGACAAGCTCTTGGCCAGCAGATTAAGAGGCATCCAAAAAAGGTCCCAAATAACAGCAATTAAGAATGGGTCTGGCGAAACGCAATATAGCGACAAAAAAATAGCGGCGGAGTTCACAAAATATTATACAGAACTTTATAATTTACGACCTAAAAATGGTCGATCAGCACCAAAAGCATCAGAAGCGATCAAAAAATACTTAGATAAATGCCAACTCCCCACCCTGACTGAAGAGGACAATGAGGTCCTCAATGCGGAGATCACGAAAGAAGAATTGGAAGAAGCGGTAAAAGCACTAAAGATCTCCAAGTCTCCTGGCCCTGATGGCTTCACAAATGTCTATTATAAGAGATTCTTGCCCATACTATCCACGCATCTACTAAAAATGTTCAATCATTTTATGGAGGGAAATTCGATCCCCACCTCCATGTCCCTAGCCAACCTAGCCATAATTCATAAGGAAGGCAGAGACCCGATGCAGTGTGGAAGCTACCGTCCAATCTCCCTTCTCAACAGTGACCTCAAATTATATAGCAAAATTTTGGCCAACAGATTAAACCCCATTCTACCGAGACTGATTAACATCGACCAAGTCGGATTTGTGGCAGGTCGACAAGCCTCGGACAACACACGTAAAATAATTAATATTATCGAGCATATCCACCTTACAGGCACCAAAGCAATATTACTCAGCCTAGACGCAGAGAAGGCGTTCGATAGAATTGACTGGCTATTCTTAGACCATACCATGCGTAAATTTGGCTTTCGAGACGCATATTTAGAAGGGGTCCGCAGACTTTACCAAGATCCATCCGCAACGGTAAAACTACCAGGAAGTAATGCCCAGAGCTTTGGCATTCAAAACGGCACGAGACAGGGGTGCCCCCTGTCCCCTCTCCTTTTCGCACTAACTATAGAACCCCTGGCGGCTACAATTCGAAACAACGTAGATATTCAAGGGATAGAGATTGGGCGTACGCATTACAAAATATCCCTCTTCGCGGATGATATAATACTAACGCTCTCAAGACCCCACATTTCCCTCCCAAACTTACAAAAAGAGCTTCTAGACTTCGGAGCTATATCAGGTTATAAAATTAATAACGATAAGTCCGAAGCCCTGAACCTCAACCTGCCAGAGCCAGAGATGAAACTCCTTAAACTAAATTTTAAATACCGATGGTGCTCCTCCCATATCAAATATCTGGGAGTAAAGATATCGGGGAACTACCATTCGCTATACCATCACAATTACCCGGCCCTATTTCGGAAAATAAAATTAGACCTAGAAAAATGGGGGGCATACCAAATTTCATGGATCGGGAGAATGATCTCGGTGAAAATGAACATACTCCCCAGATTACTATATCACTTCCAGACACTCCCGATCCACATCCCTGGCACAGAATTGAAAAATATCCAGAAACAAATTCTCCATTTCATCTGGCAGGGGAAAAAACCAAGAGTCGCAAGATCAGTTCTACTTACTTCAAGGGGGAGAGGGGGCCTGGGGGTCCCCGACATTATGCGGTACTACCAGGCCACCCAGTTAAGGCAGGTAGTAGTATGGAACGCGGAACCCGGCCAATATTGCTGGCTAGACATAGAAATGCAATACGCCGGCACGCCTTCTCTGCCAGCATGCCTTTGGTCCCTGAGTAGGGAAGATTTGCAGAAAAACAAATTCCAATTAGGACCAATGAGGCACACATGGGAGACCTGGACGAAATGCAAATTGAAATTCAAGCTCACAACCACCAAATCTCAACTCATACCAATTATCCAAAATCCCAAATTCGCACCAGGATGTGAGCCCAGACAATTTGAGCAATTTACAACCAAAAACATAAGGGCGATTGCTGACTTCCTGAGCTTTGGGGAATTCCTGAGCTACCAAAGGCTACAAAGCAAATACGAAATACGGGGATTGAATGTCTTCAAATATCTCCAAATTCGGCACTACGTCCAATCAATATCACCAACGTTGGAATTTCCCCCTCTGACGAACTTCGAAAGACTGTGCACAGAGACAGCGCATCAAAAAGGTCTGATAACGCAAATATACACAGAACTAGAAAGAGCAACAGATGCTCCAGTTCATGACTACATGCTCCAGTGGGCAGCAGAATTGGGCATAGTTATAGACCAAGAGGATTGGGAAAGTACTTGGGAATCAGCCTCAGGAACTTCCATATGTACCACAATCAAAGAAAATATTTACAAAATACTGTTTCGCTGGTATCTCACCCCAGTTAGAATAAATCAAATCTACCCTCTGGCTTCAGACCTATGTTGGAGAGGCTGCGGACAAAAGGGTGACATGGCCCACATATGGTGGTCATGTCCAGAAATTCAGAAATACTGGGAAACCATACAGACTTTAATCACAGAGGTCACAGACCTCACAATACCCATTGATCCGCTGACCTACTTGCTGGCCAGGCCAATCGAGAACATTGACCGCCCAACAAGTAAATTGATCTCCTTCATTCTCACGGCGGCTAGATGTGCGGTGGCGGCCTCGTGGAAGAAGGTGTCTCCCCCCCCTAGGCAAACTGTTAAAAACAGAATACAGGAAGTCATGTTAATGGAAAAGCTCTCGGCTTTTCTAAAAAGGAAAACGGAGCCCTTTTACAATACATGGGAACCGTGGCTGTCCCGTATGACAGATTAGTGACGACCATTCCCACAGTAGAAGACAGCAGTAGTGGAAGAGTACAGTACAATGGTCAGAGAAGGAAGGGTCCTCCCTTCCCCAGACCCTGCCCCCCCCTCCTCATCTCTCCATCACTTCTTCTCCCCCTCCCCCCCCCCTCTCTCTGTTTCGACCCTCACGCCAACCCTGCCGACCCACACTTGAAGGTCGGGGGAGCGTTGAGTCTTTCCCTCTTTCTGTCTATAAAACAAGAAAAACCTGTATTAGGCAAAATATTGTTTATTCTGTATACAATGTATTTCACACAATGCCTAATAAAAACTGTTGGAAAAAAAAAAAAAAGCCTGATTTTTTCCAAGTGTCGACCTTTCCGATGCTTCTCCCCCACCAACCCGCCAACTAGTTGGCGGGACGGATTGTCAAAAAAATCTCAATTCGGGAGTGCCGATCAGCAGCGAAAAGCTGATCGGGGCTACCTAAATTCAGCCGAGTTCAAAAAGAGCCGATAAGTCGATTATCGGCACCCGGCTGCCGTTAAGTTTTTATCGGGAACAAAAATTGACGATTTTGGCCACTTATCGGCGCATACTGAATCGGGAAGGCATTTTTGGCGAGAAAATGGCGATAAAAGCCTTTTCGGCACTTAGTGCATGAGGCCCTTTATGTTCAAAGAGCAGTTTCTACAGCGGTGCCAGCCTGAGGTGAGGGATTGGGGGTTTGATTGCAAACCCATCACTTGTCGGGATACAGCCAGCCTGGCTGATGAGTATGTGACCAGCTGTGCCCTGTTGGGCAGGAAAGGGTCTGCCCAGAATGGAGCCACTTTGGCTCGGGCACACAACGGCACTCCACAATAGAAGCTTAAAGCAGCTACAGAGGGAAGTACCACCAAGTCTGTGGAATTCAGGCACAAATGCGGTGCTACTAATGTAACCGGACTGGGCATATTAGGCCAGTTTGTCCGGACTGGCACCGTTCCAGCACACCCCCTCAATGGCATTGCACTCCAGCTACGAAGCTAGTCACCGCCGTGAGACTGGCAAAAGAGAAGATCCGGAGCCACTGCGCATGACAAAGATCCAAGCTACTTCCGGATAGTTTCACTAAACTTTATTGGCACATGACGCACACAGCGCTGTTCCATAATGTGAAACGCATTGAGGGGGAGATTGTGGTGTAGCTTTGTGTGTCATGTGCCAATAAAGTTTTGTGAAACTATCCGGAAGTAGCTTGGATCTTTGTCATGCACAGTGGCGCCGGATCTTCTCTCTTGCCATTCATTTCTACAGGATTGCGGGATTTCAAGGAGCAGAGGAGAGCAGGACCCAGGTCGGAGTATTTGTATAGGTAAGGGTTTTCCCCTCCAACTCTGGTCACAGCAGAGGTCACCAATTGCACCCTCACTCCCTATCCCTTAGTGACTCTATTGACACCCACGGGTGCTGAGACCAACTACCGAAGCTCAAGACATTTTGTTACCGCCGTGAGATTGGCACACAGAGGAGAAGCATTCAGCCGTCCAGCAAGTACAGCAGCAGACCCCGATGGAGATTTCAACCCCTTTAGCAAGTGGCACAGCAGAGGCGGCAGAAGGGCATCATATTCCAACTGTCGTGTTGCAGTCCAACGACATGAGGAGGAAGCATTTACGGCCATTGACCATCGGAGCTCACCAGGAAGCCAGTCTGCTTGACTCGGTGCCACTGTTACTCTGGTGTGACCTGATCTGCTCCCAGGAACAGGGTGTGTCCGCTCCCAGATACACACTTTCGGCCTCCAATACTTTCAGAGATACCTATTCGCAGATCCGTCTCCGCAACGTCTCTGTAACGGGTGCTCACCACAAAAAGGACGAGACCACAAGGCTGAGGGGGAGATGTAAGAATACACCGACTGTTGCAGGGAACATGCAACCACATGTGGGTATCTTGCAAAGGCTCATTTTTTGAGCCTTAAAATTATGGCACACAAAAACAAAACAGCTTCTTTTTAGCATATGAAACAGAAAATATGTCCTGAGTGGGGCTTGGTCCTTTTCCCAACAAGGGCTGTTTATATTCCAGCGTAACAGTACAGCAAACAGTTCATCAAAATAGTATATTGAAGACAGACCTCAGTAATTCATTATCTCTCACTGGATCAGACAGACTGCATGTGTGTGCAACCTGGGTTTTTTAAAGCTCTTTGATGAAGCAGCTGGGAACAGACTAATTGACAAGAGCTACCCAGCTGAATATTAAACTGGTCACTGCTGCACTGCAGACCTAAACATAGGTCTGCCAGGCATAGGGCTGGTGACGTTCATTCACCCTGTCACACCGACCTACAACCGCGTAACCGCATCCAGATTGCAGAGTCGTAGTCATGCAGCTGGGTCAGGGTAGGAGAAGTTAGAATAGTCTTGGTACTTGCCGTGGTCTGGGGTTGGAGAAGTTGGATGGTCGTGGTACTCGCCGTGGTCTGGGGTTTGAGAAGTCAGTTGATCGTTGTTCGTAGCCAGCATCCAGGAGTAGAGAAGGTAGAAGTCCAATAGCAAGCCGATGTCAAAACAGGAACAAGATAAACAAGACAGGTGCAGGCAAGATAAGAGCAAGGCAGCAGGGTGCTTTTGGGCAAGCACTTCGTTACAAAAAGAGAGGTTTATGCTCAGCCTAAATCGAGGAGGACTTGGTGAGCATAAATAGGGCAGGTAACCAATAGCAGGTTGCACAAGACTGCAAGGTAATGAATGGGAACTGCCCCTTCAGATGTATTCAGTCCACCGATAGGCAGGGGCGGGGTGAAGAGCAGGTGTAGCATAATTGTTGATAGCAAGACTTCGGAGGGTCGTGCGGCACCTGCGTTTAACTCGCGTGCGATGGGCATCACCCATTGAATTCACGGAGAAGGAGCCTGAGCGCTGTGCGTGCGGTATCCCGCAGCCTGGTAGCGTGACGTGCATTATCAGTCTTGTGATGAGCGCATCATGAGGGCGGAGTCAGGGTCCAATCCTCAAAGTACCCCCCCTTGAGGGGCAACCTCCGGGCATCCCAGGGATGGTTTGGGAGGAAATTTTTGATGAAAGGCCTGAATGAGCCTAGGGGCGTGTAGTTGGTCCCTTGGAACTCAAGACTGCTCTTCAAGGGCCAAAGCCCCGCCAATGCAACAGGCATTGGAGCTTTCCTCTGGAAAGCCTCTAGTCTAGGACAAACTGGATTTCGAATTCCTGTTGTCCCTTGACCTGGAGGGGTTCAGGAGGGGACACTGAAGAAGGAGACTAGGGATCCTGTATGAAAGGTTTAAGTAAGGATGTATAAAAAACTGAAGGGATCATCATGGCTGCTGGCAACCGTAGGTGGTAGGCCACCGGATTGACTCTCTCGATAATGGAAAATGGGCCAATGTACTTAGGTGGCAGTTTATCTGTGGGAACCTTCAGTCGGATGTTTTTAGTGGATAACCATACATTTTGTCCTGGAATTTACGTAGGCGTTTCATGACGATGTCGGTCTGCTTGTTTTTTCTGCATTGTGGCGGTGAAATGGTTAACCAGGCCAATAATAAAGGTATTATGCCTTTCTGGTTAACCCTAAACCATGTTGGGACAGAAGGGGATAAAATGTATTGTCACCCTAATATCATGTTTTCCCCTACAATACCATTATTGTCCCTGTTTTGCAGCTCAGAAGCTAGCTGCAGTTAAATGAATGAATGAGAAATGTGCTTTATTTGCGACACAAGGGGGAGCTTCTAGCGCTGTGTCAAGCGCTAAATTGAAGAAGTGTGCCTGCGAGTAAGTAGCTGCATTAAAGATAGGTATCAGTTTCCAGACCGCAGACGTTGAAACCGCAAAGTTAATTGAATAAGTGGTCTGCGGATTAGCGGAAGTGCCTTCTTGATACATGGTATCCTGCCATCTCGTTATCCACTTAAGGTGAATTGGTGGCGTGCGTCTGCGGTTACCGATCTAAGCCAGCACGGATACATTGTATGCCGGCATCTAACCCAGACCGATTATAGGTCAAACCGCAACCCACATCACAGAGCCCCTTCAATTAAGTGGATAACTTGCGCTTGGAAACAGCTAGCACTCTAATTTTTGGAGTGCAGCTAGGTAAAAAGAAACCATGACCATACATATAAGTTTTATATTTGTTGCACATACAGAACATACATATATAAATAAACTTTATGCCAATAGTGTTTTAAATGCAAAGGCTGGAACCCCTTTCCTGCCGGTCCTGCAATTAATCAATTAACATGCCCATATGTTATGGATGAACGAGCTGAGGGATTTTTCATCTCTGTACTTCAAAGGGCACCCTGCTAAGTTGGTGCCCCAGTGTCTAGAGAAGTCCGGAGTTGAAAAGCCTCAGAGACCCGAGGTGTTAGGGTGGCCAGGATATTGTCAAATACCAGATACTGGTGTGAAGTATGGGCGCTTCACACTTGGTAGTCAAACCACAGACTTACTGTCGCCAGGTAAGAGGTTGGGCCCGGTATGCTAAGTAGCTCACGTGTGAGGTTAACGCATTCTCTTAGCAGACCGGGAAGCAACTTCTACCCGTTCTATGAACTCCTGGCAAGTCTGGGATAGGTGGGAAAAGTTGTTCCCATGAGAGGATTGGGTGTATAGGTTAGGAATAGTATAGAACAGGAAAAACAGAGTCTGGGTGGTCACTGCTCTCCATAAACAATCCAAGCACAATTAGTAAAAGAATAAAGCTTTATTTAATCAAAAATAGACATCAGTAGAAGGTAGAAAAAACCTCTTACGTGTTTCGTCCTGACAAAAGGACTTTATCAAAGAGTACAAAAAAACTTTACACACAGCTGATCTCTATATAGGCAATGACACGATCTGATAGGATAAAGACAAAACGTGTGCATGCAGCACATCTGATGGATAATGAGTTAATCAAAAGACTAGTGCTGCAGTGACTGGCCGTGCACACCCATACAGAGACTGCTATATGTAACAGACATACAATGTTGCTTAAAGAAACATAATATACAAAAATAATATATTGTAATCAGACAATTAAAACACAAAAAGTATATATAGAAACAACAGATACTAAAATAACCCTACATGACATCAAAGACTAAAAACAAAATTAATGGAAAAATAATTAAATATAATTTTAAATCCTGAGGCTGTAACGCCTGCCACCATCAATGCAAGGGCAGGGGCAGAAGCATTGTTAGAGATTTTTCCTAGAGTAGGTTGCTCTAGTGAGATTCTAACTAATCAAGGGTCACAATTCAGGCGTGAATTATTACAGGGTCTCTGGGATGTGTGCGGGGTAAAACACCAGCACACCATCCCTTATTACCCCCAGACAAACGTTTATGTGAGAGGTTCAATGTACCCTGAAGCAGTTGCTTCCGGCAGGTATAGGGATTGAAGGAACAGAGTGGGAGATTCACTTACAGCACTTGCTGTCTGCATACCGAGAGGTACTGCCAGAATCTAACAGGGTCTCTCCCTTCAAGCTGCTATATGGTCGCAGGGTCCGGAAACCTCTTGACTTACTCTGTGAGGGGTGGAATAGGAACATTACCCAGACTGATGCGTCTGTGCGACAGTCTGTGAAAACTTTCGGAGACCAGTTAGAAATGCTTATGAGGTTGGCACAGGCTGATCTCAGGGAGATTCAGACCAAGCAGCAGACTTGGTATGATTACAATGCCCCTAGCAGATCATTCATTCCAGGTCAGCAGGGACTTGTTCTGCAGCCCACTCCGCAAAACAAATGAAAGGCTGCCTGTCTGGACCGTACCCGGTTATCAGAAAGATGAATGATTACACCTATGGTGTGCACGAGGTGGTAAGACAAAGAGAAATAGGGCTGATCATGTTAACATTTTTAAGGAGTATTTCAAGCAGAGTGTGGCATCAGTGCTGGCTCTTTGTAGCACACTGATGGGGGATATGGTGAGCCATGCTCTGCCTACCCTCCAAGGGGAATCTAGGAAGGGGGGCACATAGGAAAAGGTAGGAATAGGGTCCCAGCTCAGTGCACAGCAGTGTGTGCTAGTCAAGGCTATGTTAGAGCAGCATAGGGTTTTGTTTCTGGGTAAGCTGGGCAGAACACATATCCCAGATCATCCAGTGGAGACTGGTGATCAGAGAACTCTGCGTAAGCAAGCCTATATGGTATCAGCAGAGGTAAAAGGGAGTATAGAGAGGGAAGTGAAAGAGATGCTGGCCCTAGGGGTAATTGTACCATCTCAGAGCCCATCGGCTTGTCTGGTAGTCCTGATGCCTGATAAGGGCAGAACCACCCGGTTCTGTGTGGACTACCAGCAGCTTAATGCTCAAATGGTGTCAGATGTTGATCCCATGTCCCGCATAGAGAAGCTGGTTAATGATCTCGCAGGGGCAAGGTATCTGACAACAAGGGGTTTGTCCAAAGGGTGTTGGCAAATCCCACCGACCCAGGAGGCTAGGGAGAAGTCAGCATTATCATTCCCAGTGGTCTCTATGCATTTTTTGTGATGCCATTTGGGCTGAGAAATAACCTGGTTATCTTCCAACGCCTGGTCAGTAGGGTACTGGAAGGGATGCAATTGTTTGCATCGGGAGATTTCTAGGCTGTAAGTTTCAGGATGGGTTTGGCGGAGAAAGTCTTTGCAGAATGCGTCTATGTAGCGGGGTTCCGGGTTATGGGATACATCAAAAGTTGTATACAGAGATTGAGTGATATCCTCTGATACCGCTAAACGCATTAATCTGCCAACCTCATACCCTGAAAACTCTCTTACGACTCACCACCAGTGTCCCTGCTGCAGCATCTTCCAGACAAGGTAAATGGGTATGAAGTGGTTAAAAATATCGGCAGGTATACACACAGTCCTTAGTATAGCAAGGGCTCCCCAGTATAGCAGAGGTACCCACATACTGTACATGCCCAGGTTTCCTGAGGCTAGTGTAGGGGTTAAGAAAGGTGCTCACGCTAAGGTTATGAAGCTGAGCAGATTTGCAGTGTTTTAAAAGTTTATACTGTAAGTATTTTTCTAAAGTGTGCCAAGAAGGAGGCCCGTGAATGTGTGGAATATTTACACTCACTCCATGCCTGACACCAGAATAAGAACTCAACTTTTTGCACGCAGCAGACAGGACACTGCATCTTTTATTAAACTGGAATAGTTTAATATGTATAGATATTGCTGACCTTTATATGAGCTGAGGGCTTTCTAAGTCATAGATTCTGGAAGGCACAGATGGTTACCAGGCTTGGCTCCGCTGTGTCTGTCCAGGGGCCATACTTGAAAGGGCGCAGAGTTGCCTAGGTGTTAAGCCATATGGGCCCTTCCATTATTATAGAGCACCCATATCCTGGCTGACACAGTGAAACCTAACACCCGTTGCTAAACAGCCAGCCGCAGTGGAGCCTTGCACCGTGGGTGGGCGAAGGGGCAAAGGGGGATATTTCACCTGCCCGGGGAAAAGGCTCAGGGGTGGGAAACCCTGTATGAGTGTTTTAGATTGGTCGCTAGGAGGTTGCTAAGGTTTTTGGATTGGGCTGCAGGTTCTCTAGAACCTAGACACCAGAGGTTTGAAAAGCCCTGACACAGGTCAGATTATTCAGTTCTAAGAGATACATCTAAGAGTTTCATCAGTTCCATCTTGTGTGATTCACCTGAGATTCAGTCCCATTTGAGAAGTTCCAGCTCCGAGTAAATCGTATAAATTTCTCAGAGAGTAAGTGACCAAAATTCAACAGCAAGAGGCCACAGGAAGGAAAAGTGGCCAGGAATTATTTAGCTGTGTGTTTGCAATTAGGAAAGATTAGTTTTGTTATCCCAGTTTCCAAAGTAAGTGTGTCTTTTTACTGTATTTTTGTGTAACATAGTTGTGTAGGTTCGCTAGGTGAATAAACACAATATATTTTGATCTCTCTGCTTGCTCAATCAATGATCCCAGTAATTAAAAGTCTTAATAAGCTTATCTACCGTGACAAACAGCTCATACTGTATGTTGGACCGGTTCCTGGTACTTAACAATTTCATGGCAGTCTTAATACCTAGGGTCTCTGAGGATTTTCAACTCCAGACTTCTCAAGACACTGAGGCACTGACTGCCCAGGGTGCCTTTGAAGTACGGAGATGAGAAATCCCTCAGCTCATCCACCCTTAACATATTTACATATTAAAGGATTTATTACCGCGCTGACAAGAAACGTTTCCTGTCTTTTAATTTAAAACCAGCCCTGAAACACACTAATTTTTTATACAGTGGCGACCAACTTTATTCGAAGTTGGCTAGTTCCGCGAATTTCGGAATATCCCGGTGATGTGCGGTTTAGTAACGTTTTCTCCCGGGGTGTATTGCGTTATATCGCGCCCGTGATTTAAGCATTTTATTCCCGCTGGCTGCAATACTGCAGTGCCGTGTAAAAACGCATGGGTGCGTTTGCGAGCTGTTGTCTTTGAAGCCGAGAAATTCATGAATTGTAATGCAGTATATACTGTATATATACAGTATATACTGTATAACAACAACCCCTATAACCCCTAACATACACATACAGTACTGTATATGCACATCAATGATAGTATAGGCCGTCCCCTGGCGAGATGTGTTTGCAGCAGAGAGAGAACCGCTGCTCTCTCTGAGCAAACATCGGCACATTAAAAATTATTTAATATACATTTTTATTCATAGTGTACATGTGCAAGGGGTCTCCGGAGCTAAACCGCATTGGTTTCAGGTCCGGGGACCCCCTGCTCCCCGAGATACAGCCCCCTTTATGAGGTGCCGGTATCCCTCTGCATTTAAAGGTCCCGATCACGTGACCGCTGCATGTAAACAAAGCAGAGGGATACCGGCACCCCCTAAAGGGGCCTGTATCTCGGGGAGCAGGGGGTCTCCGGACCTAAAACCTAAACGTTTCTGCTCCGGAGACCCTCTGCACATGTACAGTCTAAATAAAACACATATATAAATAAACACTCGTTCCTTACCTTAGCGGCTATGTGCTATGGTAACGAAGCAGCATGACTGTATTTTTAATAATATTGTACAGTGAGCAGGGGGTTCCCTGAGCCAGAAATTAATACTCAGGGGACCCCCTGCTCCTGCACAATATTATTAAAATACAGAAATGCTGCTTCATTACCATAGCTGATAGCCGCTAAGGCAATGAAGGGGTTAACCCACCATGCCCGATTTATTGTGGGTAGCGGGGGTGGGTGAAGGGGGTATTTGGCCCTTGGTGTGAGTTTAGGACTTGCAGGGGGGTTGCGGGTGCACTTAACCCCTTCACGACCGTAGCAGTTAATACCGCTACGGTCATGAAGGAGTTAACCCCTGCCGCTACCCCCCCGCAAGCCCTAAACAACCACCGTTGGGGCTAATACCCCCTTCACCCACCCCCGCTACCCACAATAAAAAAAACTCACACACAGCAGCAGCACAATTAATAAATAAATAAATAAATAAATGAATATAAATAAATACATTTAAAATACATTTTTATTCATAGTGTAGATGTGCAGGGGGTCTCCGGAGCTGAACCGCGTTGGTTTCAGGTCCGGGGACCCCCTGCTCCCCGAGATACAGCCCCCTTTATGAGGTGCCGGGATCCCTCTGCATTTAAAGGTCCCGATCACGTGACAGCGGCCTGTAAACCAAGCAGAGGGATACCGGCACCCCCTAAAGGGGCCTGTGTCTCAGGAAGCAGGGGGTCCCCGGACCTAAAACCACATCTATATATGCTGTATATATACTGTATATATATACATATATTTATTTATATTCATGTATTTATTTATTTATTTAGATTTATTTATTAATTGTGGGGCTGCTGTGTGTGAATTTTTTTTATTGTGGGTAGCGGGGGTGGGTGAAGGGGGTGTTTGGCCCTTGGTGTGAGTTTAGGACTTGCGGGGGGGTTGCGGGTGCACTTAACCCCTTCATGACCGTAGCAGTTAATACCGCTACAGTCGTGTAGGGGTTAAGTTCACCCGCTACCCCCCTGCAAGCCCTAAACAACCCCCCTAATACCCCCTTCACCCACCCCCACTACCCAAAATAAAAAAAATTCACACACAGCAGCAGCACAATTAATAAATAAATGTAAATAAATAAATAGAAATAAATACATTTAAAATACATTTTTATTCATAGTGCAGATGTGCAGGGGGTCTCCGGAGCTGAACCGCTTTGGTTTTTGGTCTGGGGACCCCCTGCTCCCCGAGATATAGGCCCCTTTATGGGGTGCCGGTATCCCTCTGCTTGGTTTACAGGCCGCGGTCACGTGATCGGGACCTTTAAATGAAGAGGGATACCGGCACCTCATAAAGGGGTCTGTATCTCGGGGAGCAGGGGGTCCCCGGACCTGAAACCAACGCGGTTCAGCTCCAGAGACCCCCTGCACATCTACACTATGAATAAAAAATGTATTTTAAATGTATTTATTTATATTCATTTATTTATTTATTTATTTATTTATTGTGCTGCTGCTGTGTGTGAATTTTTTTTTATTGTGGGTAGCGGGGGGTGGGTGAAGGGGGTATTAGCCCCAACAATGTTTGTTTAGGGCTTGCGGGGGGGGGAGTTGCGGGAGGGGTTAACCCCTTCATGACCGTAGCGGTATTAACTGCTACGGCCGTGAAGGGGTTAAGTGCACCCGCAACCCCCCCACAAGTCCTAAACTCACACCAAGGGCCAAATACCCCCTTCACCCACCCCCGCTACCCACAATAAAGCGGGCACAGTGGGTTAACACCTTCATTGCCTTAGCGGCTATCAGCAATGGTAATGAAGCAGCATTTCTGTATTTTTAATAATAATGTGCAGGAGCAGGGGGTCCCCTGAGCTTTGATTTGTGGCTCAGGGAACCCCGTGCTCACTGTACAATATTATTAAAAATACAGTCATGCTGGACTTCCGGTGGTGACGTCACCACATATGCACACCTAACTCGGAGCTCCCTATTTTCCTCCGCTATGAGGTGCTAGAAAGAGCATAAAAACCCCTCGAAACGCCAAAAAAACGAGTGGGCAATGCACACCAACAACCAGCATGGCTAAGCAGCAAAAAAAAGGGCCGATGCAGAGCGTCTCGGCATACTTCACCCCAACGAAGTGCCCGGGAGACCTGGAGGAGCTCAGCCAAGATGGCGCCGACCCCAGCGTGCCATGCACTCCCGCCCGCGAGCAACCCCTCCCGGAGAATATAACGGCTAGTCATCTTATAACTAAAGACTTCCTGGAGGACTACATGTCCCAAATGTTTTCAAAGTTGCGAAAAGATGTTAGCCAAGATGTTAATAAAGCAATTAACAAAATAAATCAGGAAATTACTGAAATCTCCCACAGAACAGAGACCCTGGAAACCAAGGTTGAGGAGGTGGAAGCAGTACAGTCCTCGGCTGAGGACGAGATCAACCGTCTCAACCAAGAAATTAACCGCCTGAAAGACGGTTTAGAGGACCAGGAAAACCGGGACCGACGTCAGAACTTAAGGTTCCGGAATATCCCAGAGTCGGTCCCCGCCGAGGCCCTCACGGCCTACCTACAAGAACTTTTTCTGCAACTAGTCCCTGAATTAAAAAAGGAAGATATGGAGCTAGATCGCGCCCACAGAGCCCTCGGCCCAAGACGCGAGGACCCAAAGAGAAGGAGAGATGTCATCGCCCGCTTTCACTCCTATACGACGAAGGAGAAAATTATAACGAAGAGCAGAGGGATGAACCAAATCCCGTTCCAAGGCGAGCAGATTCAAATCTACAATGATCTCTCAAGAATAACGATCTTCCGCCGACAGGAGCTGAAGCCCCTAACACAGCACCTGCAAAGCCACAATGTGCGTTATAGATGGGGTTTCCCCTTTAAACTAAGTGTTCTTGTAGGGGGTAAGCTCCACTCTATAACCCACATTGACGATGCCCCCGGCTTGCTGAGGATCCTGGACTTGCCAGCTATCCAGAGACGAAGACCAGACGATGATGAAGAAGACGCCAATTAACCACGTCACCAGCGCGGCTCCAGGTCCTCTGAACGCCTGGCCCTGCAGAAATCATCTAAGACGCCGTCGGGGCCTTAAAGACAAGGAATCAACAGCCCAAGAAAAGCCGTGCCTTCGCCCAGCCCAGCTGAGAGGAAATCGCCACCCCAGACGAACGCTTACTCTACCTGCCTCCTAGGCCCCCCCCTTCATCTCCCCGATATACCAAGCAAAGGCCCCCTTCCACTTGCCCTACTCCCTCCCCCCTCAACAAACTAGCAACCCTACGCTACAGTCGCTGCCCCTTCCTCTCCCCTCCCCCCTCCCCTCCTGCAATCGCCCTCACCCCCTCCCCCCACCGCCCCCCTCCCAACCCCAAGCCCTAGGTCCCCCCCCCATCCCTTAGGTGTACCCCCCCTGACCATTACCCCCCCATCTCTAAATAAATACTTACCCCTGAGGCCTCCTAAAACCCTCCCGACCCCGCTTACCATCTATTTCTCCCCCCCTAGCGAACCGAGAAGCAGAGAAACCCCTCACCCCCTCCTCCCCCTCCGCTTTTACTTACCTGAGAAGGAGATTCGAGGAGCGAGGCAAGCAGAGGGGCAGGACGGTGCACACCTCGGGACCTAACAGAAGCCTGGTAAAGTAAGCCCCCCCCAATAAAGCATAAGTTACCCACCAGTTCCAACACCAACTCATGTCCCTAACATAAACAAAGGGAGGCACCTCATAAGCCGCAGAGGCTCTCCACAGAACCAATCCCCAATCGGATCACCTCAAACCCCCCCGTCACCGCGCCACCCCCCTACCCCTGAACTTGACTCTCCCCACCCACCCCCCTCCCTCCCCACGGCCACCCAGTCTCCCCCTCCCCACCCTCTCCCCACTGACAACCCAATCTCCCCCCCTCAGTCCCCTCAGTCCCCCCTCTTCCCCATGGCCAGAACCCTGATGCCACAAAGACAAAATAAAGCAGCAACAATCACCCCTACTCCCTCGGCACCCCCTTCCCTTCTCCTCTCCTCCTCCAATCAAATACCACACACTTAGAAATCACAGCACGCCACAGCTATCACCCCTCACCTCCCTAACCCCTCCTCCCCCTCCCCTCACATGCCCCCTTTCCCTCCCCAACCACCCCTCTACTGCTCTAACCCCCTCATCTCATCCTCCGAGAAAATGTAGACATTGGAGGATCAAGAGTGCCGAGACTTACCCGGAAGACGCAGGCAGGAGAGCAGCCCCAAAAGACTGAGAGGAGATCACGCAGCCCCAAAAGACTGAGAGGAGATCAAGCCGCACCCACTGACTGTCTCCAAACCAGCCCGGTACTGTAAACATAAAACATGCTACACTTACCAGTCTTGGCCACAAGAGGGCGCTCTCCCACCAAACAACAGACTCTGGTCTCAAATACAAAAAGAACTATTCAACTAGAAGAGGACTCAAAAGCCCCCATAATAAATGCTCCCCCCCCATTTATTCCCCCCTCCCTTACTCTGACCCCTCCCAACCCCAACTTCCCCCCCATCACAACCCCTCCCCTCCCCCTCACCTTCCCCTCCCTCCCCGTCCCCCTCCCCCCCGCTCTCTCCCCCCTACCCCCCTCCCCCCTTCTCCATCCCCCCCTCCCTTACCTAAGACTTAAGTAACGCCCCCCCCCCCCCTCCCAACTCCCACAAGGCAAGAGCACAACCGCTCTAACCCATCAAGCAAGGTGTGCACCCCCAAGCCTAATGATTCCCATTACCTATCTCCCCCCACCCCTTCCCCCCTCCCAATTCACCCTCCAACCCCCCCCATTCCTCTCCCCCCCCCACCCCCACCTCCCCATCCCCCCCATATGCATATGCACACAGATGCATCTCACAAGTTATTACCTCTGTAGCCCCCCCAGGGCGAACGGGAAAAAAAAAACTGCAAGATCTTTTACCCCAAAGACTGTAAAATTCTGCAATGTATAGCTGAAAATGTTTCATGTATGCTCAACCCCCAACACACGCCTCCCCTCCTCTCCCCTCCCCCTTCCCCAACCCCAACCCCCTAAACCCTAACCCTTCCCACGCCCCCCTCCCCCCCCTTTTACCCCCCATACTCAGAAATATACTGAACCATGCGTTCACAAAATTCCACCTAACCAATCTCACCATAAGGGTTAAACAACAGACCTCGTTAAGCATAAGCCCCTCTCCTTTTCTGAAAATACAGAAAATACCCCCGCCCCACCTCTATACACAGGAGGTTTCCCCAATACTAAACAAGGAGGACATAGGACCCTCCATCATGCTCCCTGTTGGGCCCATGTGCCCGGAGGTCCCCCTAGGGGCACTTTGCCCCACTACCTTTGACACACAAGTGCCAAAGGCTACCATTCTTAGGCCCTTCCAAGGCCCACCCAGTTCTCTCCCCCCCCTTATGTGTTTCCTCCCCCCTCACCCTTGACCCTCTGCACCCCCTCTCTCCGCGACTCCCCTAAAAGGGGACTCAGATGTGAGTGCCACCCCTCGCTCTCACGCTCCTGACATGGGAAGAACAGGAGCCTCTGGGTCAAAAGCCCCGGAAACACCCTCAGCTTAACAATGGCTTCCATTAAATTAATATCAATTAACGCCAAAGGCCTTAATTCTGCGAAAAAAAGGAAATTAGTCCTATCAGATCTTAAACGTTCCAAAGGAGATATAGTCCTAATCCAGGAAACCCATTTCAACACACAGACGCCCCCAAACACATTTAAAAGTGTATTTCCCCAGGCATACTATGCCTCCTCCCCTAGCAAAAAAAGAGGAGTAGCTATCCTCATTAGAACTGGAGTCCCATTCGTTCTTACAAAAACATATTCGGACCCAGAGGGACGATCACTAACAATCCAAGGCACCCTAGCTGGATCCCCGATCACGATTGTGAACATATATGCCCCCAACGACAACCAATTACTCTTTCTATCCAACATACTAGAAGCCCTAGACCAGCAATCCCTATCCTCCTTGATCATTGGAGGCGATTTTAACATGGTTGCATCCCATATAAATGACAGATCGGGTCCAGAACATAAAAGCCCAAATTATTCCCCCTCCCTGAGTAGCGCTCAAACCCACAAAAAAGCCCAAAAATTCCGGGAGATCATGCAGACCTACTCACTAATTGATATTTGGAGGGCCCAGCACCAGGGTCAGAGGGACTACACTTTTTTCTCCTCCCCTCATCAGTCCTACTCGAGAATCGATTATTTTCTGGGTACTCGTAACGTCTTCCAGGCCTCCTCCCACTCTAATATTGGACCTATCACTTGGTCCGACCACGCCCCGATCGATCTTTCCCTCACAATCCCCTTTGTTAAACACATCCAATATAAATGGAAACTGAATGATTCTCTCCTTAACTGCCCTGACACAGAGAAATCATTACGCCTTAAACTAACAGAATTCTTTAAAATTAATAAAGGCTCTGTCTCAACCCCGGCTATGTTATGGGAGGCCCACAAAGCCTCTATCAGAGGAGACTTAATCTCTATGGCCTTGTACAAACAAAAGCAAAAATTTAAACTTCAAAAGGAGCTCACAGAGAAGATTTCTCAGCTCGAAGCCCAGCACAAAACCCTGTTATCTAAAAAGACCCTAAAGTCACTAACTCTAGCTAGAACAGCCCTAAAACACACACAGCTAGAGGAAGTCGAAAAAGCCCTTAGATGGTCAAAGCAAAAATACTTCGACAAAGGCAACAAAGCTGACAAACTCCTCGCCTCGAAGTTACGAGGTATCAAAGCAAAAGCTCAGATCGCAAAAATCCAGACAGACAAAGGTCAAATTACATATCTAGAGAAAGAAGTAACCCAAGAATTTGCGAAATTTTACTCTGACTTGTACAATCTCCACCCCCTAGACCAGGACCCAATAGACATAAACAAAATAACTCAATACTTAGACCACTGTAACCTCCCCACACTCTCCCCCCAAGAGTTAGAATTTCTAAACAAACCTATAACGCAAGAAGAACTTTCCCAAGCTATAAAATCTTTAAAACTAGCAAAAACAACGGGCCCTGACGGCTTTTCTAACATTTACTATAAAATGTTTCAACCGATATTGTCCCCCCATCTCATCCAAATGTATAACTCATTCCTACAGGGGGAATCGATACCCTCCACCATAACAGCAGCAAATTTAGCGATCATCCATAAGGAGGGTAGAGACCCACTCCTGTGTGGGAGTTATCGACCTATATCTCTGTTAAATACCGATCACAAAATCTACAGCAAGATCTTGGCAAACAGGCTAAACCAATTCTCCCTAGGTTAATACATATAGATCAAGTAGGATTCGTGTCCGGAAGACAGGCCTCGGACAACACACGCAAAATAGTGGATATAATCGACCACGTGCATCTCTCTGGGTCCAGAGCAATGATCCTTAGTCTGGACGCTGAAAAGGCGTTCGACAGGATCAAGTGGTCCTTCCTTGACCAAACCATGCTGAGGTTCGGATTCTCAGGTCCTTTCCTGGAAGGAGTGAGAGCTCTGTATCAAAATCCAACAGCATTTATCAAATTAGCAGGCGGATTTTCAGATCCCATAAAGATTAAAAACGGAACCAGACAAGGTTGCCCACTCTCGCCCCTACTATTTGCCCTATCAATAGAACCCCTAGCAGCATCAATAAGGGAAGAACCCAACATAAAAGGAATTAAAATCGGGGACAGAGAACACAAAATTTCACTGTTCGCAGATGATGTAATATTGACGCTAACCTCCCCCCATACCTCCCTCCCAAACCTCCAGCAGCACCTGACACAATTTGGCCAAATATCTGACTATAAAATAAATATGGATAAATCTGAGGCCCTCAATTTAACCCTCCCCCAACAGGACTGGAATCTCATTAAAGCTAATTTTAAATATCGCTGGAGTTCCTCCTATATTAAATACTTAGGTGTTAAAATCTCTAATTCTTACAATACCTTATACCAATACAACTACCCTCCCTTATTTAACCAGATTAAAAAAGACCTCGAAATCTGGAAAAAATACCAAATCTCATGGTTTGGAAGAATGACGGCAGTAAAAATGAACGTTCTTCCATGACTGTTATATAACTTCCAAACCCTCCCAATTTCGATCCCACAAACAACTCTTAAAAACATGCAGTCACTAATCCTCCAATTTATCTGGAACGATAAAAAGCCCAGAGTCCCCCGATCAGTGATGCTTGCTAGTAGAGACAGAGGAGGTCTGGGGGTCCCCGACTTAGCGAAATACTATCTCGCTGCACAGCTGAAGCAGGCTGTAGTTTGGAATTGCGACCCGGCCCTAGCTTCATGGTTAGAGATAGAGACTCACTACGCCTGTCCCCTCTCTCTCCAGGTGGCAATGTGGCCGTCTGGGGGCAGCGGGGCCAAACCACAAAGGTTTGCCCTGGGAGCAATGAGATGCACGTGGGAAGCATGGCTTAAAAGCAAGGGGAAGTATGGTCTGCTAGCATCCCCCTCACAGCTCACCCCCATCTTCGGGAACCCCAAATTCCCCCCAGGTTGTTCCCCTAGGCAATTCGACCAATTTCAGAGTCGCAATATTAGGATGGTGGCCGATCTGCTGCAGAAAGATGAGATCGCTACGTTTCAGATGATTAGAAACAAATTTGACATCCAAGATTTACACCTCTTCAAATATCTGCAGGTCAGACATTTCCTATTATCTCTCTCACCAACCGCCAAATTCCCCAAATTAACCAAATTCGAATCCCTATGCACTAAAAGGACCTATCAAAAAGGATTGATCTCACAGATTTACAAAGGACTAGAGCCACCCTCCACCCCACCCGACCATCGATACATGCAACGATGGTCTGCACAAATAGGCCTCTCAATTGACCCAGAAGATTGGGAGGAGATCTGGGAGCAAGCATCCAAAACCTCAATTTGCACAATCATAAAAGAAAACATATACAAAATTCTATTTCAATGGTACCTGACTCCCGTTAGACTGAGCCAGATCTACCCCGGCGCAATTGACCTATGCTGGCGTGGATGTGGTCAAAAGGGCGACATGGCCCATATTTGGTGGTCATGTCCGGAGATACAAAGATTCTGGATACAGATCCAGAATCTTATAAAACAAGTCACAGGATTAACCCTACCACTAGACCCTCTGACCCTGGTGCTAAACAAACCAATTCCAGACCTTCCCCCACCAATATCTAAACTAATAATGTCAATTTTGACTGCAGCCAGATGTGCCATTTCGGCCGCCTGGAAGCAGATCAAAGCCCCATCCAGAGCTACGGTCACAAGAAGGATCAATGAAGTAATGTTGATGGAGAAATTAACTGCCCTCATCCAAAAAAAAGTACCCCAATTTATGAATACTTGGGGTCCCTGGCTGACAAAATAACCTCAACCAAAGAGAGTCGCGGAGACAGGAAAACACCCCCCCTCCCCCATTTCCCCCCCTCCAAGGAAACAAGAACCGAAGAAGGTTAACCCGAGTCTGCTGGAAGACAACCCCCCCTTCCCCTCTCCTCCCCTCCTCTTTACCCCTGTATGTCCCCCTCCCCCTGTCAATCTAACCCCAGTTATTCCCCTTCACCCAGAAAAAAGAAAAAGATATGCGGACACCTTCAGTATGTCAAAAGCTGTATGGTCATGGGATCATGACACACATATGTGTACTGTACTTACTGTGTGTACCCAATAAAAAAATTGACACAAAAAAAAAAATACAGTCATGCTGCTTCGTTACCATAGCACATAGCCGCTAAGGTAAGGAACGAGTGTTTATTATATATGTGTTTTATTCATACTGTAGATGTGCAGAGGGTCTCCGGAGCAGAAACGTTTTGGTTTTAGGTCCGGGGACCCCCTGCTCCCCGAGATACAGCCCCCTTTAGGGGGTGCTGGTATTTCTCTGCTTTGTTTACATCCGCGGTCACGTGATCGGGACCTTTTAATGCAGAGGGATACCGGCACCTCATAAAGGGGGCTGTATCTCGGGGAACAAGGGGTCCCCGGACCTGAAACCAATGCGGTTCAGCTCCGGAGACCCCCTGCACATGTACACTATGAATAAAAATGTATTTTAAATAATTTTTAATGTGCCAATGTTTGCACAGAGAGAGCAGCGGTTCTCTCTCTGCTGCAAACACATCTCGCCCCCGCCGGCCTATAGTATCATTGATGTGCATATACAGTACTGTATGTGTACAGTACTGTATGTTAGGGGTTATAGGGGTTGTTGTTATACAGTATATATATATATACTGTATATATATATACTGCATTACAATTCATGAATTTATGCCATCTGGCGGACACGCGAAGCATTGCAGCCTAGCAAATCCTGAACCATTATCAATTAACACATCAACCGCGCGTCAGCCGGGCATGCGCCTGGCTGGGAGCCCGGCATGCTCCGGGTGAACAGTGTGGCATTCCAGGAACATGCCAGGTACAAGCCGGTGATTACTTCGAATAAAAGCTGCCGCTGCTGTATGGGGTTTCTACCTGTATAAACAATTTAAAACAAATATGTACCTTTATGTGTAGGAGAAAGAGAAAAGAGAGCACACGCCTCGTAGCGTAAAAAGGTACATTTATTGTTGGGAAAGGAGGGGAGGGGGAAGAAAATCACTCACAAGGGTAAGTATAAAATATGCAATTTGTGAATAATATCACCGCCAATCCGGTCAATCTGCATCTGGAATCCACAGTTCGAATCTCCCTCAGTGGTGTAGAAGGGCAGTGGTCAGTTCAGAGACCTGGAGGCACCTTTTGAATATTCACAGACAGTCCGTTTAAAGTCCCAGAGAATGTCTCCTAAGATGGCTGGCCGCAATTGTATTCCGCGCTCGATCCAGCCTCGTCGTGCCCATTCGTGTTGACGTAATGTCAGTGCGTGATGCGTGATGACGCTCCGTGATGCGTTTCGTCACACACGGGCGACTTTTTCAAAGGTTGAATAATGAGAAGTTCTTGGCTGTATATTTAAACCCAAAGGGTTTTTTTTAAATGCTAACAAACTACAATTTATTAGAAGGAAATTAATTGCAGATGTCTCAAAACTGTAAAAAGAAGCCGGAATACAAAGATAAACAATGATATTTGTAATATATATTTTTAAAATCATGAATTGTATGAAGACATAGGGCTACATCTTACGAATATATTTAGATAACAAAATTACACTGCTTCTACTGACAGGGGCAAGTATTTATAGAATTATGTTTTAAAGATTCCTGAATGGAATTGAATTAAAATAATCAAGTACAGTATGAGTGGTTTATATTTTTTTCTGTGTACTCACATGCAAATCACATTCAATTTGCTATATATTTTTTTGACCAAAAAGTAAATGATAAATGAAGTTGAAATTACCTGCAAGCAATCTTAGGTCGTATAAAGTTCACAACGTTTCAAGGTCATCATGATCCAGATGATTCTAGAAAGTACAGTAGAACAATGAAAAAAGGTAACAACTAATTTTATAACACTGTATTATTTTTTTGCCATATACATTGTTCACTTCATTCATTTGTGAGTACTTGCGGTAAAAGCAGCATTTATAGCTTATTTTATTAAGGTGTATTTGCAGTGTTATGCTTATTTTTATGCCTTTGTGTCAGTGTCTTTAATAACTCTCTGGATGTTACATGTTCCTTTGTACTTCTACATAAAAGCTAAAGGAAGAAGTATACAGTAGCTACAGTGACATAGTCATCATTTAGACACTACTATGCAATTCAAAACAATTACAAATTTCCAAATAGTATTAGCAAAAGGTCGTTACTTTAGGAATTATGTAGCATTCCCTTGTTGTGGTATAGAATATTTGTGGACAAGAAATGGCATCTGGCCAACAAAGCATAAAAACGGTTTCACACAGAAGACAAGAGGGAAAATAAGGCATACAGTATGTCACATTCAATTGGGTAGCTAACATGAGATTATTGGTTTCTTTGGGATTTATTATTTTGATGTATTCTAGTTCTACAAGAGTTTAAAATAGTCGTAATACTAACAAGTTGTCATTTTTGTGAAAGTTGATCTTATATTTTTCTGCATGTAAGATGTATCCAATTATAACAAGTTAACTTTTAAGAACCAAAATGTGCTTTTTAAAACAAATGTTAAATCTTATGTTTTATCTTAAATTTAACATAAAATGAATATGCATTAATACGTACAAAAAGTATTAAATGCATGTACAGTATTCACCGTCAAAGAATATAAAAAGTGAATCATGCTTTATAATTAATTTCATATTTTCCAGAGCCCTTCCAACAAGCTTGCATTTTCCTTAGTCTGAAACATTTTATAGCTGCACCGCTCATCGCAATGCTCAAATAAATGTGGAATTATAATGTTTATCAGAATATTTGACAAAAAAATAAAACACTAAAAAAAAAAGGAATTTCTGCTCTGCATGTGAGATTTACACAGGTGAATTAAATTCTAACAATCAGAACAATATTGTCTAGTGTTACTGTATTTCTTGAATTCCAACCCTGAAAAAAATCAATATATAAATGCATTAATATTTGGCAATATTAAAAAAATAGGATCATGAGAAAGTTTATTTAGAATTATTGCCATATCCACTACGAATCCCCATACGAATGTCATGATGTATTCCCATAGCAAGTATGAGCTTGTCCTGAAGCATCTGATGATGCAGGGGGGGCTCCGAAGCTCCGTCTCCTCTCCTGCTCCTCTCTCGCTCTGCTCCACGTGCGCGCAACCACCTCCCTTTTCCTCCTCCACACTCTTAGCCCATTGGATCAACCCTGTCACAAGGTACCCGCGGGGCTGCTGGGACAAGGGTCTCGCCACCTCCCACCAATTAGCACTCTCCTCCTTCGCGGGCTTTGCAACTCACATCCGCGCAGGCGCAACTTCCCCCCACTAGCAAGGGTGAAAAAGGGGGGTCTGACTACATCCTCCCCCCTGTGGATTCCAACGACCCCGCTTGGACAACAATAACAGTACAACCATTATATAATGAAAAACAGCTACTGCATAGGTCTCTAAATCAACTTGTACATCTCACTGAACATGATAATAACGGATTGAACGCGATTACAAGCCCACTGCTGAGCCTCATAATGGGGTGCCCCAAAGTGATCGTAAGCCAGCCTCATTGGAGGTTGACCAGCTCTTTGGCTTCTGCGAATTTGTTCTTCAGCTACCTCTTCGGGAGAGTAGCAATGTTCATTTGGTATCTCCATCTCTGCCCTTGAGGGGCTGGGTATATCTACAAAGTCTCTTTGTGGCACAAAGCATGGGTTCTGTGGATCTAGCGGCTGGCTCATTGGAGTCAGCGTCTCTGTCGTTGGACCAAGGGGCTCTTTACCCATAGCTCCTTCGGGAGATGCCCCCGCAGCCGGAAGGCCCCTTTGAGAGGTTCCTTCCTGTGGGTCTTCCAGGCTTTCTCCGTTCTCTCTTCTTCTCCTGATGACATTTCTCCACTCAGGGGAGAGGTAGGCCACTCCAATTCTCCTTCTTCTATTTGGGGAATAGGGAGCAGGTGATTATGATGCCAGGTCTTCACCGACCCTCTGAGTCTTTGATACGGTAGACTGGTAGGCCGGGCAATTGAGAAATCACCTCGTACACCCCTTCCCGCCATCGGTCGGCCAGCTTATGTTTTCCCTGTACTCCCAGGTTGCGGAGAAGTACGGCATTGCCAGGTTTAATGTCTCTGTGTTTTACTTTATGATCATACCGTCTCTTGTTTCCGGCATTCAATTTATCAGTGGATTTCTTGGCTTGACGTAGGCCCGCTGCAGACTCTCCTGTAGTCTCTGTACATATCGGAAGTGGGTTGTATTGGGTACCCCATTGGTGGCGACTCTCAACTGTATGTCCACCGGTAGTCTGGCTTTGCGGCCGAACATGAGGAAGTATGGTAAGAACCCGGTAGAGTCGTGTCGCGTACAATTATAGGCATGAACGAGAGTTTCCACATGACGACTCCATTTAGTCTTCTCCACCCCAGTTAACGTGCCCAACATATCTAGCAGAGTGTGGATGAAGCGTTCCGGTAAGGCATCCCCCTCAGGGTGGTACGGCGTGGTATGGGACTTTTTGATGTGTAGGAGGTTCAGCAATTCTTTTATTAACTTGCTTTCGAAATCCCGTCCTTGGTCGGAGTGTAGACGTTGAGGAAGCCCATAATGCTTGAAATACTTCTCCCAGAGTACTTTAGCCACCGTAATGGCCCTTTGGTCTTTCGTCGGGAAGGCCTGAGCGTAGCGGGTGTCTTGATCAGTGATGACCAGCACGTTCCCTATGCCCTGGGTATCGGGCTCGATGCACAAGAAGTCCATACAGACTAGATCCATGGGTCTCGTACTTTTTAGGTGGCCCATGGGGGCAGCTCGGGTAGGCAGAGTCTTCCGCTGGATACACCGCACACACCTTCGACAGTGATGCTCCACGGCTTCTATCATTTTTGGCCAGAAAAATCTATCTCTCACCAGTCCAAAAGTCTTATCTATCCCCAAATGACCGTGTTCGTCGTGAAGAGCTTTCAACACTAGATACTGCAGTCGTTTTGGTAGCAATAGTTGTCGTCGATTCAGGTGATTATGATATTCTACCACTCGGTATAGCAGATTATCTTGAATCTCGAATCTGTCCGCCTCTCGCATCAGTATGCCTCCTACATCCCCCGGAGTCTGGCGAAGGAAGTCCCGGCGATTGTGCCGAATGGCATAACGGATAGCCCCTGCGACCGGGTCTTGCTCTTGGTACCGCACCATATCTTTCCAGGCGATAATCTGGTCGGGGGTGACATGCATCCCACTCGGGTCACGATAGGCTTCGGGTATAGCGGTGGAGGCGCACCCTAGAGAGTCAGCTACTCGTAACTCCGACAATGCAACTTGATAATCTATGATGGCGGCAGTGCAACATAGAGCTCTTATTCCTGGCCCCGGGATCTCTTCCCACTGATCTTCATCGGCGATAGCAGCCAACCCCGGTCGTCTAGACAAGGCGTCCGCTCCTATGTTAAGGGGCCCAGGTTTATATTTCAAGGGGAAATTATAGTTGAAGAGAGCTGCTAACCAGCGATGTCCGGCTGCGTCGAGTTTGGCGGAGGTCAAGATATAGGTGAGAGGATTATTATCGGTCCGTACCTCGAACGACACCCCGTACAGATAGTCCCGAAGTTTATCTACAATGGCCCACTTAAGGGCCAAGAACTCGAGCCTGTGCACAGGATAGTTCTGCTCACTGGTCGTGAGACTGCGGCTGATGTACGCAAAGGGTCACAATCCTTCAGGATATTTTTGATGTAACACGGCCCCTAGACCACTCAGGCTGGCATCCACATGTAGAATGTAGGGCGGTTCAGGATCAGCGTAGGCCAGCACCGGGGCCACCGTCAGGCTCCATTTCAAGTCGTTGAAGGCTTGTTCACACTCGGGGGTCCATTTGTCCCCGAAAGGCTGTCGTGTGGGATTTGCCTTCTGGCCCGCATCCACCGGGTATATTCTGAGTAGATTGTTGAGGGCTTTGGCCCTGCGGGAATACCCCTCCACAAATCTGCGATAATAGCCGCAAAATCCCAAGAATGAGCGCAACTCTCCCACATTCTCAGGACGGGGCCAGTTGACGACAGCTTCTATTTTGGCAGGGTCAGTGGCAACGCCTTGGCCGGACACTATGTGCCCTACGTACGTCACGGAGGTCCGGCAGAACCGGCATTTGTCCAAGGAGAGTTTGAGGCCTTCCTGGGACAGTCTATCCAGTACTTTCAAGAGCCGAGCCTCATGCTCTTCCAGGATTTTCCCGAAGACGATGATGTCATCTAGATACACCAGGCATTCTCTGGGATTCAGGTCCCCCTAGCGTCTTCTCCATTAGCTGCTGGAAGGTGGCAGGGGCCCCACATATGCCTTGGGGCATACGGGTGAATTGATAAAACCCTAGGGGGCAGATGAACGCGGTCTTTTCTTGATCCGCGGGGCTCATAGGGACTTGGTAGTATCCGGACCTCAAGTCCAGTACGCTGAACCACTGACTCCCGTGTAAGGTATCCAAGGTTTCCTCTATGCGGGGGAGATTGTACTGGTCCGGTACCGTGCGATTGTTCAGCGTCCGATAATCCAACACATAACCTCACCGTACCATTCTTTTTTCGCACCACTACGATAGGGGAGGCAATAGTGCTTCGGGAATCCTTGACAATTCCGGCCGCTTCCATCTCGTGGATAGCCGTCTGCACGTCCTCCATGTCCCGGGGAGCGAGGCGACGAGAACGCTCCCCGAAGGGCTTCTCATCGGTGATCCGTATGGTGTGTTGGGCATTGCGACTACACCCCACATCCATCTCACTGGTAGAGAATACGGCTCGTCTTTGCTCCAGTTGCACTCGTAATCGCTCCTTACAGGCTTCCGGCAACTCGGAGGAGCCAAAGTCAAAGTCTAGAGCTGCCCCATTTTCTTCCACTCGGGTCGTGTTCACTCGCACGGAATCTTCTACTGAGCTGACAGGATAAATCCTCCCTATCCGTTGACCCACATCGATGGCCATTGGGAAGGGCGACAGGTTCTGTACCATTACGAAAATTCGTCGAGGAATGGTGGCGGGCCAATGTCGAAATTCGGGTATGAGGCGATATCCCCGGCGCACATCCTCTTCTGGGGTGCTTTCTAATGATAACTGTTGCTCTTCATCTAGCCAGTCCGCGTAGGCACACCAAGTGGGGACCCTCTGTGTCTCTCATGGAAAGAGTTGTGTCAGCCCTCCCCGGCCACAGAACAACAGCCCGTAGTCATCCGAAGGGGATGTGGGAGGGGCTGGGTCGGCTTGCACCAGCTGTAACTGCAGGCTAGACATGGGGAGCTCGTTAGTTTCATGTAGATAGGCCCAGATGACGGCCTGCACGATATCAGCATTCGTACCGAGGATGATGGGGTATTTGGGGGTATCTCTGGGTTCTGCACACACCAAGGCGTCCACCTTCATGGGGTGAGATTTTTCCGTGTTGAGCTGTTGTATTTCCAAGTCCACGGTCACCAAGCCGTCGATGGGATAGTCATCATTACTTAGGCCGCGTACCTTGATATGTTCAGCCGGTCGCAGAGGCCGCTTCTGAAGATGGCGATCATAAAACCACCTGTATATGATGGTGACTTGGGACCCCGTGTCTAATAGGGCAGAGGAGTAGATCTCGTCCATGAGCACTCTGATCAAGGCTACTGGTCCCACCCAGTTGCCATCTTCTGCCGGGTAGTCTCCGCCTTGGGGGGTCCTGGGCGTGTCGGTATCAGCCGCATATACACCGCAAACCATAGCCTGAGGCGGGAATTTCTTGGGAGATGGACTCCAGTGTCGAGAATCACCCATCCTACAGTCGTACGATATGTGTCCCTTCTTTCCACATTTATAGCAGGAAATGTCTCTGGGGGTTGCACGGCGATCGGGCGGAGGCGAAGACCTTCCCGCGTATTTCGGCTTTTCTGATCCAGGCTTGTCAGGAGGTTCCTCCTTCTTTTCAGCACTCCCCTTGGGTTTAGTGCTGCTGCTAGTTCTAGATTTCTGAGGGGAGTGCAGCATCAGATGCGTCTCATGTTCTTTTACCTGCTGCAGGAGTTGGATGAACGAAGGGGGGTGGGTCCCCGTGTGAAGGTGATCATGAATCATGCTGGCTATAGGGTGAGTAGGGCTGGACCCGCGGAGGTATTGCTTACGGAGATATTCGTTCATCTGGGAGGGTATCATATATTTATGATGCAGAACAGTCCTAGAGAGATCTGTACGCGATGTATGTAGGCAGACAGATCTTCCCCCTCCCTTTGATTTATGGCATAGTACTTGGCCCACAATGCACCATCATCCTCTTTGGCGTTATACACTTCCACTAGGAACTCGATCATCAGATGCAAGGTTAGTTCGGGGTGTTGTTCACGATGAATGCTGATCAGGGTGGACGCTGGGGGCCACAGGCACTCCGTGAGCCACTGCCACTTCACCACGTCGGTGCAGGACCACTCTTCCATTACTCCCCGAGTGTGTTCCTTCCATGTCTCTATCCCGTCCTCCCCGGTAGGCACAGGGAGTGTCTCCGAGAAGGCTTTTAACTTCCGGTAGTTTTCGGCATGCATGGCCAGTGTGAGCGCTTCTACTAGCAGTGGCAGACTTGGAGGGGCGGTTAACTGGTCTATCTTTTCACTAAGCTTCTGCAGCATGTCGCTGTGCACTCCGGCTTCGGCGGATGTGCTTGACCCGGGATAACTGGATCCTGACTGGCAACTACCGGCCTCGCTCTCGGCGTAGTGAGCAAAGGGAAGGGTGGGGTCATCTTCACTCAGCGGTCGTACGGGGGGGTCTTGAAGGGGGTAGACAAAAGGGCTACCGCCAGGCGGGGCATTGGGCAACAGTAGGTATTGGGGGACGCCGGGTTCGAGCAATACTAGGTCGCGTCGACAGTCCACAAGTAAGGTGTTCCATTTAGAGTCTTGATCTACGAGTACATCTACCAAGCGGGCTTTGGCAAAACCCGGAAGTTGTCACAAGGCCATTTGCAAAGTCTCTAAGGGTAAGGCAACAAAAATAGAACAGAAGGCGGTGCACTGCTACCATCAGGGTTAAAATGAAACGATATCTCCACGCAAAATGAATGAATAAAAGGTTGTTTTATTTGAGTGCATATACACTAAAAAAGTGCTACAGTGCTAACTCTGACGCGTTTTGTCCCTGCCTGGGACTTTGTCAAAGAGTATCTAGTACTATACATGAGGATGTATATATAGTGAACCCAAACAGCCCATTGGTCCAACTTAATTGGTGAGCAGGTGATTGCATAAACTATTAATTAATGTATAAGGAACCCTTACTAATCAATGGAGTTCACATATATGTCATCCTCATGAACGTGCAATTCTGTTAACAAGACACTGAGAGACACAAAATACATTTAAAACCTAATACTTCACAAGTACCAGTAACTGAGTAGCACATCCCAGCAACATACATTTATATATATATAAGGAGCCTTGTAAAGCTCTAATAAAATGCAGTTAGAACTTTTAATATTTCAATATATTATTAACATACATGGTATAAAATGTATCTAAATCATATACCAACAATATATGTACAATATACATAGATGAGAGGACCTATTGTCAAATGTTAATGGATTCATGTTTATCATCAATTTAAAACTATATAACGTGTAACAACTATAATATTATAATTACGAATACATATATTTATATATTAAACAAAACCATATGTGACATATATCCTAAACCTACTAACATAAACCACCCAAAGTGACTAATGAAAATAGATATAACCAATACCAATAGATATAATTAATACAACCTACTATTGAATTATAAGGTAAATGTAACCATCCTAAAATAAATAAATAATCAATAATAAAAACTGATAAACTACTAAAAACTCATAATCAAACTAAAAAGTGTTTTAAATCCCACTCAGTATTGATCCCCATGGGATGTAATGTACTTAAAACATGAATCCAATACATTTCTCTTGTATTAAGTTTGTTTAATCTATCACCACCCCTGGGGTGGATCTCAACATGTTCCAAAGCTGAAAAGAAAAATTAGAGATATCACCCTGGCTACATAATGAAAAATGCCTTGAAACAGGATGCAACATATCCTTTTTCAGAATGTGTCTAATATGTTCTTGCATCCTTATTCTCACAGGTCTAATTGTGCGTCCAATGTATGACATCTTACAACCACACTGTAAACGATAAACCACATAACTTGTATGGCAATTCATGAAGCTATTGATACGATGGTTGCCCTCTCATGTGGTAATGTTTTTAATAGATCTTGAATATTTACAAATTGAACATCGCCCGCAGGGAAAAAAACCTTTAGGAATATTCCCTAGTGGTTGGCTATTGGGCTGTGTATTAAATAAACTAGGCGACAAATGATTTCCAAGTGTTTTGTTTTTTTTTATAAATGAATCTTGGGCCGCTTTGTACCAATGAAGCAATGTCATGATCTAAGGTAAGTACTTTCCAATGTCTCTTAAAAATCTCTTTTATTGCCTTAGATTGTTTACTATACACTGAAATAAAGGATGGACAGATCGCATTATCCACATAAATGTTTCGTTTCTTTTTATTATTACCTCTGTTGGTTTTTATAATCTCATCCCTATCAAGGGAATCGGCATATTTAAATGCTTTATTAATATCCTCCTCTTTATAACCTCTTTCTCTGAAATTCGCTGTCATCTCACTTGACCTACTCAAAAAGATTTCATTTGTAGAACATATCCTCTTCAACCGAATAAACTGCGCCTTAGGTATACTTTTGATGTGTGCCGGTGGATGGTAACTCGTCGCACATAACAGTGCATTCTTGGAATGGGTTTACGGAAAATATCCGTCTGTATTTTTTTATCCACATCTATTGAAAGTGTCATGTCTAAATAATCTATGTGGTGCATGTTCTGTGTAAATGTGAAATGTAAATTATAATTGTTAGTGTTAAGTGTGTTGATAAAAGTGGTCAGTGAGTTCAAGTCCCCGTCCCACACCAAAATAAGATCATCTATAAAGCGCCGATAAAATATAATGTGATTACGAAATAAATTAGAATCGTGCCCTAGTGGTACTATCATCAGACTATTACAAGAAAGAAGCATATAGACAGCTTAATGATCGATCCCTTTATCAACCTTTAAAATCTAATCCAATTGAGGAATATCAGAAAGAATATATGGAATTGTTGGAAATGGGTAAGATTCTGGAAGTTATTAATCACAAAGAAATTGGGTTATTGGCCTGTCCGCATCCCGTGACACCCATATTCCATCATCTCCCAAAGATCCATAAGTCGCTGGTTGACCCTCCTGGTCGACCCATTGTGGCGAGTATTGGATCTTTGGGAGATGGGTTGTCACGGTATGTGGACGGTTTTCTTCAACCCTGTGTCCGTGAATGTATTCTTCTTAATCCAAAGAAGAAAAGAAGACCCCAAGCCTGACGGGAAGGATTACAAATAGATGAAAGAAGACACAGACGTGGATTGTATGGGTTTTTTATTTTATGGTTTACCTGTGGATTGGTTCCTGTGCTTCCGGGTCGCCTGGATTTCGGTGAGTGGACATCTAATGGTGAGTAAACAAAAGAAAAGTTTATTATTTTTACTTTTACAGGTTTTTTTGATTTTTGATTCATGTCTTTTTTTTTTCAGTCCCATTTAATGCCCGTGAATGTATCTATGTACCTATGTATATACATACATTCACGGACACTGAATGGGTGTATTGTATGTGATTTTTGTATGAATGCATTGTATTTTATGCTCTATTATTGCCCCTGTATGTTATGTTTATCTATCTATATGGATAGACATACAGGGATAATAATTGATTGTTTTGCTAATGTTTATGTTCTTTTCATGTTTGGCTAATGTATTTATTAGCTTTATTTTGTCATTGTTGTTAATAATGTCATTTGTATTTAGTGACAAGTTATTTGTAATGGCTTATTTCTGGTAGTTAGATTAGAATTATGGTGGTTACTTTAAATTAGAATTCTTTTGGCAATGGTTTGGCTTTAGGAATTGAATAGGGAATTGTATAATTGATTTGTATTGTATTGTAATTGTTTGAGGAAATGGATTAATTGATGCTAATTGTATTGATGTTGCTTAGTTTCTATTTGATTTTCAGGATGACATTGCAGGTTAGGGGACATTGTTCATAGTGTATTTTATTGTTACATATATTTTTCATAGTGTTACATGATGCCCAGATTAATTGCATCATGTACACACTCAATGCAATTGTGTGACATTTCATATACATTTGTGTAGCTGCTGGTTTGTTGGGTTATATTTACAATCGATGCTGGATTTATTGTAACATGCAATGTGGTGATTTTAAGATTAAAAATTCATGTTTTGATTTATGCATTTTTTATGTGTTTGATAATGGGCAAATAATCTATTATCCATATCTGGATAATAGTTATTTTGCACATTATTGTACTGTATGTGTTGGGGGGGGGGAGTTATGTATTGAATGTAAAGGTCCGGTTTATTTTTTTTATATACAGGGTTGATTCCTTTGGTCTGCGTGAGACCTCTGGAGACCACCTGAGGTATCCTCGGGTATCTCATGGGTACCAGGCTGCGTGGGCACCATCTGTGAGGGCACCGCGGACCCGTATTGTGCAGGGAAGAACCGTGGGCCCCAGACCCCCGCGGGAACAACCTGAGGCCCCTCAGACACCTGTGGGTCTGACCCGGGGATCCTAGACATCCGCGGGCCTACTGTGGGGACCCAATTGTGGCCCACGGTTGATTTCTGCCTCAGAGACCCCCTGCTTCCCAAGTTACAGGCCCCGGTTTGGGGCATCGGTGCCAGTGTGGACGCCATCTTTATAGAGCCCACATCGTGTCTTGGACGCTGTAAAGATGGCGGAAATCAACGCGGTTCAGCTCAGGGGACCCCCTGCTCCTGCACACTATTATTAAAAATACATTAAAGCAGCTTCATTACCTTAGCGGCTATCCGCTATGGTAATGAATTATTGTTTATTGTTATGTGTGTTTTAATACTAGTGTAGATGTGCAGGGGGTCTCCTGAGCTGAACCGCATTAGTTTCAGCCTCGGGGACCCCCTACTTTAGGAGATATAGGCCCCTTTATGGGGTGCTGGTATCCCCTGCAGAATTTAAATGTCCCGGTCACGTGGACTGGGCTCTTTGCAAGAATGGGGGAAGAAAATGTATTCCTGGTGTAGAGTCTGTATTTGACTTCGGCTGGGCACCCATTTGAAATTCCCAGCTTTTTTTTTGCACACAATTTGTGGGGCAGAGTCTGGTCATATCATCAGTCCCTTGTGTGGGTCACCGTCTTTCGCTTTCCTTCCAGTAAAACTGTGGCATTGTGGCTTTCTCCATTTCAGTGTAGTTTCCTGCATGGATGTGTAGCCCTTTAATTCTGGTCACTTCTCCATGTGATTCTTTGTTTTGTTGCTAAGGCTGTTGCAGGAACTGTAAAAAGACAAAAGTACAAAAACAATTCACAAGCAGTCTCTGAGGCCCCTTTTAAATTCAAGGGCCACCTCTCATCCTAACTTCAGACACCATATGTAAGAGATGTAAGAGATGTGTGCAGAGGTATACAAATGGAGACCGTTTAGGGTGAAATTAACATATGGCTTTATTGAGCCGGTCCCTTTAAACAGCACAGCAACAAACATATACAATAGCAACACACCTATCCCTTTGTAAGGGCTAGCTTACTACCCCAGTCCCTCTCTTACAAAACTGGGAGGCTAAATCCCTTTCCAGCCTACCACCCCATATTCTCAGCCGTACCCTTCAGGTCAGTGGTGTCAAGGTGTCTTGGTGTGCTTGAGGGTCGAGCCTCTGGCAGGTTCATGGGTCCTCTACATCCAGAAAAAGAGGTCTGGTCCCCTTGTGTCTTGCTTTCAATACACAGTTCTCCTGTGCATTCAAGACACTATCCTCATGTCAGCACCATTGTGTGCTGAAGAAAAATCTTTCTCCTGTGTCTCACATGAGGCTTTTTCACAGAGCTCTGATTAGTCCAGATGGAGGCTGGCTAATTGAGTGGCTGCAATTAACCATCTCCATGCGGGATTCAGAGCTCTGAGGCAACTTTATCAAAACAAGGATAAGTCACTGTTACAATCCTCCACCAGTCTTCCCATTTCAGCATTGCCATTAGCCTCATACTGAGGCTGCATGCAAATAAAAGTTACTTTCTAATAGTATTAGAAATAAAAGTGGCATGTCTAGGCTGATTCCAGTATTGTTGTCTACTGAAGCAGCCTCAGTAGCTCCCATAGTTCCTCCATCAGCTGTATTTTGGTAGGCAATCACTTGTATTCGCCTCAATGAGTTTGCAGTTATTTTTCCATGGTGTAGTGTGAACTCCATAGTACTAATGAATAGTGGTGATAATATGCCTTAAGCAGGATGTGAGGAACTGGTTGCTCCTCAGTCAGCTCAGGAGCACTAGCTTATTTCTTATCTCACTCAGACTTACTGAATTTCTCCCTCACATACGAGATGCTGTGGCTGTGACAATGGTCACATAACACTGTCTTGTAATAAAAGTTATCTTCAAAAGGCAAAAAGGAAAATAAAAAGAGTATGTGCTATTGACCTCCCTCCAAACCTTGCATTATAGATCCCTGCTACTTCCCCATTTTGTACCCACCTGTGTGTTGTTTGTCCCTTACAGTATCCCTGTGCACCTACTCCATTATTCACCCCCTCCCCCCTCCTTATTTTTTCTTATTTTGCCTATTTTTATTGATTGTTTATTGCTGTATACCAATTTTTGATGTAGGGTATGTAGTTCTAGTATTGGTTCTTTGTGTTACACATTAAATCACACTTTTTTTGGCATTATCCGTTGATTTGTTCTATTTTCTACAGACAGTGAGTGCTGGGCTATTTGTGTGTTTTTATGATGTCATTGACAATTGGCAAGGATTATTACATGTATCCATTAAATGGGATACATAGGTATTAGCTTTATCACAAATCAATTTTATACATGTCTTGAGACATGTCACTCAAATCTAAAACAGTATTTCATTTGTAGCTGTATTTGGCTAATTACCGTATTTCCTCGATTCTAAGACGCACTTTTTTCCTAATTTCACATGGCTGAAATAGGTCTGCGTTTTAGAATCGATGTATTTAAAAAAAAAAATCCCCCCCCCACTTCCCGAATCCCCGTGTGAAATGCATGAGGTACAGAGGTAGCTGTGTCTCTCTGGATGTGTTTGTGTGTCTCTCTGGATGTCTTTGTGTGTCTCTCTCTGTGTGTCTCTGTATGTGTTTGTCATTCTCTGTGTGTGTGTGTCTCTCTCTCTCTGTGTGTGTGTTTGTCTCTTTTTGTGTCTGTGTGATTCTCTCTCTGTCTGTGTGTGTCTCTGTATGTCTGTGTGTCTCTTTGTCTGTGTGTGTCTCTGTATGTGTTTGTGTGTATGTCTCTCTCTCTCTCTGTGTTTGTGTGTGTGTGTGTGTCTGTATGTGTTTGTGTGTGTCACATAGTGTGTGTGTGTGTGTGTGTGTGTGTGTGTGTGTGTGTGTGTGTGTATGTGTGTGTGTGTGTGTTTGTGTGTGTGTCTCTCTAGGAGATTGTTAGAACATGTTCTTTTTACTTTAAGGAAAGCAATGAGTACTGTACAGGAATAAAAAAGGTACTTGGTAACATCATAATAAGGGCCACTAAATGTAAATGGCTAGTGTGTTTATTTATCCAGGACACCTTCCTACCCATCCTGTTCTTACTGCTCTCATGCTCCCCTCTTTCACTGCTTTGAAATCTGATGCTGGCTGCTCTGACAGCAAAAGGGTTAAGAAAAATCCCCCCCACACTGTCACTGCCCCTGCCATATTTGTCTCTCTCTGGTCTGTGTGTGTCCCCCCCAATCCCTCCCTCATCCCTCCCATTCTCTCCCCCCCATTCTCTCCTCCCATTCTCTCCCCCCCCCTTCCCTCCCATTCTCTCCTCCCATTCTCTCCCCCCCCCTTCCTCCCATTCTCTCCCCCCTTCCCTCCCATTCTCTCCCCTCCCTTCCCTACCATTCTCTCCCCCTCTTCCCTCCCATTCTCTCCCCCCCTTCCATCCCATTCTCTCCCCCCATTCCCTCCCATTCTCTCCCCTCCCCTTACCTCCCATTCTCTCCCCCCCTTCCCTCCCATTCTCTCCCCCCTCTTCCCTCCCATTCTCTCCCCTCCCCTTCCCTCCATTCTCTCCCCTCCCATTCTCTCCCCCCCTTCTCTCTCCCACCTTCTCTCCCCCCCTTCAATGGCGTCTTACAATCGAGGAAATAGGGTATATGAATCTACATTAGCTAGCTAGATTAGAACACTGTTTCTTTAAATAAAGTTATATTGTCGGCAGCTTGAGAAACATCTGATTGATTAGTATTCCCTTAAAGGAACTGAGCATAACCTCTAACATGACCCCATGACGAAGCACAGACATGAAAATCGCATTGAGGTCATTAAAAGGTATGCACAAGCAGCTGCAGCCTTAGTTGCCAGATGGGAACAGAGAGAAGGGGAGAGTAGATTGCAGACGGTGATTGCGGTCTGGATGCTACACCTCCGATCTCCGATTGCCACTTGCTTTCCTTCTCTTGATTTCCCTTCCTTATCCCTATGCTGCACACATACATATACAGCATCTCGTATTATCAGCTACCGTATGCAATGGTGCATAGAGTGCAAAGAGTTGACCGTCCGTGGCACAGTGCTTGACAGGGGGTAATGGCCCATCAGGATTAACAGGGGTCACTGCATCTGAATGGGATTCCTGCTGTGTGAATCCTAACAGGCTGCACCAGTCTGTAAGAGATGCACAGTAAGAATAGACAGAATCATTCACTCTCCATGCGCACCTCTAAAAGGTGATCGTTCGGCTTTTATTTTAATAACACAGAATTGAAGCAGTGGGTCTCCGGAGCTGAACCGTATTAATGTCATCCTTGGGGACCCCCTGCTTCCTGAGTTACAGGCCTCGGAATGTGGTGCCGGTATCTCCACCATGTTTAAACTCTCCCGCATCATGGCCCACGTGACGTGACATTTAAACTATGCAGGGAGATACCGGCACCCCATACCAGAGTCTGCAACTCAGGATGCAGGGGATCCCCAAGGCTAAAATTAATCCATTTACAGGCCCCAGTATGGGGTGCCAGTATCTCCACCATATTTAAGCAACCCACACCCTCTACCCCTAACCCCATAACTCCCTCCCCTATAACATACAGTACAGTAATGGGCAAAATTCCTATTTTACAAATCTGTATAATAGCACATTTGGCCATTAAAAAAATAAAAGATTACCAATCCGATGATGCGGATGATGGCTATGTGGCACCAGAAAAAGGGCAACAGCCAGAGAAATACTTTTTTCAACAAGTCAAGGAACTGCAGTAGAAAGCAATGTGCTGTAGTCACAAGAATGGTACAGAAGTTTTTATTAGCAAGTGCACATCCAGTACCGCTGATGAGAATGAATGTGTGCACAGCACTGCTAATGTTTCAGAACCTACCAAAGTTAAGAAGAAAATTAAAAAGTCGACAGAGACGCCTGAGAGAGCTATGAACTCTGCAAGCAAAGTCTGCCCACCAGTAGGACTATCAGCTGGGGTTCTAGCAAATACAGTGAAAACAGCTGCAAAAGTGCCTCCTGATTTAAGGAAGAAAAATAAACCTGATACCACCAAAATGGAGGACAAGATGTGGCATTCCTGTAATGAACCCTACCCCACAGAAAAGTGGCCCTTCTGGTCCTATGAGGATATGGATAAGGATGAAGATATCTCTTATGGGGAACCCAAACCGAGTCACACCCACATAACACCCCATGGATGCTGGAGGTGCCTGGACTCGGTACGCACGGAAAAGACTGCTCTCTATGATGACAAATGTGATTGGCAGGAGCAAGAGAAGTAGCAGAAGATCACTGAATATTTATGTTACCTAAAGCAACTGCTTGGAAAGCAGGGTGGATACATTGAAATGACTGAAGTTTCAAGTAAAGTAGAAGACCCCAGTATCCCTGATCGGACAGAGTTGTGCAAAACAAAGGGGCAGAAAAATAAAAAGGAAAGCAGCTCTTCACTTACCATGGAAGGAACAGACATCCGCAGATCCCACAGAGAAAAAGGGGGTCAGAAATGCCCTGCAGCCTAGAGAAAATTGAGGATTTGTCCAGCAGAAGACATAATATTTAAAGGGCCCAAGGCAGAAGTTGTTAACCCCAAAGAAGAGTCTGTCCAGTGCTAACATTAAGAAACCCTCAACCAACAATACCAGGGAAGCAGAGCCGTAGCCAATAAGTTATGATCCCTTGACCAGCCCTGAAGATGCCCTGCAAACTGCCAGGCATGACTGTGATCTGATCCATGAACAATTGAAACTGGAGAAGGAAGATAACGCTGAGTTACAGAAGACTGTGCTCGCAATGTTTTCTGAATCTGGGACAGAATTGGAGGATCTAAAGACTTATCTAGATACTGCAAACAATACTATTACTGCCATGGAAGAAAAGCAAAGGAAGGTGGACACACTGATTGGAAACCTGAAACAGAAATATAAGGAGGCTCTGCAAGAAGTTCACGCTCTCAGCACAGAGGTGGAACACAAACCAGGAGGGCCACAGTCTAAACACAGAGCTGTATATGTTGAATGAAATCTATGAGCGTACCCTGAGTGATTTAGAGACTGTAAAGAGAGAGAATGCAAGTCTGTAAAAGGAAAATTTCAATAAGTCTGGCCAGGCAAGTGAAGGAAATGAGATGCATCAACAAGTAGGAAAGTGAAGAAACAATTGGCCCAGGAGAAGTTAGAAGTACAGGAAGCACAGCAGAATAAAACACAGAACACAGAACACAAGCAAGCTCTTTTTGGGAACCCCTGAGCCCCCACAATATATATATATGTATATGTGTCAAAATGGAGTGCTATTGAGCGTGGCATATGTATACGACAGACGACAGAGAAACCCAATGCTACATCCAACATGACAGAAATACACAGTAAAATACTTATATATTCTCTTGAAATAGGGTCATTTAGTTTAACCCTTTGGCCAAAGCGTTGTAAGCTTGCGAGCCACGTCAAGGCAGACACCTGTTCGCAAGGCCTAACACTACCAGATAAAATACTAATATACCTTCTCTGTCGTCTGTCGAGCACAGCAGAATGCAGAGAAGACTGGAAAAAGAATGACTTTCCCTGGAGCAGTGTGCACAAGTTGAGCATATACTGCAGAGCCAGGTGCAAGAGCTGCGTGCGCATCTAGAAGAGGCCAAGGAGAAGCAGTGGGTCCTGCAGTAAGAAAGGATCCAGGTTGCAAACAAAGTAAAAGTGCTGCAGGAGTGTTTGAATACCCAGTGTGTCCCCGCAGAGCAGCACAAGGAGCTGAAGGCAACGTTGAGCATCACAAGAGATTCGCTGGAGGCGGAGCTTAGCAGGCAATTTGACGGTAAGGTGGTACCCAGGCCAGTAAATAAAGATATTATGCCCGGCTGGGTACCCCTGAGTCATAATGGGTAAATGTAGTGTGTCAGCTCGGCAGCCCAAACATGGCTGCGAACCTATAACTGTATTATAATTGTCTGTGTGGGTCCCGCTAGGTATAAGGGGACCCCATCCATCTCATGAGTTCCACTTTATAAGTAATGTGTCAGTTATTTATCATTTGCGTGCATTGCAACAATGTTTTGCTGCCAACCGCAAAGAGGAAAAAAGTTTTCAAAACATGGCAGCTTGCTTCATAGCATATAAGCGGTGAAGCTAGCTTTGGCTAGGAACGTCCTAGCACTTTGAAATTTGCTATGCAAGCGGTTGGGGGTTAATCATTAAAACGGTAATAGTTTATGTTTTTATAAAGTTTTATGAAAAGTTATGAATGAAAGTCCCCCTCTTTTAAGTTTATTACTATAATAACAGCCAAGGAATTTACATTCGAGCAGGCGGAGCAGTGGAAACACTTGATTCACAAGTACAGTGATTAAAAGGTAGATGGCAGGAAATTCCGGACAGTGAGTCAGGCATAACTTAATCTGGACTTCCAAGGCATCCTGCTGATATGATCCCAGCATGTCTGCCAGGGTCCGCAATGAACAAAGGACCCGCATGTTAAAGTGTTAAGTGGGGAAGGGGAGATGTAAACAGTGTTCCCCTGGTATATGTCCAGATGTCTGGGGAAAGGGAGACAAGTTGTTGCAGGGAAGTGGGCTTGGTTAGGTATGCTAAGTGGGACATGTGCAAAGGTTGAGCTTTCCCTTGGCATACCTTGAAGCCCCTTTGCCCGGTTCCATGAAGTCCTGGCAACCTTGCCATAGGGGGGAAGTTAAGTTCCCACGCAGCGACTGGCTGCAGAGTATAGAGATAGGCCTTTGGTGCTTTTAAAAGTCTGTGCAGCCAATCGGGAGTTACACTGGCGACACACTTTATTGAAGTGTGGCCAGTTCCGCAAGCCGGGAGATTTCCCGGCTTGCAAGTGGCATCCCCTCGGCGTGCCGCGCGTCACCGATGCACGGTCACGCGTCATCGGGTGCCTGCGCCCCCATCACGCGCGTTCAGGGCTCCCCGAGGGAGCCCTGGTGTCCCGCGATGTGGGGGACGGCGGCAGGGGGTTCCGGGGGACCCGGCGGACCCGGAAAGGAGAGGGGGAAGCCGCGATCGGCGGGCCTCTCCTCCGCTGCTTCGGCGCGCGCCCGGCACCCTCCGGCGCGCGCCAGGTAACTGCTGCAGCCGAGAACGGGCAAATGCTCGAATAAACTCGGCCGCAGCAGTAGATTCAGCATGCAGTAGAAAGATTCATCGTGTGGGACAAAGATTATAACATCGTAACCAAGAATTGCACCCTGCTTGAAGAGTTCGTAAGAACTAAAGACTTGCTAACCAATCCTACAGCGGGAGAACAAAGATATTACTATTGGAGGAGAAAGAGTGGTTGCAAGTGGCGACACTTGACTGTCTTGCAGCTCTGTTTTGCACACAAACCCAGCGCCTGGGAATTTGTGCCTAGAGAAGTTGTTTCTGTGAAGTTCGGTCTGGGAACATTTTATTTAGATTTGCTCCATCTCAGTAAGTGTTATTTCATATTATTTCGTAAATCAAGCTGTGTATGTTCATGTTGTAAATAAATCACAATTTATTTTATCTCTCGCTTAGTTCAATCAAAAGATCCAGGTATTTAAGGTGTTAAGAGCGCTGGTCTCCCGTGACAGGCTTTTTTCTGGTGGCAGTGGTGGGATCTGATTGAGCCTATGATATAGTAACCTGCGGGGTGCTATAGCATAGAAGGAGACTCGTAGTTGCGAGCTCCTAAAGTGGGAGGTAGCATACACATGGTTTACAGAACAGGCGAAAAACACAGTCACTCTTTGTGCCATAATTGTTGCCTGCGGATGAAGCATGGACAAGCAAACAGGGAGATTCCGGTCCTGGGATTGTGCCAGGCTCATAGCCCGGTGTGAAATATATGGCTTACCGACGACTGGTCGGGCAAAGACACAACTGCAGGAGGATCTGGAGCAGCATGAAGCAAGCATGTCTGCCCCTGAAAGCACGGTGCCTGCAGTTGCAGCCACAGTGATTATACTTCATCTCAGGATACAGGAGATGATTCCAGCCCTGGGGGAAGATGGTGCTCACCGGGACATTGCTGAAGGACTGGGTGTGGGGGCTGCGGGGGGCATTGTGCCTACAGTTCCCATCATCCCTGTACCTGCGGGACCCCCTAACTCTGGACTAATGCACATCTTGCCTCATAGGGGGATAACGCTACTGCTGATTCGCATGCTGGCAGCTATTCACGGACAAGTAACCCTTCACTCTCACTTGGTCAACGGAGAGCAGACTGTTCCCCAGGTTAATCACCACAGCCTCAATGTTTGTCTGCGGCACAGACAAAATTGATGGATTTTTATCTGACTTTGAGACACAGTGTCTGAGCTACAGGGTGCCAAGACAAGACTGGGTGCTGCAAATGCATCCTTTGCTGTCGGGCAAAGCAAAGGAAACCCTGCAGTCTATCCCACGAGAGGATCAGGAGGATTATGAGCATGTGAAGTCTTTGCTCCTGTTGCGGTATGCCCTCACCCCAGAAGCGTACTGAGGCAAGTTCAGGACAGAGGAACACCATCCTCAGGAGTCATACGTGAAATATTGCGCCCACATGGCACACCAGGGTAAAGAGTGGGTGAAAGGCTGTTGTGCTTCAAAGTACCACACATTACCGACTTAACGTTCAAGAGCCGCTACTGCAGCAGTGTCCCTCGGATGTGTGGGCATGGGTCTTTGACCGTAAACCTAAGACCCATATGGAAGCTGCCAGGATTGCTGATGAGTTTATCTGCAGTCGTATCCTGATGGATGAGAAAGGAGTTCCCAAAAGACCAGCTGTGCCAGCCAGGGGAGCCAAGTCAACCCCTCAATGGGTGTGTAGGAGGACGTGTGTAGAGGTATGCAAGGGAGACTTGATAAGGTGAAATTAAATAAGGCTTTTATTGTGCCCATTTCCTTAACACAGCAAAACATATGCAAATAAGCCAAGCAAAAACATATCTCCGCTTTGGAGACTATCTACACATGTAGCTCAGCCCTCTCTGAATGGGTTGGTTAGCTAAGCTATTCACCAGCCCCAAAATATAAACATATATACAGATACATAACAGTTCCAAAAGAAAGTCTTATCTATCTCTCTGGTAGCTGTATTGGGGAAGGCTTCTCTCTTTCCTGGGTTGCTGCCTTTTCTCAGGTTCTGTCAGCATTCAGATTTAGAGGTTCTTTCCCCTATGTCTTGCAAGCAGCTCTGATGTTTCTTCTGGCAGGCTCAAGACATCTGTCCCCATGGTCAGTCTCACAACTTGTGAGACTCAGGCACAATCTCCCTCCCTGTGTCAAAAGACAGGCTTTTCTAAGAAGCTAATGAGGCAGGTGGTGTCTGATAATTAACTACCTGCAGTTAACAACCACACTGCTGGATCAGAGGCACATTTCCTGAACAGGGATAACTCCCCTATTACATACCTCCCCTGTTTGTGGGAAGCTCGGGCTTGCCACGGCCAAAGCCCATCCTTCCACTCTCAGTCTAGATATCTCTTTGACTTGAATGAGAGTGGATGGAGGAAGAGAACCCTCAGTCCCGCTGGGATCGGAGCCCTTTCTCCAGTTCATTCGTGTCTCCTCCCAAAGGTGCTTGAAATCAGCACTCCTCAGTCACTCGAGGAGGACTTTTTCTAAGTATAGTCTTTTTGCTACGTGCGCGGTCATGAGATTTCCCTCGCGTCGGGTGCTCGTTTTATTGCCGGTAGACTGTATGGCAGCAGTTGCAGAGCGTTTAAAAACAGCCCTTTGATTTTTCCGCTCTTGAAGCTGTCTCTCTGCACTTTTTCCACTTAATGGAGTTGCTAGTTCAGCCTCTTTGGCATTAAGTTGCAAATCCATATCCAATTCCAGAGAATGTCCCATCTTTTCAGCTTCATCAGCTAAAGATTCTTCTGGTTTTGATTCAGCACTTGTACCTTCTTTTGTTGCCTGTTGAGTGGCTGAAGGTTTTGCTAGTGCTTGTTTAGGTGGTTCAAATTTTGCAACCTTGTTTTTCAGACGAGCGGTATTCCCAGCTCTCACTGTACCCTTGTCTTCATGGGATTTTGTGGCTTTGGGATACAGACGCTTAGTCAGGGTCAATACTTGTCCTTGTTGAACTGTATTCTCATCCGGGAGAGATCCCTGTTTTTTGAGTGCGTTTTGCAAGTCTCTTCTCAGGGAATTTATCTGTACACTTTGTTTTTTCTGCGCTTGCTTCCACATTTTCACTGCATTGTGAAGCACTATGAATTTCTTTACTCGGGCCACAGTTGCTTGTTTCAGTTTCTGGACCTTCTTGTGCTCCCTTTTGTGCAGAGTCACCTGGGTTCTAAGCTTGGCCTCTAGCGATGCTTTGGTGAGGCTCAGGGTAGCCTTCAGTTTCTCATGCTGCTTTGCGGGGACATACTGGGTAATCAGACGTTCCTGCAGTACCTATATTTCTTTAACAGCCTGCAGATTGTCTTCCTGCAGAGTTCGCTGCTTCTCCTCGGCCATCTGGAGGTGCGTACGCAGACCTTGCAGTTGGTTCTGCAGTCGGTGCTCTGCTTCAAACTTCTCACCTTCCAACAGTCTATTTATTTCTTTAAGCTCATGCAGCTTTTCATTCTTTTCCTTGACGTCGTCTGTTAAATGAAAATTTTCTTCTTTCAGTTTTAAGTTTTCTCTTTTTAATCTTAAATTTTCTCCTTTTTCAGTCTCTGTACTATTCAGGGCCTCCTTGCAGTCCTCATTCCATTTATGCACATCTGCTTTGAGAATGACAGTCTCCTGGCGTGAGACTTCCTTCTCTAGGTTGAGGGTCTGAAGCTCCTTCTGAGAGACTTGGAGATCTGTATTAAGATTGACAATAGTTTCTTTAGAAATGTCCAGCTCCTCAGTGAGACTGTGTAGTTCCTTTCTGGAGACTTTCAGGTTTATGCGGCAGCAGTTGGTCCCATGATGTGAGGCATCCAGTGCTCTGCGGAGTGTCTGAACCTCTTTCTGAGATACGTCCACCTCTGTCGGACACTGTTGACCTCCTGTTGTGAGGCATTCAGCTCTACGCGAAGAGTGTGAACCTCTTGCTGGAAGACTGTCATCTGCTTCAGTGCCTCCTTACTTCCGCTTCAGCTTAGCCATCATTTTATCAGATTGGCTCTGCTTTTCATCCATGGTGGAATTATTAGCATTTGCAGGATCTAGCTCAATCTTGAGATCGTCCAATTCTGTCCTGGCCAAAGAGTAAATTGTGAGCACATCTTTCTGTTGCTTCACGTTATTTTTCTGTAGCTCTGTGTAACCATCTTTCTTTTGTTTCAGTTGTTCACGGAGCATATCACAGTCATGCCTGGCATTTTTCAGGGCATCCTCAGGGCTGGTCAAGGGATCGACACTCACTGGTTCTGGCTCCGCTTCCCTGGGATGGTTGGTTGAGGGTTCCTCCCTGTTGGCACCGGACAGACACTTCTTTGGGGTACACAACATCTGCATTGGGCCCTCTGGATATTCGGTTATCCGCGGGACGAATTCTCAATTTTCTCTAGGCTGCAGGGCATCTCGGTCCCCCTTTTTCTCCACAGGATCTGCGGACGTGTCTGTTCCTTCCACGGTAAGTGAAAACCGCTTTTCTTTTTTCGCCTTTTTGTTTTGGATGACACCGTCCCATCAGGAATACTGGGGTCTCCTTCTTTATTTGATACTTCAGGGCTTCATTGTATATGCCAGGCTTTTCTTGCAGTTGCGTTAGCTGACAGAAATATTTGATGACCTGCTGCTCCCGCTCTTCCTCCTGCTGATCATATTCGTCATCATAGGGAGCGGTCTTTTCTGTTCGTACCGAGTTCAGACAACCCCACCATTCTTGGAGTGTTTTGTGGGTGTGACTCGGTTTGGGATCCCCATAAGAGATGTCTTCCTCCTCATCGGACTGGAAGGGCCACTCTTCCGTGGGGTAGGGTTCATTACAGGAACGCTGCATATTGTCCTCCATTTTGGGGCTATCAGGTGTAATTTTCTTCCTGACCTCAGGAGGCGCTATTGCAGCTGTTGCCACTGTATTTGCTAGAACCCCCAATTGTGGTAGTCCTAAAGGTGGGCATATTTTGCTTGTAGAGGTCGTAGCTCTCACAGGCATCTCTGTAGACTTTTCTTTCTCTTGGGTAAGTTTTATAATATCAGCAGTACTGTGCACGCATTCTCTCTCTTTAGGTATACTGAATGTGCAGTTCCTAGGAAAAAAAAAACTTTTATTTGCTTTACACCATTTACTTGCTAGGTTTAATCTCTCATTAGGTAGACTGGATGTGCAGTTGCTAGGTAAAAACTTCTGTTTGCTTTACACCATTTATTTGCTAGGTGCAATACCCTCCGCTTCAGCCAAATAATGTGATTTTCTGCTTGAGTTCAGTAATGTTCAGTCTCAACTTTGGGTATTATGGCATTCACTCTTCACAGCTTGGGATACCTTTTACACAGCTCAGCACTTCCTTTTTCCCCAGTAGGGCAATTTTACCCTCAGCACTTGTTTACTGAAAATTCCCCTGCTTCAGCACAGTCTTACATCAATTTTCACACTTTTCTGCATATACTCCATTCACAACTGGTAGTCCTATGCGGTGTGGCAGCCTTTACTTGCAGAATCAGTAACGCTCGTGTGTCACCTTCTGTATTGCTGCTTCAGCGAAACATTTGAAACAACAAACGTCTATCCCTTTTAAGGGCTAACTTACTTCTTGAACCCTGATTACAGCTGGAAGGAAAAACCCCTATTTCAATTACCATATTACACTTTGTTTGTGATAGGCAACTAAGGTTTACCTGCTTCAGCACAGTCTCTCTCTCTCCTCTTGGAATCGGGGAAAAGAGTCCATTTGTGGTTTTGTAAGTTTCAGTGCAGTGTAGATTTCCTGCCTGGGTGTGTCCCTTTAACTCTGCTGCATGAGATTCTTTGTTTATGTTGCTCAGGCTGTTTGTAGGCAAAAAGCACAAAAAAAAATTCACAGGCAATCTCCGGGCCCCTTTTAACTTCAAGGACCACCTCAATCCCGATTCTGACACCATATGTAGGAGGACGTGTGTAGAGGTATGCAAGTGAGACTTGATAAGGTGAAATTAAATAAGGCTTTTATTGTGCCTATTTCCTTAACACAGCAAAACATACTGCTGCGGCCAGCTTAATTCTAACATTTGCCCGTAATTTTCCGGGGCTTTTTTCGGCTGGCGCCGAACTTGGCCGCGCGCCAGCTGCATCTTTCCTTCCTCCCTTCCTCCGGTCCGCGACCCCCTGGCTGCCTCCGCCTCTGCTTCCCCGTCACGGATCCCCAGTACCCAACGCGTCACGGATGCCTTCGGGATGCCAGCAAACCGCGGCACGCGTGCCTGGCTCACCAACGGAGGCACCAGTGACACGCGGCCGTGCGGCACGCATCGGAAACAAAAATAAATAGCCGCGCCAGCACGCAGTTTTTAATTACCCGCGGTGGCGGCCGCTTTAGACTCAGGGCGGCAGCTACTGTATGCAAATAAGCCAAACAAAAACCTATCTCCGCTTTGGAGACTATCTACACATGTAGCTCAGCCCTCTCTGACTGGGTTGGTTAGCTAAGCTATTCACCAGCCCCAAAATATAAACATATATACAGATACATAATAGTTCCAAAAGAAATTATTTTCTGTCTCTCTGGTAGCTGTAGTGGGGAAGGCTTCTCTCTTTCCTGGTTTGCTGCCTTTTCTCAGGTTCTGTCAGCATTCAGATTTAGAGGTTCTTTCCCCTATGTCTTGCAAGCAGCTCTGCTGTTTTTTCTGGCAGGCTCAAAACATCTGTCCCCATGGTCAGTCTCACAACTTGTGAGACTCAGGCACAATCTCCCTCCCTGTGTCAAAAGACAGGCTTTTCTAAGAAGCTAATGAGGCAGGTGGTGTCAGATAATTAACTACCAGCAGTTAACCACCACACTGCTGGATCAGAGGCACATTTCCTGAACAGGGATAACTCCCCTGTTACAGGGTGCACAAACCTGCAGCAGCCAGCAGCAGTTCTAAACCAGCAGAGTTCAAGCATGAGAGGAGATGCTACCTTTGAAATAAAGTCGGTCACATTAGACCTGACTGTCCGGACCCTGCCAGGTCCAGTGGCCCTACCCCAACGCTCTCCAGCTGTTTGGCCGGTTGCCTGTGTGCTACTGGCACACACAGAGGAGTCAAGTCCAGCCACGGAATCAACTCACAGAGGGATGTCCATGGGGAGATCTGCGCTTGACCCTCAGGAACCAGCTGTGGAGACAGAGGGACATCAGGTTGCAGCAGTCAGGTTGCAGCCTAATGATATCCGGCAGAAGCATCTGCGAAGGTTGACCATTTGGGATCGGCAAGTGGACAGCTTGCTGGATTCCGTGCCACCATTACCCTGGTCTGACCAGAGGATCTGCTCCCGGGCACCGGGATGCAGGTGACCATGCCAGATGGAGGACCACGGTCGTTTTGAATTTGGGTGCCAGATGTGGCATGGGGAGGTGGGGGTATTGCCTGGGTTGGTTTCTGAGGTTTTGCTCAGAAATGACCTGGGGCATGTAACGTGAATGTTCACTTCCGAGCTGACTCCTGTTGGAGCGATCGCTAACAGCCAGTCCTCAAGGATAACAATGGAATCAACCCCGGTCCCGGTCAGGTGCAGTTGCAGAGTTCTGCTGCTCCTGTGATGCTGCAAGCCTTCATAGAGGCAGAGGGGAAAGACTGGGAGATTTACCTGCAGCACTTGCTGTTTGCATACCGAAAGGTACCGCAATAATCTACTGGCTTTTCTCCCTTTGAGCTGATATATGGTCGCAGGGTACGGGGACCTCTCAACTTATGCCTCTGTGATTCAGTACGTGGTAAATCTCTGAGTCCGGTTAGAAACGCTCATGGGGTTGGCACAGGACAATCTCAGGGATGCTCAGACCAAAAAGAAACTTGGTATGATCAGAATGCCCGTAGTAGATCATTCATCCCAGGTCAGCAAGCACTTGTTCTAAAGCCCACTCGGGAGAACAAATGAATCGCTGCCCGATCTGGACCGTACACGGTTCTCAGAAAGATGAATGAGTGCAACTATGTTGTATAGTTACAGTGTCTCGGAACAGCTATTGACTTTGTGACTCCGTGTTGTTCACCTTCAGCACCAGTTAGGTGAAGATTCTCACTTCTCCTAGTAATACAATGTTGTATAGTTAGATGGAGAAACAGGTAGAACTAGGACTTATCACATTAACATGCTGAAGAAGTATTTTGCACCGAGTAAGGCATCAGTGCTGGCTTCCTGTAGCCCACAGATGGGGGACCTGGCGAGTAATGCTCCCTAGGGGAGACTAGGCAGGAGGGTACATTGGAGCAGGTAGAAATAGGGTCCAAGTTGAATACACAGCAGAGAGCATACGCAAGGCAGATGCTAGAGCAGTATAAGGTTCTGTTCTCATACAAGCCAGGCAGAACGTATATTACAGATCATCCTGTGCTCACAAGTGATCTGCAACCTCTGCATAAGCATGTTTACCGAGTATCTGCAGAGGTGAAGGGCAGTATAGAGAGGGAGATAGAAGAGATGCTGGCCCAGGGGTAATTTTACTGTCCCAGAGCCCTTGGGCTTATCCGGTAGTCCTCGTTCCTAAGAAGGATGGGTCCACCCGCTTCTGTGTGGACTACCGTCAGCTCAATGCAGGGACGGTTTCAGATGCTTATCCCATGCCCTGCATGGTTTAGTTACTAGATGAACTCGCGGGGGCAAAGTATCTGACTACAATGGATTTGAGTAAGGGGTAATGGCAAATCCCCCTGACCCAGGAGGCTAGGGAGAAATCAGCCTTCATCACTCTGAGTGGCTTCTATGAATTTCTGGTGATGCCATTCGTGATGAAGAATGCCCCGGCTACCTTCCAACGTCTGGTCAATCGGTTGTTAGAAGGGATGCAGAGTATGCAAGGGCATATCTTTATGATATTTCTGTCTTTTGTAACTCATGGGATTCTCATCTGGTACATGTTGCAGCAGTGCTAGCAAGAAATAAGGAGGCAGTTTTTACTTTGAAACCCACCAAGTGCTTAGTAGGGATGGCTGAAGTGTTGTACCTAGGGCACCATGTGTGGGGAGGGCATCTGAACCAGCTCAGGTTGAGGCGATAGTGCAGTGGCCCATCCCCAAGACTAAGAAGCAGGTTATGGCTTTCCTAGGCATCTCTGGCTATTATAGAAAATGTGTGCCACAGTACAGTGCCGTGCCTAAACACCTGACTGACGACGCAGAAGCGACTCTCAGTTCTGATTTTCTGGTCTCCAGCCTGTGACCATGCATTTCAAGCTCTGAAGACCGCCCTGGCCAGTGCTCCTATTTTATCTGCACCAGACTATGCTAAAAAGTTTTTGGTGCAGACCGATACCTCTGACTTTGGGATAGGTGCTGTACTCAGCCAAGTGGGGAAGGAGGGAGGGGAGCATCCTGTGGTGTAGCTGAGCCACAAACTGTTGCCCAGGGAAGTGGCTTATGCCACTATTGAACAGGAGTGTTTGGCGATCGTATGGGCACTTCGCAAGCTGCAGCCCTATCTGTACGGTCACCCATTCACTGTTATCACAGACCATAATTCCCTGAGTTGGTTACAAGCTGCTGCACTGGAGTCTTGCCCTGCAAGATTTTATTTTACTATAAAACATAAGAAAGGCAGCAAGCACGGTAATGCGGATGGACTATCCCGCCAGGACAGTCCTGTTGATCCGGTAACCTCAAGAGCTGTGCGGTTCGTCAAACCGCAGTTTGGGGCGGTTATAACAGCTTAACTTTGAGGTGGGGAGGTGTGACGGTGAGGGGTACACATGCCAGTAAATAATGGTTTTATGCTGGCTGGGTACCCCTGAGTCATGTTGGGTAAATGTGAAGTGTAAGCTCGGCAACCCAATCATGGCTGCGAACCTTTAATTGTATTATAATTGTCTGTGTGGGTCCCGCTAAGCATAAGGGGACCCCATCTATCTCATGAGTTCCACTGTATAAGTAATGTATCAGTTATGTATCATTTGTGTGCATTGCAACAGTGTTTCGCTGCCAACTGGAAAGAGGAAAAAAGTTTTAAAGCACGGCAGCTTGCTGCATAGTGTATAAGCGGCAAAGCTAACTTTGGCTAGGAACATCCTAGCGCTTTGAAATTTGCTGTGCAAGCAGGGGTTAATCATTAAAACGGTTATAGTTTATGTTTTATAAACTTTCATGAAAAGTCATGAATGAAAGACCCCCTCTTTAAGTGTATTACTATAATAAGAGCCAAGGAATTTACATTCGGGGGGAGTAGAGCAACGAAACACTTGATTCACAAGTACAGTGATCAAAAGGTATATGGCAGGGAATTCCAGAGAGTGACTATGCATAACTTAATCCGGACTTCCAAGGCATCCTGCTGATATGATCACAGAATGTCTGCCATGGTCCGGAATGTACAAAGGACACGCATGTTAAAGTGTTAAGTGGGAAGGGGAGATGTAAACAGTGTTCCCCCTGGCAAATGTCTGGGGGAAGGGAGACAAGATGTCGCCTGGGAAGTGAGCTTGGTTAGGTATGCTAAGCGGGACAGGTGCAAAGTTCGCGCATGCCCTTGGCATACCTTGAAGCCCCTTTGCCCGGTTCCATGAAGTCCTGGCAACCTTGCCATAGGGGGGAAGTTTAGTTCCCATGCAGCGATTGGCTGCAGAGTATAGAGATAGGCCTTTGGTGCTTTTAAAAGTCTGTGCAGCAAATCTGGAGATAGATTCAGCATGCATTAGAAAGATTCATCGTGCGGGATAAAGATTATAACATCATAACCAAGAATTGCTCCCTGCTTGAAGAGGTCGTAAGAACTAAGGACTTGCTAACCAATCCTACAGCGGGAAAATGAAAAGATTACTTTTGGAGGAGAAAGAGTGGTTGCAAGTGGCGACACTAGACTGTCTCGCCGCTCTGTTTTCCACACAAACCCCGCACCTGGGAATTTGTGCCTAGAGAAGTTGTTTCTGTGAAGTTCGTTCTGGGAACATTTTATTTAGATTTGCTCCATCCCAGTAAGTGTTATTTCATATTATTTCATAAATCAAGCTGTGTATGTTCATGGTGTAAATAAATCACAATTTATTTTATCTCTCGCTTATTTAAAACAAAAGATCTAGGTATTAAGGTGTTAAGAGCGCTGGTCTCCCGTGACAGGCTTTTTTCTGGTGGCAGTGGTGGGATCTGATTGCTAACCAATCCGACAGCGGGAAAATGAAAAGATTACTCTCAGCGGACAAATAATGGTTGCGATCGACGCCACTAGCCAAAGACTGCTTTGCGGCACTGTTTTGTGCACAATACCACTCCTGGGAATTTGTGCCTAGACACATTGTTTCTGTGAAGTTTGTTCCGGGAACATTTTATTAAGTTTTGCCCCGTCCCAGAAAGTGTTATTTCGTAAATCAAGCTGTGTATGTTCATGTTGTAAATAAATCACAATTTATTTTATCTCTCGCTTTGCTCGATCAAAGGATCCAGGTATTAAGGTGTTAATAGCGCTGGTCTCCGGTGACAGCCAGGTGACTCTGTATGAGAGGGAGCACGAGAAAGTCCAGAAACTAGAGCAAGAGATGGAGAACCAGAGAGGCTGCTCCATCCCTAAAATTCAGTACGCCTAGGAGAAAGAGACGTGGACGTCACAAGCAGCGGCGACCCTGGCGATAAATTCTACCGAGTTCCAAAATATGAAGGATTTGCTGATGCAAACTCAGAGCAAGTGCAGGGAAGAGTGAAGGCCCTGAGAGGAGAACTACAGGATGAAGCTGAATCCTTCAAAAATAACATGGGACAGGCTCTGACACTGTTAGAGGCCAAAGATAAGGAGATTACAACATTAAAAGAGACACTTGGGTCACAGAAGGAGTCCATGGAAAAGATTGTGGGAGAATTGCAGGATGTACGCAAGCAACAGAGGTATCGCACTGATGAACTAAATCTGCTGCAAAGAGAGAAAAGCATTCTGACACCATTTCATAAATACTACAGAGCATTTATCCAAGGAAGGATGGCGAGAGAAAGTTATATGCGTAAAAGCTCTGCAACTCTCGCCATATAGTCCACCTACAGATGGAGGAAAGCTTGTCTGCTTTTTCACCAGAGTAAAGCAGCTCAGGATATTCAGTCATTTTGGAGAATGAGACAGCAACGAACGAACGAATGCGTGATTCTACTACAGTCAAATGTTAGTAAGTACCAGCAACAAAGGCTCTACTGGGACATGGGACACGTTTCTAGACTGGTTAAGTCTGGATATCAATCCTAACTCCTAACAAAGTAAGCTATGTGTTGCTATAAGCGCACCTGCAAAGCCGTCTCAGTATTACGATCGGCTTTCCACACAATTCAGGAAAGAAGAACCGAATTGTGACTGAGAAGCACAATACCAATACAGTCATGCTACTGTGGCCCCTTTGCCCAAGCCAGATTCCTCTCAATGAAAATAGCTGCTATAAAGATTCAGTCTTTGGCTAGATTGAGGCAGAAATGTTTTGGTGTTCACACCCATACAGGTACAACACTAGGTAACTACCAAACTGAGATGCCACAGGAGTCAATTGGTATGGATAAAAACTCTGCCCAACTTGAACCACCTTGTGATTATGGCTACAGAACATGATTCAGGTGGTCACCCTAAACTCAGGGAAGAAATTATCACCTGATAAAGCTGAAAACTCATGACCAAGTGGTCCGAAGAAAGACTGTGCTTTGGAAATGTCCTCTTCGAGCAACTGAAGAGTGCTGAGCTCAAGCACCTTCTTCAAGAGTACGGACCTGGAGAAAGGACTCCAATCCCAGCATGTGATGGTGAAGGGGTAACCAGACCATCAATAAAGATAGTAAGCCCGGCTGGTTACCTCTGAGCCTTGTTTCAGGTTCAGAGGGTCAGCTCTTCACCCTGTGTATTGTACCTGCAATGAATGTATTGTATGATAATAAAGATTTTATGTGTTTTACCTTTCCAGGAGTGCAAACCAGTGGAGATTCTCAGGCTTTGAGTTTCAGGTGGGACTTTGCAATAACAAATGGGAGAAAAAAGATAGCGCACTGCGAAATAATGAGGGACTGGAGGCAAAAAGTTGAAAAATATAAAAATGCTTTAATAAAGATGCATGATAGAATAAGCTAAGGAGAACAAAAAAGAAAAAGGTATCCCTAACGCGTTTCACGCCATAGGGGCGCTTTATCAAAGGGTGTTATCCGTTTGTAAGTGCTCACCTTATGTAGCCACTCGAACACGGAAGTAAATTCGCGCCAAAACCATCATGACGTCAGATGGTAGGAGACTATGGTGGAGGAGCTATGGAAGCTCTAAAGGGTAAAAATACTTCCATATTCGAATGCAAAACAAGGAAGTCATAAACATACACAATACAGTTGGCTAAAGAATAATCTAAAGGAACAAAACATCATATGTTAAAACAAGAAAAAGAAAGAATAATAAAAGATCCTAAACAAGAATAATGTGAAACAAAAAAATACATGAAAAACGGAACCTCTAGTTACCATGGTGACCAATAGTACACAAATAAAAAAGATTAAAACAACAACTTTATGCAGACATAACAAATAAAGTTTATCCTATAGAGAAACTCCTACTGTATGGAGATATGCACATGTATAACTAAATCATAACTAATTCTAAATAGTTGTATGAAAATATATATATATATATATATATATGTATAAACAAATATAAAGATAAGAATAAATAATGTGCAAATATGGATATTACGAAAAGATATTTAACCACACTGTGCAAAACTCTATGAGATATAATATAACATATAAATACACTAATAAATACTTAATAATATAGAGAAATGATGGTATATGACAAATAAGGAAAAGAAAATCAATACAAAGAAAATCAAAGCAGTAAAGAAGCTCAATAAATGAAATATTGTAATAAATGCAAAAATACAACCACTTTACAAAAAATGAATGAGCTCCCAATCTTGATTGATTCCAGCAGGAAATAATGAATCCATGCTATATATTCAGAACATCTCACATCTGTTGAGCATGTTTAACCTATCGCCCCCCCCCCCCTGACGGGGGGTGAAACATGCTCAACAGCCGAGAAAGAGAAGCCCTGGATACCTCCCATAGGGCACTGTGAAAAATGTCTCGAGACCGGGTGTAGAGTAGTATGTTTTTTAATGGCCCTGACATGTTCCATAATTCTGATCTTTAGATTTCTTATAGTGCGGCCGATGTAGTGTTTGCCACAACCACAATTCAAAATATAAATTACATAGGTTGTATTGCAATTAATGAAGGTATTAACTTTGATGTTACGCCTAGGTGCAACTATATTGATGTTATTAAGTGGAATGGCATATTGACAAACACTGCAACGGCCGCATTTATAGAAACCTTTTGGGATATTGGAAATTGGTCTCTGATGGCATGAGTCAAATAAACTTGTTGACAAAAAGCCAGCTAATGATTTAGCTTTTTTAAAAACCATTTTCGGTCTTTCTAATACATAGTTGGCCAAGTCCTTGTCCAAACTAAGGGTGTCCCAATGTTTGTGGATGATATTCCTAATCAAATCAGCTTGTCTGGATTGATTGGTAATAAAATAAACATTGGATTTCCCTTCTGAGCGTTGTGTACCAACATGAGAGAGAAGATCTCCCCGAATGAGTGACTTAACCACATTCAGTGCTTCTGTGATGTGTGACTGATTATATCCCCTCATCAAGAAACGTTGCTCTAGGTCTTTGGATTGTATCTCAAAAGATTCTTGGGTAGAACAGAGTCTTTTAAGTCTCATGAACAGACCCTTAATGATGCCTCGTTTAAGAGGTCTAGAATGCTCACTATCATACATAAGAAAAGCGTTGCGGGAGTTGGGCTTCCTATGGATGTCCGTCTGAATGGTCTTATTAACATCAATGTACAGCATAATATCCAAGTAACTAATGTGTTGATAATTGATTTCATAAGTGAAAGTGAGATTATAATCATTAATATTAATAGTGTTAAAGAAAGAGTGAAATGAAGAAAAATCCCCATCCCAAATAAAAAACAAATCATCAATATAACGCCTATAAAATTTAATATGTTCCCTAAATATATTCCGATCACCAAAAATAAAGATAGATTCCCAAAACCCCATAAAAAGATTTGCGTAAGATGGTGCAAATGAAGTACCCATAGCAGTGCCCTTTAATTGTAAATAAAACTGTGAATCAAAAGTGAAATAATTATGTGTTAATAAAAAAGAAATAGCTTGTAATAAAAAAGTGGTTAGTGAAGTGGATAAGTTAGATAATTGGAGAAAATGCTGAACTGCATCCATACCTTGTTGATGCTGGATAATGCTGTAGAGGGACATGACATCCATGGTCACCCAACAGTACGATGTCTCCCACCTGAAATCCTTTAAGTCCAGTAACAATTGATTTGTGTCTTTTAAGAACGAAGGTAACTGTTGAACCAATGGTTGAAGGAATTTGTCGATGTAATGGGAGACCCCATCTCCCAAAGATCCAATGCTGGCCACTATAGGCCTGCCAGGAGGGCAGGTAAGTGACTTATGGATCTTTGGGAGATGGTGAGAGACGGGGACAATGGGATGTCTACAAGAAAGAAATACAAACTCCTTACTGTTAAGGACACACAGGATTTTGCCCAAGTCCAGCAACGCTTCCAACTGTAAAAGAAAATCTTTAGTAGGATCCTTATCTAGTTTCCTATAGGTGGTACAATCATCCAATTGCCTAAGGGCTTCTTGTTTGTAGTTAGATGAGGATTGCACAACAACTGCACCCCCTTTGTCTGCATTTTTAATCACTATGGTGTGATCCCTTTGGTGATTCAAAAGTTCTGTCTTTTCTTTTTTAGTGAGATTGGCAAAGGTAGGTGAGCCATGGGTACAATCCTCAGCCAACTTTCTAAGATCTTTCTCAACTAAACTTTCAAAGGTGGTGATATAAGGTCCCTTTGATGTAGGGGATAAATGTCGATTTAGTTCTAAAATCAGTATGTTCAGAAATAATGAAGTTTAACGTGGGTTCTTCATCAAGACACATGTCTTGTTCAGACAATAAACCTTCCATATCAAAAATGGTACATTGTTCTTTAAATGTAAGTGAAGTGCGATGCAGGTCAATAGCCAAACCACCGCCGGCACCATTGGGTGCCGGAGGGCGTAGGGCAAACTGACCCACATCGGACTTCCCCGCAAAAAAAATTTTAAACATAATTTACGGACAAAACATTGGAGATCAATTACAGTATTAAAAAGTTTGAAATTGTCAGATGGCGCGAAGTTCAACCCCTTATTCAGGAGGGACAATTGCGTTGGTGTTAGGATTTTGTCCGAAATATTAACCACATTATGACAAAAAGTATCTAAGAGTATTTTTTTCTTTTCATCGCTCCTCTTCCCCCCCCCCGCTTCTTCCTCGATCGCCGCGTCCTCTTCCAGACCAGTTTTTTGCATCATGATCTCTATGTGACTGATGCCAATTGACTGATTGTGCCGAATTATATGAGGTAGATTGATCTCTAGGGTCATCTCTTGAACGACTACTTGATCTCCAAGTGTCCGAAATCTGATCAAAGGCTACTGAAATGCTACGACCTTCACCATCAGAAGCATCAGATTCAAAACTAGAAGCTTCCGAACTTTTATTTTTCAAAATGGACTTTTTGGGTTTATTTGAAGAATTTGATGTATCTTTAGAGTTAGTGAAGGGTCTAGGTGATCTACCCCTATTGTTGTTTGGATTAGGTTTCCTCTGCCACACATACAGTACATTTGTTTCTTTACATAGTCTTGTTTATCACGTTCAAATTTGATTTGCTTTTTAGCAATAATCACTTTTTCTTCATATTCTAAATGATTAGACAAAATTTGATCATTGCTCTCAAAGAACTCCATTTCCTCAAAGGCCTTCAATTTAGATTGTAGTTGTTCAATGTCCTTGGTCAGAGCATTAATCTCTTTTGTTTTTTGTTTAATAATAATATCTATAAGCTTGAAAGAGCACTCATTCAAAGTTTTTATCCAAAGTTGTTCAAATTCGGGGTTCGAAAACTCAAAGGTGGTTTTTTTTTTAATTCTTAAACCTCTTGGTAATCGTTGGGTTTTAGTGTAGTTCTCAAGGGTAATAACATCCCACCACAATCTCAATCTCTGAACAAGCAATCTTTCCAGTCGAAAAAAATGTGTGCCCAAATCTGATTGTTCTTCACATGTGAGAACCCCACTGTCATCAAAGACTCGTTCCGCCCGTCTATGTCGTACAGCATTATCACAGAATTATAAGTAAAAGTCTTAATAGAAGCTTCCTCCACATTATCTCCATCAATCTCCTCCATAATGAAAATACAAAAAACAGGTCAATCCATAGAAAAAAATAATGATTTAAAGTCCATAAAAAAATAATAAAAGAAAAAATGTATGTATGCCTCTCCAGCCCTCAAAAAATAATAACAATAATGATAAATCCAATAGATGCAAATGTAGAGCAAAAACAATGTCTTCAATCTTCTATTTAATTAAAATCCAACTATTAGATATGAAAATGAGCTACCCAAAACATATAAAGAGTCCAGAGTACAGAGAAATGAATCTCCTGATGGGTGCTACAAAAATTCTGAATATATGGGTGCAATATAGCAGCTGGGTGGGACATGAATTATAAGCAAACCCCCAATAACTGTGTATTTGAGGAAGACATGGCTCACTATATAACCTAATAAAATAGACCTGTGTGGGATAAAGGGGTATCTAGCTAAGAAATACGGAAGTGAGCCTACATATGGTAAACCAACCCCATAGATCAGGCTAAAGGAACCCCCAGGTCTATAGGTATGGAGCCCTATGAAAGCCTCAAAACAACCACAGTGACATAATGTATAGGGGAAGGAGAATGAGTAAACTCACATAAAATCTCCTTGGAGGTCCACAGTACCCAGGAATAGCGTGCGTCGATCCAGCAAACAATGCAGCAACAAATGGGAGAAAAAAGATAGCGCACTGCGAAATAATGAGGGACTGGAGGCAAAAAGTAGAAAAATATAAAAATGCTTTAATAAAGATGCATGATAGCCTAAGCTAAGGAGAACAAAAAAGAAAAAGGTATCCCTAACGCGTTTCACGCCATAGGGGCGCTTTATCAAAGGGTGTTATCCGTTTGTAAGTGCTCACCTTATGTAGCCACTCGAACACGGAAGTTAATTCGCGCCAAAACCATCATGACGTCAGATGGTAGGAGACTATGGTGGAGGAGCTATGGAAGCTCTAAAGGGTAAAAATACTTCCATATTCGAATGCAAAACAAGGAAGTCATAAACATACACAATACAGTTGGCTAAAGAATAATCTAAAGGAACATCATATGTTAAAACAAGTAAAAGAAAGAATAATAAAAGATCCTAAACAAGAATAATGTGAAACAAAAAAATACATGAAAAACGGAACCTCTAGTTACCATGGTGACCAATAGTACACAAATAAAAAAAGATTAAAACAACAACTTTATGCAGACATAACAAATAAAGTTTATCCTATAGAGAAACTCCAACTGTATGGATATATGCACATGTATAACTAAATCATAACTAATTCTAAATAGTTGTATGAAAATATATATATATATATGTATAAACAAATATAAAGATAAGAATAAATAATGTGCAAATATGGATATTACGAAAAGATATTTAACCACACTGTGCAATACTCTATGAGATATAATATAACATATAAATACACTAATAAATACTTAATAATATAGAGAAATGATGGTATATGACAAATAAGGAAAAGAAAATCAATACAAAGAAAATCAAAGCAGTAAAGAAGCTCAATAAATGAAATATTGTAATAAATGCAAAAATACAACCACTTTACAAAAAATGAATGAGCTCCCAATCTTGATTGATTCCAGCAGGAAATAATGAATCAATGCTATATATCCAGAACATCTCACGTCTGTTGAGCATGTTTAACCTATCGCCCCCCCTGACGGGGGGTGAAACATGCTCAACAGCCGAGAAAGAGAAGCCCTGGATACCTCCCATAGGGCACTGTGAAAAATGTCTCGAGACATGTAGTGTGTATGTTTATGACTTCCTTGTTTTGCATTCGAATATGGAAGTATTTTTACCCTTTAGAGCTTCAATAGCTCCTCCACCATAGTCTCCTACCATCTGACGTCATGATGGTTTTGGCGCGAATTTACTTCCGTGTTCGAGTGGCTACATAAGGTGAGCACTTACAAACGGATAACACCCTTTGATAAAGCGCCCCTATGGCGTGAAACGCGTTAGGGATACCTTTTTCTTTTTTGTTCTCCTTAGCTTAGGCTATCATGCATCTTTATTAAAGCATTTTTATATTTTTCTACTTTTTGCCTCCAGTCCCTCATTATTTCGCAGTGCGCTATCTTTTTTCTCCCATTTGTTGCTGCATTGTTTGCTGGATCGACGCACGCTATTCCTGGGTACTGTGGACCTCCAAGGAGATTTTATGTGAGTTTACTCATTCTCCTTCCCCTATACATTATGTTACTGTGGTTGTTTTGAGGCTTTCATAGGGCTCCATACCTATAGACCTGGGGGTTCCTTTAGCCTGATCTATGGGGTTGGTTTACCATATGTAGGCTCACTTCCGTATTTCTTAGCTAGATACCCCTTTATCCCACACAGGTCTATTTTATTAGGTTATATAGTGAGCCATGTCTTCCTCAAATACAGTACACAGTTATTGGGGGTTTGCTTATAATTCATGTCCCACCCAGCTGCTATATTGCACCCATCTATTCAGAATTTTTGTAGCACCCATCAGGAGATTCATTTCTCTGTACTCTGGACTCTTTATATGTTTTGGGTAGCTCATTTTCATATCTAATAGTTGGATTTTAATTAAATAGAAGATTGAAGACATTGTTTTTGCTCTACATTTGCATCTATTGGATTTATCATTATTGTTATTATTTTTTGAGGGCTGGAGAGGCATACATACATTTTTTCTTTTATTATTTTTTTATGGACTTTAAATCATTATTTTTTTCTATGGATTGACCTATTTTTTGTATTTTCATTATGGAGGAGATTGATGGAGATAATGTGGAGGAAGCTTCTATTAAGACTTTTACTTATAATTCTGTGATAATGCTGTACGACATAGACCGGCGGAACGAGTCTTTGAAGACAGTGGGGTTCTCACATGTGAAGAACCATCAGATTTGGGCACACATTTTTTTCGACTGGAAAGATTGCTTGTTCAGAGATTGAGATTGTGATGGGATGTTATTACCCTTGAGAACTACACTAAAACCCAACGATTACCAAGAGGTTTAAGAATTAAATAAAAACCCACCTTTGGGTTTTCGAACCCCGAATTTGAACAACTTTGGATAAAAACTTTGAATGAGTGCTCTTTCAAGCTTATAGATATTATTATTAAACAAAAAACAAAAGAGATTAATGCTCTGACCAAGGACATTGAACAACTAAAATCTAAATTGAAGGCCTTTGAGGAAATGGAGTTCTTTGAGAGCAATGATCAAATTTTGTCTAATCATTTAGAATATGAAGAAAAAGAGATTATTGCTAAAAAGCAAATTAAATTTGAACGTGATAAACAAGACTATGTAAAGAAACAAATGTATGTGTGGCAGAGGAAACCTAATCCAAACAACAATAGGGGTAGATCACCTAGACCCTTCACTAACTCTAAAGATACATCAAATTCTTCAAATAAACCCAAAAAACCATTTTGAAAAATAAAAATTTGGAAGCTTCTAGTTTTGAATCTGATGCTTCTGATGGTGAAGGTCGTAGCATTTCAGTAGCCTTTGATCAGATTTCGGACACTTGGAGATCAAGTAGTCGTTCAAGAGATGACCCTAGAGATCAATCTACCTCATATAATTCGGCACAATCAGTCAATTGGCATCAGTCACATAGAGATCAGGATGCAAAAAACTGGTCTGGAAGAGGACGCGGCAATCGAGGAAGAAGCGGGGGGGGGGGAAGAGGAGCGATGAAAAGAAAAAAATACTCTTAGATACTTTTTGTCATAATGTGGTTAATATTTCGGACAAAATCCTAACACCAACGCAATTGTCCCTCCTGAATAAGGGGTTGAACTTCGCGCCATCTGACAATTTCAAACTTTTTAATACTGTAATTGATCTCCAATGTTTTGTCCGTAAATTATGTTTAAAAAAAAATTTTTGCGGGGAAGTCCGATGTGGGTCCATTTGCCCTACCCCCTCCGGCACCCAATGGTGCCGGCGGTGGTTTGGCTATTGACCCGCATCGCACTTCACTTACATTTAAAGAACAATGTACCATTTTTGATATGGAAGGTTTATTGTCTGAACAAGACATGTGTCTTGATGAAGATCCCACGTTAAACTTCTTTATTTCTGAACATACTGATTTTAGAATTAAATCGACATTTATCCCCTATACATCAAAGGGACCTTATATCACCACCTTTGAACGTTTAGTTGAGAAATATCTTAGAAAGTTGGCTGAGGATTGTACCCATGGCTCACCTACCTTTGCCAATCTCACTAAAGAAGAAAAGATAGAACTTTTGAATCTCCAAAGGGATCACACCATAGTGATTAAAAATGCAGACAAAGGGGGTGCAGTTGTTGTGCAATCCTCAGCTAACTACAAACAAGAAGCCCTTAGGCAATTGGATGATTGTACCACCTATAGGAAACTAGATAAGGATCCTACTAATGATTTTCTTTTACAGTTGGAAGCGTTGCTGGACTTGGGCAAAATCCTGTGTGTCCTCAACAGTAAGGAGTTTGGTTTTCTTTCTTGTAGACATCCCATTGTCCCCATCTTTCACCATCTCCCAAAGATCCATAAGTCACTTACCTGCCCTCCTGGCAGGCCTATAGTGGCCAGCATTGGATTTTTGGGAGATGGGGTCTCCCGTTACATCGACAAATTCCTTCAACCATTGGTTCAACAGTTACCTTCGTTCTTAAAAGACACAAATCAATTGTTACTGGACTTAAAGGATTTCAGGTGGGAGACATCGTACTGTTGGGTGACCATGGATGTCATGTCCCTCTACAGCATTATCCAGCATCAACAAGGTATGGATGCAGTTCAGCATTTTCTCCAATTATCTAACTTATCCACTTCACTAACCACTTTTTTATGACAAGCTATTTCTTTTTTATTAACACATAATTATTTCACTTTTGATTCACAGTTTTATTTACAATTAAAGGGCACTGCTATGGGTACTTCATTTGCACCATCTTACGCAAATCTTTTTATGGGGTTTTGGGAATCTATCTTTATTTTTGGTGATCGGAATTTATTTAGGGAACACATTAAATTTTATAGGCGTTATATTGATGATTTGTTTTTTATTTGGGATGGGGATTTTCTTCATTTCACTCTTTCTTTAACACTATTAATATTAATGATTATAATCTCACTTTCACTTATGAAATCAATTATCAACACATTAGTTACTTGGATATTATGCTGTTCATTGATGTTAATAAGACCATTCAGACGGACATCCATAGGATGCCCAACTCCCGCAAAGCTTTTCTTATGTATGATAGTGAGCATTCTAGACCTCTTAAACGAGGCATCATTAAGGGTCAGTTCATGAGACTTAAAAGACTCTGTTCTACCCAAGAATCTTTTGAGATACAATCCAAAGACCTAGAGCAACGTTTCTTGATGAGGGGATATAATCAGTCACACATCACAGATGTCAATCGGGGAGATCTTCTCTCTCATGTTGGTACACAACGCTCAGAAGGGAAATCCAATGTCCCTTATTTTATTACCAATCAATCCAGGCAAGCTGATTTGATTAGGAATATCATCCACAAACATTGGGACACCCTTAGTTTGGACAAGGACTTGGCCAACTATGTATTAGAAAGACCGAAAATGGTTTTTAAAAAAGCTAAATCATTAGCTGGCTTTTTGTCACCAAGTTTATTTGACTCATGCCATCAGAGACCAATTTCCAATATCCCAAAAGGTTTCTATAAATGCGGCCGTTGCAGTGTTTGTCAATATGCCATTCCACTTAATAACATCAATATAGTTGCACCTAAGCGTAACATCAAAGTTAATACCTTCATTAACTGCAATACAACCTATGTAATTTATATTTTGAATTGTGGTTGTGGCAAACACTACATCGGCCGCACTATAAGAAATCTAAAGATCAGAGTTATGGAACATGTCAGGGCCATTAAAAAACATACTACTCATAGGAGGCGTGCACGACAAGGAGGTGAATGGCAGCTTAGAGTGTGAGCTCCATCCCCTCCGGCGTTTCAAATCGATCTATCTCCAGCAAAAACACAGCATCTGCATAATCCAGTATCTGCAGAACGTGTCTAAATATACAGACATGGCATCAACTAAGACTTTAAGAAAAAAAACACAGCCGGTGTCTACTTATTTTAAGAGCAAAGAGGCTGCCAGGGCTGACGTACCTGAATCTCCAGTGCAGACAGCATCAGCATCAGCAGACCCAGAATTGGACTCCGCACCTTAAGAACCAGACGATATGGATATAATGAGACGTAAAGACATGAAGGAGTTTTGCACCATTATGCAACAATTCTTTAAGTCTGAGCTTTGGGCACTTCGGAAGGATGTGGACGCAATAGGGGAGCGTACGGCCGCTTTGGAACTCAGGGCAGATGAGACAGCTACATCCACAGCAGAAACACAGGCTCAAATATCCGCCTTAAAGGCACAGGTCACTTCCCTAGAGGATAAAATTGAGGACGCAGAGAACCGCAACCGGCGCTGTAACATTCGGCTGAGAGGGGTCCCAGAAGCTATAACTGACCCAGAGGAATTTACCTCGAGGTGGCTGGAACATATATTTCCAGACATGGCTGCCAGAGACCTAGTTCTTGACAGATGCCACCGGGCACTGAGGGGACGACCTCAGCAAGGAGACCCCCCAAGGGATGTGGTGCTTAGATTCCACTGTTACCGCACCAAAGAAAAAACTTGCCGAATAGCAAGGGAACTGAAGGTAGTGGAGTTTGAGAAAATAAAATTCCAAGTGTATCAGGATCTGTCACCTGCCACACTAGCAAAAAGGAGAGCAATGACCCCAGTTACCAGAACGCTAAGAGATCAAGAGATTAGATATCGCTGGCTGTTCCCATGTGCCCTCATGGTCTTTAAAAACGGAGTGGCACATATCCTCAAAAATATGGAAGACACTGAGGGATTCCTTAGGAGGGTCCTATTATCAACTCAGAGTTCCCCTCGCCATGCGGCGGCTAAAGATGGCGCCCCCGCGCAGCCATGAGCTAACCCACGACGGATACACTGAGCCCTGCATGAAAGACCCTCCACTAGCCACAACCGCCAGAATCTACGGTATGGACCAACCCCAACACTGCCCCTCATGCCCTCGGTAACCATTTGGGACCCCTTCCGCAGCCCTCACCAGTCCCTGCAGAAGGGAATCAGCGCCCTACAACGCAGCAGGTCCTACTCACATTTTTTGCCGGCAGCCATCTTCCCCTGCTTCTTCCCTTGCTCCTTCCCCGAGGCGCGCGGGAACTTCACTGATCTTCGCGGGCTTGTCCAGTGACGTCATCACCCCGCACCGTCTTCCTGCGAGAGCTGGATCCCGGGCGCCTGCGCAGTAGAGGCAGGAAGCGGAGTCACCTGCTGCCTTCTCCAAGATGGCCGCCGAGGAGTGCTGCCACGAACGGGACCTCCGGCGCCTGCGCATAAGAGGGAGGAGGCAAGGGCGCTTACTGCCCGTACCAAGATGGCCGCCGAGGAGCGCTGCCACACGCGGGATCCCGGCGCCTGCGCGGAAGAGAGGGGAAGCGGAGGGGCTTGCTGCCCTCACCAAGATGGCCGTCGAGGAGCGCTGCCACACAGAATGAGGAGGCTGACGGGGACACAGGCATAGAGGAGCTCTAGGCGCGCTGCAGGGAAGTGTGCATAGCAGCCTCCGCCTGTGCCTGTGCCCCAGAACTGTGGTCTCCCATATGCACATATCCATATACACGCATATAAAACATATTCAAACAATAAAAAGGATCTAAGGGAGGGAGGGGGGAGGGAGGGAGGGGGTAGGGAGGGGGGAGGGAGGGGGGAGGGGGGGGAAGGAAGAGAGGGGGGGGAGGGGGAAAAGGAGGAGAGGGGGGAGAGGAGAAGGGGGGATGGGGGAGGAAGGAGGAGAGGGGATGCAGATGTACACACAATAAAAAGGATCTAAGGGAAAGGGGGGTGGGTGAGGAAGGAGGAGAGGGGGATGGAGGAGGAGGAGAAGAAGGGGGGTGGAAGAGAGGAAGAGAGAGAGATGGGAGGAAGAGGTGGAGTGAGGGGGGAGGGAGAAGAGGTGGAAGAAAGAGGAGGAGAGGGGAGGAAGGAGAAGAAGAAGGGGGGGAGGAAGAAAAAGGGCGACTGGTTGGGTAAACAAAAAACAAGCCAATCCCACCACAGGGTTCATAATATAAGGTTTAAAAAAAAAAAAAAAATTACTTAAATCCCTCGACCACGATCTAGAGAGAGTAAACCCTATCACTCCCTATAAAGCGCTATCTGGGAAGCTAGACTCCCGACCTGAGATACCTTGGTGATGAGTACAGGAGCCGCTAAGATGCTGAACAACGTAGCCTCTGGAGGTATATAGATAGCGCAGACATAAGTGGGCAGGGAGACAGGTTATTTCCGCTACGTCTGTGGCACATGCACAGAGGGATCTCTGCATAGGGCTACTAGAAGACATGCAACTCACAATCTAAGAGGGGATAGGCTCTTTGGAGGGTATAGACAGACTGACGAGGATTAATCACTTGATAGGTTAGGCTCGGACTCACGGAGGGCAGGGTACATCTGTTCATCAGTGTAGATATCCTCATACATGGTAGAGTTACCCAGAAGAAAAGGGCTGCTATGGACATGATCATTTCAGACTGGAGGTATATGAGTTAACATTCTCCAAGGAACTAAGTAGATGAGCTCCAAATTGGTAACGTGGTTCAGGGAGGGTGACAGAAGGTTAGACACAGGGCAAAGTTTTTCGTTATGTTTGGGAGGTGTTTATTGATATGCAGTTTCTGTTCCAGTTTCAATCGTTGAAGAGTTTAACGGAGTTACATATAGTAGCTGATTATGAAAAACACGCCGGCGTGATCCCCCGTATTGGCGTGCATGCATTTCCACTTTCGATCCCTGAGAAAGAGGGATCGCACACAAGTCCCAGGGAGGTCGGGTCCCAGCAAGACGGAGAGATCCCTCTATAAGACTGGACCAGGAGACCAACCCCATTGGCGCAAGAGACACACTCGGGGGCTCCCGAGGTGGATTCTTGTTTTTTTATTATTTGATGTCTCTGCCATATTGACGTTATATATGCATGTTATTTTTTGTTTCCTCCCTAATGTTTTTACCTGCATGTGGTCCCCCATCCCCCGCCTTCCCACCCTCCCTTCCCCCCCTCCCCCTCCCACCTCCCACCCTCCCACCTCTCCCTCCCTTCACCTCTCAGGGGAACATCGTCCACACCGTCAAAACACACAACAGATGGTACAGATGAGTCTCAGCACTACGGACCGGACATGCTCCAGGGATGGATTCTTGGGTGAGTCCAAAGATTTCACGAAGCTATCACACACACACTTTAATAAATGGCGTTGATACTTATTTCCCATAACGTACAGGGCTTTAACAACCCAACCAAACGGAAGTTGGCCTTTACAGACTATAAAAGGAAACATGCTGAAATCCTTTTTTTACAGGAGACACACTTTAGTAAATCAAGTACCCCTAAATATCTTGACAAAGATTTCACCCAGGTTTTCACATCAGCAGCAGCAGTCAAAAAACGGGGGGTAGCTATACTATTCCGGAACAGCATTCCGTTCGAGGTGCAGTTAACTAAACGTGATACGGATGGTAGATACATCATTGTTGTAGGAACAATTAGGGGGCAGAGAATCACGTTGGCCTGCTTATACGCTCCCAGCGAGAAGAACACGATCTTTTTCGATAAGTTTTTCAGAACCCTGAACTCAGTAGCCCAAGGGAGCGTCGTGCTCGCGGGTGACTTTAACATAGTCATGCAACCGCACATGGATAGGTCAGGAGTCGTGGGTCAGTACAACAAAGGAGCGGGTGTATCTTTGCGCCGGGGCCTCAAGACCAACCAGTTGTCAGATATATGGAGGGAACTACATCCGGCAGACAGGGATTACACTTTCTTCTCTCACCCACACGGCTCGTACAGCAGAATTGATTACTTTTTTGTGTCCTGTCAACTGGTTCCTAAGGTTACCCGAGCAGGGATCCATGATATTTCATGGTCAGACCATGCACCAATAGAGCTAAGGTGCAATAATATCCGAATTGATAGACCTGGGACGAACTGGAAACTTAATGAATCAATCTTAAAAATACCGGAAATATGTGATGTTATTGGCAACGAGATTGACCAATTCTTCAATATCAATACGGGCTCTGTTGACTCACAGCTTGTCCTATGGGAAGCCTATAAAGCAACGTTACACGGCACGTTAATAAATATCACAGCCAGACGAAAGAGAGAAAGAGAGTCCAAAATTATCAATCTCCAAAACAAATTACAGACTTTCTCCTCTAACCATAAAATGAATTTAGACCCCAAAACCTTACAAGAGGTAAAAGATGTCAAAATTGAACTTAACATGCTACTAGCTTCCAGAGCTGACAATTCACTGAGTTGGTCAAAGAGAAAATTTTACGAGAAAGCGAACAGGCCGGATACAATGCTGGCCCGCATGCTAAAGGACAGGCAAGCTAAGTATAACATCCAAGCTATACGCTTAAAATCTGGTACCCCCACGTCTAATCCTCAGAAAATTGTAAACGAATTCGGCTCCTTCTATGAAACACTGTATAACGGTGAAAAAGTGGCACATAACTCTACAACGAGCGGTGCCCTAAGAGATTTCTTAGCCAGCTCGGAACTAGGGAGATTGACGGACACTGATAGAGCAGTTCTGAATGCTGACTTCACTATGGAAGAACTATCTCAGGCCATTAAAGAACTGAAGCCATCAAAGGCCCCTGGGCCTGATGGATTCTCAGGGCTTTACTATAAGAAATTTATAAAGCTGCTCGCCCCAAGGTTGCTCCGCATGTTTAACGCTATTTTAGCGGGAGCCCCCATCCCCAAGGAGAAGTTAAAGGCGTCAATATCACTAATTCATAAAACTGGGAAAGACCCGCTAGACTGCAAAAGTTACCGGCCTATATCATTAATTAACACTGATGTTAAATTATACGCTAAATTATTGGCCAATGGACTTAGTCTCATCCTACCCAGACTTATACACCCAGATCAAGTCGGATTTATCAAGGGCCGGCAAGCAGCGGATAATACACGACGATTTATTGATCTGTTGGATTTGGCAAATAGTAAGGCAACTCAAAGCATGTTGTTAAGTCTGGATGCAGAAAAAGCTTTCGATAGGATAGACTGGCCATATTTAAAAGAGACGCTTGCGACATTTGGCTTTGGAGATCGGGTGAGTGAGGAGATTCTATCGCTGTACTCTGGCCCCACCGCCAGGGTCATACACCAAGGCTACCCCTCTCTGCCATTCCAAATAAAGAGTGGCACGAGACAGGGCTGCCCATTATCCCCGCTTTTATTTGCCCTATGTATCGAACCACTGGCGGCACAAATCAGAGGAAACCAGACATCTCAGGGTTAAACGCATACTCCCAGACCCATAAAGCGGCCCTGTATGCGGATGACATCCTCTTGATTATCACAAAACCCCTTACATCCCTACCAAACCTCTTCGACCTACTAGATCGATTTTCTAAGGTCTCCGGCTTCAAAATCAATCAATCCAAATCGGAAGCCCTCAACATCAACCTCCCTAGACACATGGAGAAATTACTAAAATTAAATTTCAAATTTAATTGGCAACAAAACCACATAAAATACCTGGGTGTCCACATCACCAAAACTGTAAAAGACGTGTACAATGCAAATTACCCCAACCTGATTCGGACCTTAAAATCTGATTTACGGAAGTGGACATCCAAAAGGATATCCTGGATTGGACGTATCCATAGTGTCAAAATGAATTTACTCCCCCGTTTATTATACCTCTTCCAAACTCTCCCAGTGCCACTCAATTGGAGGGACTTGCACTCACTTCAATCTGAAATATCCAAATTCATCTGGGGAGGTAAAAAACCGAGAGTAAGTAAATTAAATATGAAAAGATCTGTGGCGGCGGGCGGCCTGGCTGTACCCTGCCTGGTATCATATTACAAGGCGGCACAATTAAGTCAGATTGTACAATGGCATTCTAACCCAAAATTAAAGAGATGGGTGGAATTAGAAAATGCTGCATGTGCACCTCTGGAACTGAGCAGCTTAATTTGGTTACCTAAAACGGCGTGAAAATTTACCGCCATGCCGCTCTCCTCGATGACCAACTCAGTGTCAATGTGGGAGTCTACGAAATTTCGGCATTCCCTTACGACAAAAAATTCTATGGCAACACCCATTTGGAATAACCCTGATTTCGCTCCAGGTCTATCAGTCAGTAATATCTCAATCTGGAGACAGAGGGGCTACAATCGGATTAGAGATCTGGAGGGTCACGACAGAAAAATCAAAACATTCGACCATATCAGGGAAGAAAAAGAGATCCCTCACTCAGAATTCTTTAGATACCTCCAGATCAGGGCATTTTATAACAAACTTGCCCCATACGCCCTATTAACATCTTTCGAAAAGCTCTGTCTGGCTGAGACCGACACGAAGGGACTTACATCTCAGCTATACGGAGAAGTGATCAGTTCTGGTGAACATGAGCAGCAGATACCCTCATTCCGTTCTCAATGGGAAACAGATCTGGGAGAAAACTTAGAAGATGAAGAATGGAGCGCCATATATATGGCCACAGCGAAGAGCTCCATATGCACCACGCTCAAGGAGAACGCATATAAAGTCCTAATGCGATGGTACCTCACCCCACTGAAATTATCAAGGTTTGTGCCGGGTTCCTCTCCCCTGTGCCCCCGCCAGTGCGGAGGAACAGCCGACCTGTTACATATGCTGTGGTCTTGTCCACGGATCTCTCCACTGTGGGAGGCGATTAGACATTGGATACAGAGACTGTTCGATCTCACCATTCCCCCAGACCCGTGGTTGTTCCTACTGAACAGGCCATTGACGGGCCTTTCCAAAACAAATAACAAACTAATTGCCCATTTTGCAATTGCAACGCGGTGCGAGATCGCAGCATTATGGAAACAATCTGATATTCCAACCATCCCAAAGATAACCATCCCAAAGATTCGGAATCGAATTTGGTTCATTTGCCAGATGGAAAAATTAACGAGTTTAGTTAATGATACTGGTGACAATTTTCTAAAAGTCTGGACGCCTTGGCTGGCACAGACAGATATCCCGGGGATTGAGAGGTCCTCAATATGGCTCTAATAACAGTAGGTGCGTTCTCCTTGGGAGGGGCTTACAGGAAGTATTCTATTCACCCAGGACCCCTTATAGCAGCATTATAACATAAGTAATAAGAGAGACGACTCAGCTTGCAAACATATGTGATGCTTAGCACGGAGCCACGTGTCGCACCTACTACCAACGCACTCCCCCTACCTCACCCCCAACCTACCCTTTTCCCCTCCCCATCCCGCCTCAACCTTCCTTTTTTTTTCTTTTTCTGTGAGTATGTATTGTCTCCCCTTTTAAGTTGAGTTATATGTGTCTGTTTGTCCATTTAAGTAGAGTCGGCTTGGACTATATAGTCCACACCAAAGTACCCAGAAGACCGGGTCCCGAAGCACAGCAGGGCCTCGTTGTTACTTATACAATTGTTAAAATATTGTTTGCATACAAGACAAAAGTATTCTGTAATGTATTTTATGCTGTCTTGATGCAATAAAATTTAAGTTATAAAAAAAAAAAAAAAACATACTACTCTACACCCGGTCTCGAGACATTTTTCACAGTGCCCTATGGGAGGTATCCAGGGCTTCTCTTTCTTGGCTGTTGAGCATGTTTCACCCCCCGTCAGGGGGGGCGATAGGTTAAACATGCTCAACAGACGTGAGATGTTCTGGATATATAGCATTGATTCATTATTTCCTGCTGGAATCAATCAAGATTGGGAGCTCATTCATTTTTTGTAAAGTGGTTGTATTTTTGCATTTATTACAATATTTCATTTATTGAGCTTCTTTACTGCTTTGATTTTCTTTGTATTGATTTTCTTTTCCTTATTTGTCATATACCATCATTTCTCTATATTATTAAGTATTTATTAGTGTATTTATATGTTATATTATATCTCATAGAGTTTTGCACAGTGTGGTTAAATATCTTTTCGTAATATTCATATTTGCACATTATTTATTCTTATCTTTATATTTGTTTATACATATATATATATATATATTTTCATACAACTATTTAGAATTAGTTATGATTTAGTTATACATGTGCATATCTCCATACAGTAGGAGTTTCTCTATTGGATAAACTTTATTTCTTATGTCTGCATAAAGTTGTTGTATTAATCTTTTTTTATTTGTGTACTATTGGTCACCATGGTAACTAGAGGTTCCGTTTTTCATGTATTTTTTTGTTTCACATTATTCTTGTTTAGGATCTTTTATTATTCTTTCTTTTTCTTGTTTTAACATATGATGTTTTGTTCCTTTAGATTATTCTTTAGCCAACTGTATTGTGTATGTTTATGACTTCCTTGTTTTGCATTCGAATATGGAAGTATTTTTACCCTTTAGAGCTTCCATAGCTCCTCCACCATAGTCTCCTACCATCTGACGTCATGATGGTTTTGGCGCGAATTTACTTCCGTGTTCGAGTGGCTACATAAGGTGAGCACTTACAAACGGATAACACCCTTTGATAAAGCGCCCCTATGGCGTGAAACGCGTTAGGGATACCTTTTTCTTTTTTGTTCTCCTTAGCTTAGGCTATCATGCATCTTTATTAAAGCATTTTTATATTTTTCTACTTTTTGCCTCCAGTCCCTCATTATTTCGCAGTGCGCTATCTTTTTTCTCCCATTTGTTGCTGCATTGTTTGCTGGATCGACGCACGCTATTCCTGGGTACTGTGGACCTCCAAGGAGATTTTATGTGAGTTTACTCATTCTCCTTCCCCTATACATTATGTTACTGTGGTTGTTTTGAGGCTTTCATAGGGCTCCATACCTATAGACCTGGGGGTTCCTTTAACCTGATCTATGGGGTTGGTTTACCATATGTAGGCTCACTTCCGTATTTCTTAGCTAGATACCCCTTTATCCCACACAGGTCTATTTTATTAGGTTATATAGTGAGCCATGTCTTCCTCAAATACACAGTTATCGGGGGTTTGCTTATAATTCATGTCCCACCCAGCTGCTATATTGCACCCATCTATTCAGAATTTTTGTAGCACCCATCAGGAGATTCATTTCTCTGTACTCTGGACTTTGCAGTAAAAGTGTTGTCTAAATATGTCAAGGTAGAAGGGGCCCAGAGTTGCTGGTCACCCGAAAAGTGTATCTGGGAATCAGGTAAAATTCCAGGGAACATATAGACAAATCACTCCGGTCAAAATTCTCCCTTTTAAACACGTACGCGACTCACCGCCAGGTTTCCCTGCTTCAGCACATACCAAAATTAGGGCATAGGGATTTGTATTTCCCGGGCACAGTCAAGGTTCCCTAAGTTAGTGAGGGCCCCCAAGAATATTCCCAGGTACCCCAGGATCAGTATAGAGGTTCTGGGAGGTTTCTCCAACTATATATTAAGTTGCAAGAGGTTTTATGAAACCTAAGTCCTAGTTTCAGTAAAGCAAAGAGCTACAGCCCTGGGAGTGTGCCTACGCATTTTTTGGTTCTAAAGAAAATTAGGTTTCCTTAAGGGAAGGAGCTACAGCTCTGAGATTGAAGATTAGCATCTTTTCATTTCATTGTGGGACTTAGAAGAAATGTCCATACTTCAAAGTCACAGATGCTGCCAAAGGTGTTAAAGCAATTTGGGCAGGATGGCAATGTGGAGTACACACGTCTGGGAAACAATGCTGGCCATTGCGGCTAGCATTTGCCTTCTGAGACTTGGAGGCACCTAACCCAGCGGGTGGCTTCTGAATGGCAAGTGTCTAAGGTGGCAAACTCGCACATGCCCTCGCTACATTCAGAAGAACCGCTTGCCCGGTTTTGGAAGACTGGCAGCCCTCTGATTGGCTGATTGTAAAGTTCCCAGGCTCGGATTGGTTATATTATTTCATGAATTAATCTGAGGAAAACATAAATACAGACCGGCGCCTTAGAAAATAAAGTCCAACCTCAGGGTCAGAAGTCACAGCTACCAGAGGAAGTGTTTGAACAGCAGCTGAAGCCCTTGTGTATCCAGCATCCAGCATCTAGGAGCAGCCCCTCCCTCCCCCCAGCGTGTGCCTTCACAGAACACACAAACAGCATTGCCACAGGAGCTGCAGGCGCCTGTGCTGTTGGAGGAGAATAGCAGCTGCCTTGCTAACGATTTGGACACACATTCAAGCTTTAACTTGCCCTGTTGTAAGTAGGATTCTGGTTTTAACCACAGATCGCCTTCAACAGAGAACCTTCTTATTTTTATGGATATTTTGTGTCCATTTTATAATTTAATAAATTGGTTTTAATTGTGTTTACAGCCTTGTGTTTGTATGCTAAATATTGTTTGTTTTCTGTATTTTGTTAGTCAGTGTTGTTCATTAGTGTTATTTGTTAGTTTGTCCTATATTTACAGCAGTATACACTATGTAATATCTTTGTGCTTTATTCCATATATCTCGGATGCCTTCCACAAAGTTACAAGGTTGATCCGGATGAACAGGACTGTCCCACAAGGAGCATTGCTCTTGCCAGTGTACAGTATCTGGATATTTGTTGAACTTTATTTTCTAAGGCGCCGGTCTGTATTTATATTTTCCCTGTAAGTTTCCTGACTTTGTTCAGTCCGTGTTATCAGGCTGCCTACCTCACACATACATGTGAGCTTCTTTGTACTCTTGTTTTATTTTATTTTTATCACATTGAGTATACACATATATTTTATGCATTATATTTACGCACTTTTTCTTCTTTTTTACGAATTAATCTGAAATACTATAAGAGACCCAGCAGCCAATTTGGACCTCAGAATCTAAGCGCCAAAACAGCAGCGATAAATTTGAACTCACCAAAAGATGCTCTTGGAGACATAGACGCGAGCCGGCTTCAGAAATTTCAAGGCATGAGACTTTTCGGGGCCAAGTTCTGAAAAGAAAACTAAGCGGTCGCTGTTGGAATTACATGCCGAAAAGAGTACCGGGACATTTGGTTCTCTCCCTGTCAAGGGATTTTGGCATCTCCGGAAGAGATACAGCTGTGGCGTTAGGAACTTCATGCCAATTTGAGTTCCAGGACTTTTCGGGCTAGGTCCCGGTCAACCTAAAGACTTTTTTTTATGGACTATTTCAACTAGGAAAGTTTAGTTTTGTAGCCCAGACCCCCAGTAAGTGTGTTTTATCCTGTATATTGTAATCCATTGTGTGTATGTCTGTTTCTAAGTAATAAATCACAATTCGTTTTACTTCTTGGTTTTGCCCAATGATTTGATCCAAGTATAAAGGTGTAAATTCCTGGTCTCCCGTGACACAGCGGGACTGAGGATTATCGTACTCCATCCACTCTCATTCGAGCTGCAGAGATATCTCGAGTGAGAGTAGAAGGATGGGCTTTAGCCGTGCTAGGCCCGAGCTTCCCCCAAACTGGGGAGGATTGTAACAGTGACTTGTCCCTGCTTTATTAAAGCTGTCTCAGAGCTCTGAATCCAGCATGGAGCTGGTTAATTGCAGCCATTCAATTAGCCAGTCTCAACCTGGACTAATCAGAGTTCTGTGAAAAAGCCTCATGTTTGACACAGGAGAGAGATTTTTCCTCAGTACACAACGGAGCTGACATGAAGAGAGGGTCTTGAATGCACAGGAGGACTGTGTATTGACAGAAAGATATAAGGGGACCAGACCTCTTTTCCTGGGTGCAAAGTACCTAGGAACAAGCCAGAGACTGGACCCTCAAGCAGACCAACACCTGGACACCACTGACCTTAAACTGACCTTAAGGGCCACCTGATTTAAGGTACCGCTAGACATTGGGATGGAAGTCTGCAAAGGGGCTTATCCTCTCAGTCTTGTAAGAGAGGGACTGGAGGAAGTAAGTTGGCCCTTACAAAAGAATAGGTGTTTGTTGTTTTTGTATATTTGTGTTTGCTGTGCTGTTTAAAAGGACAGGCTTAATAAAGCCATATGTTAATTTCACCCTCAACGGTCTCCATTTGCATACCTCTGCACACATCCCTTATAAGGATGCGATGCTCAACTGCCTGAGACATTATCCCTGTGAAGTGTCTGTGTAACCTAAACTGGACCCCCACTGAAGCTAATGTGGATAGCCAAGGCGGTGGTGCTCCTTTGGGTATGGTAAGTATGAACACTAAATAAAGAAAAAGAAACCAAGTTTGGGCACTCAACCGCTGGTCTGAAAGCTTTATGTGTTAATTAAAACACATTTATTATCTACATTGAATGATAAAATAATGGGTGTTAAAAACTGCAATGACGCAGCAATGATCCAAGTGAGAGTGCTTTGGTAAGAACTGGATCAATCAGGATAACTATTGTGGACAGTAATAACAATATGGTGCTCAAGTACATGGAACTATATATAGTATTGAAAGGAGAATAAAGGCTAACTGGGGAATAATAATTGGTACAAAACCTATAATGGGGCTCTAGTCACCCTGAAGGTAGGGGTAGATGCATAAAAACACCCTCCTTTACCTCATTGGGCTGGCCTCAGGTGAAGTACTCACAGAATGAAGCCTCCAGTTGCTATCTCCATCGGTGTGCAGCTGTATCCTGGTGAGGGAAATCCAAAATGGTATATGTGCAGCGCACAGCCAAGAAGGGGATGAGGAGCAGGTCTGGCAAAAAATCTTTATTTAGGTTCCATAAAAACGGGGGTTACAACCTTCGACGCGTTTCGTGCACCGCAGGCACTTTGTCAAGAAGTGTATTGTGTGGTGTGCAGGACATTTAAATAGCAGCTGATGCTGCTTTGGCGCCAAAAAAACCAATGACGTCATTACACATATTAACCAATAGGTGTGATCCCGCATCACACTCATCAGAACAGTCAGAGACTTGCCAAGCCCCTCTGAGAGACATAGCCTATCAGTGCCAAATGAGCTGACACGCATCGCAAGACAGTGAGAGACCAGTTCTCGCGAGATGCGGCTCACACAGTTCTCGGCCGTCCGCGCATGCGCATGCGGGTCACCCCTGTTAACCAATATACATCCTTGTTGGGCGATACACAGATTGCATGGAAAGGAACTATTAACACCTCCCTGCCCAGCATCACAAGGTCTCACCACAGAGAGATCTCAGGAAACGAGCACCCTTATTTTTGCCAGGCAGAGAGTGATAAAAAATGTAACACAGATACTACTCTAAGTGTGTATACATCTAGACAGGGACACAACAATCATAAGAATCAACATCAAGCTACCATTAAATTGACATATAGATAAAAAACAAAACATAACATTAATTACTGACATACATTTCACATATCTAAAGAAATATATATTTCTCTACACCTATATTAAAACCACATTTTTTAACCCCATAATGATGCAAAGGATATATAAATAATTAATTCCTATGGATTACCCATTCTGATTACTACATAGTTATTGTTTTAGTGTAAGTATGACACTCCTATCTGTTTTTATTTATATTCAAATCTGTGTTAAGTGATGTTAATCACCGATTAATTTTGACATTCTTCAGAATATATGGATTTCCATCAATATCAATTATCTAATGACTCTAAGAATATATATATGTATAAAATTAATTATACATATCCACATGCATTAGTACTTATCAACAAAGTTATTATAACAAAAGTTCCAACTTGTTACAAAAGGTCATATCAAGGGAATATACAGAAGAAACATATTCAAAATAGCCTTCTAGAGACATTATCGTCAGTATTCATTCAGTATTTATTCATAATCATCCTATTGATGGTAACCAACCAGTGGATACATCCTTTTTCTTATGTTTATTATTTAGGTGACCCTCAGATAGATTATATCAATCCAATAAATTGTTTAAGTCAAAAAATGATTAAGTTTCCATTCAATGTTGATCCCTTCAGGGGAACGTGTCTTTAGTATAAAGATCCAGTAGGATTCTCTACAGTCTAATCTTTTGATAAGGTCACCGCCTCTTTCTTTTTGTTTAAGGCTTTCTATCCCTAGAAATGAAAAGTTTTTGATGCCCCCCTTTTTACATTCAGCAAAGTGTTTGGAGACAGGGTGCATCAAGTCTCCCTTCCTAATTAGCCTACAATGCTCTTGGATCCGTAATTTGAGGGCCCTTGTTGTCCTACCAACGTATCTCTTCCCACAGCCACAACTGATGACATATACTACAAAAGATGTATTGCAATTAATAAAAGTATTGATGGTAAATCGTCTTTGTGGACTGTGGGAAAAGACACATTTGGAGGGTTGCATGAATGTACATATGTTACAATTATTACATCTAAAGGATCCCTTAGTTGTAGTGATATGTGTGATGTTACTCGGAGTGGAAATTACACTTGGGGATAGGAATGTGGCCAAAGTTTTGGCCTTCCTATACACAATCTTAGGTCCCCTTTCCGTATATTGGCGGAGAATGGGATCCATATTTAGCAATCCCCAGTGTTTATTAATGATACTATTAACTTGTCCACTTGCTTTGCTAAACTGGGTGATAAACAAAGGAGATGTTTTTTCCCCATCATTCGAATACCTCTTACGGCCACCATCCCTCACTCTGGAACGTTTACTGGGAAGCAATGTCTTCCTATCTATTTTAATTACCTCTTCCAATGTGGATTTTAGGGTCTCCCTATTGTAGCCCCTTTCTGCAAATCGATCAGTCAAAGCCCCAGACTTTGCATCATTATGGGGTTAAAAAATGTGGTTTTAATATAGGTGTAGAGAAATATATATTTCTTTAGATATGTGAAATGTATGTCAGTAATTAATGTTATGTTTTGTTTTTTATCTATATGTCAATTTAATGGTAGCTTGATGTTGATTCTTATGATTGTTGTGTCCCTGTCTAGATGTATACACACTTAGAGTAGTATATGTGTTACATTTTTTATCACTCTCTGCCTGGCAAAAATAAGGGTGCTCGTTTCCTGAGATCTCTCTGTGGTGAGACCTTGTGATGCTGGGCAGGGAGGTGTTAATAGTTCCTTTCCATGCAATCTGTGTATCGCCCAACAAGGATGTATATTGGTTAACAGGGGTGACCCGCATGCGCATGCGCGGACGGCCGAGAACTGTGTGAGCCGCATCTCGCGAGAACTGGTCTCTCACTGTCTTGCGATGCGTGTCAGCTCATTTGGCACTGATAGGCTATGTCTCGCAGAGGGGCTTGGCAAGTCTCTGACTGTTCTGATGAGTGTGATGCGGGATCACACCTATTGGTTAATATGGGTAATGACGTCATTGGTTTTTTTGGCGCCAAAGCAGCATCAGCTGCTATTTAAATGTCCTGCACACCACACAATACACTTCTTGACAAAGTGCCTGCGGTGCACGAAACGCGTCGAAGGTTGTAACCCCCGTTTTTATGGAACCTAAATAAAGATTTTTTGCCAGACCTGCTCCTCATCCCCTTCTTGGCTGTGCGCTGCACATATACCATTTTGGATAACTATTGTGGACAGGATGAGGCTCTCATCACTAGATTATCCTATGGACATGTATAGTATAGTATACTTGATAACCCCACATTGTCAGGGGAACAGGGGGTAAACAAAAAAAACACTAGCCATGAAGAATAAAGTGTAATGTAATATATGAACAATAGTGACTCTAAATTAATCAGGTAATGTATCCTTAGATCACCAAATTATGAAGATCTATATGTAGTTTAATCTGCCTACTAGTAAATAATAGGAGCTGATCTATCAAGTGTTGGTACAAGTCAAAAAGTATTTTCCCAGTACAGTATAGTAGGTAATACCCTAGGCTGAGGATCGTACCCTCCAGTGTGAATAGTGGGTGATATGGCGGCCACTCACTAAGTGGGCAGTGTTTGCCGCTGTGAGCCTGTCGGAGAAGCTGTTCGTGTATAAGAATTGTACGATCAGTCCAATTACCAACGGATAATTTTAAGGATATTGACGGCATGAGAACTTGGTATTAGGCCAGTATATACCCAGTAAAATGGGTAAAATGTACAAAGTTTGCTTAAGTGCAGGAAAAGTTCAAACATCTTGATACGTTAGTCTGACCCTGATGGTGGCTTCCACTCAGATACTTGAGCCAACTATGATTAGGTTGAGGGGTAAAGATACAGCGGCCATTATTTTCACAAATCACGGCGCCATTTTCGTGTGTGCTGCTGTACTCCACGTGGCATGAACGCGGCCAATCGCCCCAGGCACACGTGTTTATCGCGGTTGCTTTGTTTCAATTTCATGGATTGTGTGCAATTAAATGCAATGAAATGAATGAATTGTAATGTGTACAGTACTGTGCTACAGTACTACTGTGTCAATTTCAGGTGTTTAAAAGCCAGAACACTAAAATGCCATTTATTGCACTTGCCTGCACTCACTTAAGGCGGTACGGTTGAAAGAAATCCCGCGCCATGACAAAGGGTATTCCAAGGTATACAACGTGTGATTTGTTAAAATAATGGCCACTGCATCTGTAAACCTCCACCAGTGTCTGCATTGCCTCATCCCCCTCCTCAGCTATCAAACTCATAAAACTAAATTTGCTGAGTGTCGGGATTACAGGTAAGAGTGGGAAAGTGTCCTCTCCCGCTTCTTTTGCTGTTTCCCCAACTGTTGCTATTGACATAGTGACACTGTTTCTATTACTAATGTTGTTGGTGGTAGTACTAGTGGTGGCAGTGATAGTGATGGTAGTGGTTTGGGCCTCCTAGGACTGCCGTTAATCCAGTTTATGGGAGAGCCCCAGCCACCTTTTCCATGGTCAACCTGCTTCCCAGTACTCTCCTCCTTTTTTTTGTTAAATCATACAGCTTATCTCCCTCTCCTCTATTCCCCTCTCCTCAGCTCCATGGTAACTAAAATAAACAAAAAACAAGGAATATAAAAAATAACTCAAATGTAAGGACACTGAGATTAAAAACAATTATAACATGTTTACAAATGTGTAAAATTAGATCAAATAGAAAAACAATACACTAACACTGAAAATAAATTAAATAAAACTATACAACTATAACGTTTTAAAATAAACTAACATCAAACTATTTACTTAACTAATTTCATTGAATGGATTAAGTTACTTAGTTACGTATGTAACTAAAACTAACTATAACTTCTAACCATGTTAACAACATGTAGCACTACTAAAACTATATCTGACTACTCAACAATTGTATATATACATGTGTATACATATTTGTTTTATATATTTTCTATTTTCATTTATTTTATTTCTCCTCAGTCAATCATTAATAATCAATTATGCTCACTCACTATTCACTCAATAACAATTGACCTTCATTATAGTTGAACAGTCAAACAACAACACTTAGGGGCCTATTTTATAAGCCTTCATAAAAAAAATGCTGGTCCATTTACGCCGCCAGTTTTTTGAGTGTTGCTATCACGGTATTCAGAAAGCCTCTATTACCTGCAATAGCAAAATGCCCAAAACTGGCGAGTAGCCAGCGACATAATCGCCTCTCTCAAAAGTAAGAAATGGCTCATTAAGGGCAATGTGCTTATCAAATATATATATTGTATATATTTTTTTACTTTTGTTTCCATTTGACGAGAATCTCGCGAGACAGCCAATTTCCCAGGGGCCTATTTAAATGGTCTTTTTCTTTCAATAGATCTCTGTGTTGTTGGGAGTGAGTGTCACAGGAGATCAGCGCTCTTAACACTTCAATACCCAGATCCTTTGATTGAGCAAAGCGAGAGATAAAAAAATTGTGATTTATTTCCAACATGAACATACACAGCTTGGTATACGAAATAATACGAAATAATACTTACTGGGATGAGGCAAAACGAAAAAAAAAATGTTCCCAGAACAAACTTCACCGAAATAAAGTCTCTAGCACAAATTCCCAGGAGCGGGGATTGTGCGCAAAACAGAGCCGCGAAACAGTCTTTGGCTAGTGGTGCCACTCGCAACCACTATTTCTCCATCAAAAATAATCTTTTCATTTTCCCGCTGTAGGATTGGTTAGCAAGTCCTTATTTCTTACGAACTCTTGAAGCAGGATACAATTCTTGGTTACGATGTTATCATCTTTGTCCTGCACAATGAATCCTTCAACTGCATGATGAATCTAACTCCCAATTGGCTGCACAGACTTTTAAAAGCACCAAAGCCCTATATCTATACTCTGCAGCCAATAGTTGCGTGGGAACTAAACTTTACCCCTATGGCAAGGTTGCCAGGACTTCATGGAACCGGGCAAAGGGGCTTCAAGGTATGCTAGGGGCATGCGCAAACTTCTCACCTGTTCCGCTTAGCATACCTAACCAAGCCCACTTCCCCAGCGACAAAATCTTGTCTCTCTTCCCCTGGACATCTGGACATATGCCAGGGGAACACTGTTTACATCTCCCCCTCTCCCACTTAACACTTTAACATGCGGGTCCTTTGTTCATTCCGGACCCTGGCAGACATGCTGGGATCATATCAGCAGGATGCATTGGAAGTCCAGATTAAGTTATGCATGACTCACTCTCTGGAATTTCCTGCCATATACCTTTTAATCACTGTACTTGTGAATCAAGTGTTTCCGCTGCTCCGCCTGCCCGAATGTAAATTCCTTGGCTCTTATTATAGTAATACACTTAAAAGAAGGGGACTGTCATATTCTCTAGCCTGCTGTTCCGATGCTTGGCCACCAGGACTGCTGCCACTCTCAATGTCTGGTTCTAGCCTGCAGTACCTATACTTGCCCACCGGGAGTGCTGCTGCTAAACTAAGGAACATTCCAGACTCTGATACCTGACACCTCTGCACCTGTGCTCCACCTCCCAGCCTGCCTATATAAACCTCCCTTTCCTGTTCCTCTTTGCCTGTTTATACTGGTTCCTTAGCTTCTGCAAGGTTCCTGTGTTTACTGCTGTGCTAGCTATTGCTATCATCCTGTTCCAGTTTCCTCGTTGCCGACCTCTGCTTGTTTCCTGACTTCGCTACCTGCCGCCTGCCTCGGACCCTTGCTTGTTTCCTGACTTTGCTCCCTGCTGTTCCTACCACTGGGATCCACTTCAGCCGAAGTCCAATCCTTGACAGATTAAACAGGCCCTACCATGGATTCCGCCGGAACAGACCTGGCCCAGGCTCGGACACTGCAGGACTTACAACGTATCATGGTTGGTTTCCAAGAACAACAAGGACACCTTATCAAACGTCTTGGTCACGTGGAAGAACAGGATACCCTCCGGAAAGAACGGGATGCCCGCCAGGTAGAACGTGATGTTCGCTGGGAAGAATGTGTCGTCCACGCGGAAGGATATGCCCTCCGCTCAGAGGAACGAGCTGCCGCCGCAGAAGCTGAAAACCGTGAACTACGTGCAGCGTTAATCACCGCATCTGTTCAAAAGACTCTGACTGTGCAGAACGCGCCCCGTGTAACCCTTCCAGAAAAATTTGGAGGAAAAAGACAATCTTTTCGGGATTTCCTTAATCAATGCAGACATGTGTTCAAGCTTCTGCCTACCATCTATAATACCAACGAAGCCCAAGTTGGACTGATCATAACCCTGCTCAAGGATGAGGCCCTTGCTTGGGTCTCCCCTATGTTAGAACAGGATTGCCCACTACTAAGGGACCTGGAGGAGTTCATCGATGCCATGAGTCTTATTTTTGATGACCCATATCGTAGTGCAACCGCTGAGGCAACTCTGAACAAACTTCGTCAAGGAAGACGCTCGGCAGCTGAGTATGCCGCTGAATTCCGCAGATGGGTTAACGATACTGAGTGGAATGAGGACGCGCAGAAATATCATTTTCGGCAGGGTCTCTCGGAGCAAGTTAAAGACGAACTAGCCCGGGTGGAGACCCCAGAGAGATTTCAGGACTTTGTCCGTTTATGCATCCAAATTGATCGCAGGCTTACGGAAAGACGATTGGAGAGACAGGGGTTCATGCCAAGCAACCCCGGGTTTAGAGATGTCAGTACCCCAAGATGTTCCAGGGAGACTGAGGAGGAGCCGATGCAAGTAAATACACTGCGGGGACCCATCTCAACCAGGGAAAGGAATAGACGCCGAACAGAAGATCTCTGTTTATAATGCGGAAACGATGGGCACTACAAGTCCAGGCGGTCTTCTTTCCAGAGCCCTAGAAGAAATCAGCTGCACGCTATTTCAAAAACTGTTCTCTCTGCTTCTGAAAGGAAAGATAACCCTCCTTCGCTACACCCTCACCTCCTGGTTCCTATTATCATCGAGGAAGGAACACATCGTTTTTCAACCACAGTAATTGTCGACTCAGGGGCGGCAGGGAATTTTATGGACATAGAATTCGCCAAGAACAATTCGGTATCATTTGTAGCCAAGGAATCGCCAGAAAGGATGGAAGTCGTTGACGGTTCTCCCTTGAGCTCTGGACCTGTTACCCATGAAACCAGTAACTTAACACTAATCATGGAGCCCAATCACCAGGAGAAGATTTCATTTGGTCTCATTCCATCACCTTTGGGAATTCCATGGCTCATGATCCATAACCCACTAATCGACTGGAAGACCAAGACACTCACGTTTCCCTCGGAGCACTGTCAGCTAGCCTGTCTACCTAAAACTCCTATACCAGAGTGTGTAGGAATACATAAGATTTCGTCGTCTCAAGAAAATCTTCTGCCGGCTCCTTACTCTGAGTTTTTAGATGTGTGTGACAAGAAGAACGCGGATACGCTTCCCCCACATCGCTCTTATGACTGTCCCATTGAATTATTACCGGGTGCTGCTATTCCGTTTGGAAGAATTTATTCCCTCTCAGAACCGGAATTGAAGGTCCTCAATGACTACCTACAGGAGAACCTATCAAAGGGTTTTATCCGACCCTCTTCTTCTTCAGCAGGCGCTGTGCTCTTCTTTGTGGGAAAGAAAGACGGTTCTCTACGCCCCTGCATTGACTATCGGGAACTAAATAAGATAACGGTGAAGAACAGGTACCCATTACCTCTGATTCCTGAACTATTGGAAAGAATTCGGTCAGCCAAAATCTTTACCAAATTAGATCTCAGAGGAGCGTATAATTTGGTCCGCATTTGACCCGGTGACGAATGGAAAACAGCCTTCCGAACCCGTTATGGGCACTATGAATATCTGGTGATGCCTTTCGGACTCTGTAATGCCCCTGCTACCTTCCAGCATTTAATCAATGATGTCCTCTGAGAGTTATTGGACCAATTCGTAGTGGCATACCTGGATGACATCCTAGTCTTCTCAGATAACATCATGGATCACCAGAGACATGTCCGAATTGTCCTTGAGCGTCTCCGTAAGTACAAATTATACATCAAGTTAGAAAAATGCGAATTCGAAAAAACCAGCATGCAATTTCTCGGTTACATCATCTCTCCCGAGGGTTTGAGTATGGACCCAGGCAAGATTCAAGCCGTGGTGGAATGGCCAATCCCTCGGAATGAAAAGGACATTCAGAGATTTGTGGGTTTTGCCAATTTCTATAGACGTTTTATTAAAAATTTCTCTGGCATTATTGCTCCAATCACCGAACTCACACAGAAGGAATTCCCCTTCAAATGGTCTCCTAAAGCGGATGCGGCATTCGAACAATTGAAGTCACTCTTCACATCTGTCCCTTTCATCATCCATCCAAATCCAGAATTACCATTCATCTTGGAAGTGGATGCATCCGACTCCGCTGTTGGTGCCATTCTGTCACAAAGAATTGGACCCAAGATGCTCCTTCATCCATGTGCCTTTTATTCATACCAAATGTCAACAGCTGAACGAAATTATGACATCGGAAACAAAGAACTCTTGGCTATAAAAGCTGCATTCTCTGAGTGGAGACATCTACTGGAGGGGGCCAAACACCCAATTACGGTCTTTACGGATCACAGGAACTTAGAATTCATTCGATCCGCAAAGAGACTGTCTGCGCGACAAGCCAGGTGGGCTCTCTTTTTTGCAAGATTTCAGTTCCACATCTCCTACCGCCCTGGCTCCAAGAATGGAAAAGCCGACGCCTTGTCACGGTCCTTTCCTAATCCTAGTTCAGATAAAGAGCAAGAAGAAACTATTCTTCCAAAAAGAATTTTTTTGGGCGTCACATTCTCCGCCGATCTCCTCACACGAATAAAGGGAGCCTACTCAAATGACCCTTTTCTTAAAAACCCTCCTCCGGAAGCAGAACTATTTCTATGTGATGGTCTCTGGAACTATAAGGATCGTCTGTTCGTCCCTAAGGAGGTAAAATTAGAGGTGCTCCAATTAATGCACGACTCCCGACCCGCTGGTCACCCAGGTGTCCTCAAGACACAGGAACTGTTGTCTCGCTCTTTTTGGTGGCCTAAATTAGCACAAGATGTTAAAGACTATGTCCTCTCCTGTGAGACTTGTGCTAGGACCAAGACCCCTCGAGCATCACCTGTGGGTTTACTGCAGCCCCTTCCGGTTCCAACTCGTCCTTGGGGGTCCATATCAATGGATTTTATTGTTGACCTGCCCCGATCAAGTGGACATAATACCATCCTGGTAGTGGTGGATCGACTTACAAAGATGGCTCACTTCATTGCAGCACTGAATCTTCCTTCTGCAGACCAGACAGCCAAGTTGATTGTGAAAGAGGTGTTTCGGCTTCACGGGGCTCCTGATGAGATCATATCCGATAGAGGGGTACAATTCACTTCAAAATTTTGGAGGACCTTCTGTTCCTCTCTAGGAATTCGTTTAAATTTATCGTCTGGCTATCATCCACAATCCAATGGCCAGACAGAAAGGACCAATCAGACTTTGGAACAATAATTACGATGTTTTGTTTGTCATCTCCAGGATGACTGGATTGATTTCCTACTATTAGCTGAGTTTTCATACAACAATTCACATCATTCTTCGACTCAGAAGAGCCCCTTTTTCTCAAATTATGGATTTCATCCAACCTTTATTCCTCGTTTTCCATCTTCGGGCCCCATTCCGGCAGTTACAGAGAAACTGGAGACTCTGCGAGACATTCAGGAGACCCTCAAAGAGACACTTCGTGAGACTCAAGTAAAGTACAAAAGAGCAGCAGACCAACACCGCAGACCCTCCTCAGAATTTCAAGTCGGGGATAAAGTCTGGCTTTCTACAAGAAATCTTCGTCTAAAGGTTCCAACCATTAAATTGGGCCAAAAATATATCGGGCCATTTCGCATCTCAGCACTAATAAATCCAGTGTCCTTCAGATTAGAGCTTCCAGAGACCATCAAAAAACACCCTGTGTTTCATTCTTCTCTGCTGAAACCTTTCCGTGAGAATCCGTTTCCTGGACGGAGACTTCCTCCCCCTGAAGCCGTCCTCGTGGATAACGAAGAGGAATTCATTGTGGAGAGAATTTTGGATTCCAGGTTACACCGAGGGAAACTACAGTACCTGGTTCACTGGGGGGGCTATGGCCCAGAGGAAAGGTCTTGGGAACCCAAAGATTTTGTACATGCTCCGCGACTAGTCAAAGCTTTTCACCAGAGATATCCAGTCAAGCCTAGCAAGGATCGTCTGGAGAACGCTCTTGGGAGGGGGGAGTAATGTCATATTCTCTAGCCTGCTGTTCCCATGCTTGGCCACCGGGACTGCTGCCACTCTCAATGTCTGGACATATGCCAGGGGAACACTGTTTACATCTCCCCCTCTCCCACTTAACACTTTAACATGCGGGTCCTTTGTTCATTCCGGACCCTGGCAGACATGCTGGGATCATATCAGCAGGATGCCTTGGAAGTCCAGATTAAGTTATGCATGACTCACTCTCTGGAATTTCCTGCCATATACCTTTTAATCACTGTACTTGTGAATCAAGTGTTTCCGCTGCTCCGCCTGCCCGAATGTAAATTCCTTGGCTCTTATTATAGTAATACACTTAAAAGAAGGGGACTGTCATATTCTCTAGCCTGCTGTTCCAATGCTTGGCCACCAGGACTGCTGCCACTCTCAATGTCTGGTTCTAGCCTGCAGTACCTATACTTGCCCACCGGGAGTGCTGCTGCTAAACTAAGGAACATTCCAGACTCTGATACCTGACACATCTGCACCTGTGCTCCACCTCCCAGCCTGCCTATATAAACCTCCCTTTCCTGTTCCTCTTTGCCTGCTTATACTGGTTCCTTAGCTTCTGCAAGGTTCCTGTGTTTACTGCTGTGCTAGCTATTGCTATCATCCTGTTCCAGTTTCCTCGTTGCCGACCTCTGCTTGTTTCCTCACTTCGCTACCTGCCGCCTGCCTCGGACCCCTGCTTGTTTCCTGACTTTGCTACCTGCCGCCTGCCTCGGACCCCTGCTTGTTTCCTGACTTCGCTCCCTGCTTTTCCTGCCACTGGGATCCACTTCAGCCGAAGTCCAATCCTTGACAGGGACTTTCATTCATGACTTTTCATAAAAGTTTATAAAACATAAACTAATACCGTTTTAATGATTAACCCCCAACCGCTTGCACAGCAAATTTCAAAGCGCTAGGACGTTCCTAGCCAAAGTTAGCTTCACCGCTTATATTCTATGCAGCAAGCTGTCGTGTTTTAAAAACTATTTTCCTCTTTGCGGTTGGCAGCAAAACATTGTTGCAATGCACGCAAATGATACATAACTGATACCTTACTTATACAGTGGAACTCATGAGATGGATGCCTAACGGGATCCACACAGACAATTACAATACAATTATAGGTTTGTAGCCATGATTGGGCTGCCGAACTGACACTATACATTTACCCAATATGACTATGGGGCACCCGGCCGGGCATAATAACTTTATTTACTGGCCTGGGTACCGCCGCACCATCACAGTGAGTGAGAGACAGACAGAACTAGGCATTTGGAGGATTTGGGATTGCTAGAGTGTTGTTGTGAATTTTGATAGGCTTGTCTTCTGTTGTTTTGTTTACTAATTTCTGTTATTGTGAGTTTGAAAGTATTTTGTTAGTGTGTCATTTATTTTATTTCTCTGTTATTTGTGAGTGTTTGAGGAATTGAATAGTATGGACTGGAGTAGTTGAAGTGGGTGTGTGAGTGTGCATGTGAGTCAGGAGAGTGGTGAGGAGTGATGGGGTGAGTGGTGGTCATGGTGGGGTGAGTGGGAGGCTCCTGAGGTTTCTTCCATCAGAAGCAGCAGAGTCCAGTCAGCAGCAGATCTCAATGGATGAAGCTCAGCCTCAACGTAAGAAGCGTGTGGAGAAAAAAAGAAATATGCGTTTCAACGATTAGGAATACAAACCCTTGTGACTGAGATTCTGGAGTGTTATAACCATCTGTATGGGAACTTAACCAGTAAGAAGATCAATACCAATTACTGTCCAAATAATAATTGCCATGTATTCAGCAACATTTCTGCATTGACATTGTACTGACATTTACATACTGTATAAATATATATACTGAGTTAAGTTATGGTGAGTAAAAAAAGTGACAAAAACCCTCCACAGCAAAGCAAATATGCAAATGAAAATACAACTGTATGCTCATCTGCATGTCTTAGGCAGGTCTGCAACCCCACCTTTCCCCATTATCACCCAGCACACAGCACTTCCACTGCAGCAAGGGATTCTGGGACATGACATGCAAATGAGCACACAGTGCCACTTTTTGCTTTAAAAACCATTTTAATGGGGAAAGGCAGGGTTGCAGACCTGCCTAAGACATGCAGATGAGCATACAGTTGTATTTATATATATATATATATATATATATTCCAATGCACAGCCGGCACACCATATGCAAGTAAATAAGTTTTGGATAAAGAAATAACAGACCAACATGACATCAAGGGATAGCACGCAGGTAAGTAAATCATAAATTTTCTATATTTGATAGAAGACACAAAAACCGACGTTTCGGTCCCCCAGTGGGACCTTTCTCAAGGTGGTGCAATTGAATGCAGTGCACAATACACATATATATACCCCAAACCCCAGTGCAATTCAACAAAACCAATCACAGTTAATAAGCCTCACCTGCCTATGTGACATGCATCCACAGTATCAGCAGGTAAAGAGTGGCCATTTTGAATATATTAACTCTATATTTATTTACCTGATATGTGTTTGGGCATGCGCAAAAGGCTCAGGAATTGCATAATGTTACTGCTGAGAGACTACATAAGTATATGAAAATTTATGATTTACTTACCTGCGTGCTGTCCCTTGATGTCGTGTTGCAACCGGTATCGTATGGTCTATATATATATATATATATATATATATATATATATATATATATATATATATATATATGTATACCTGTATATATATATATATGTATATATATATATATATATATACATACTATCATTGAGTATTAGCAACCAGGTTACAATTATACGAACTGTACAATTGTATGTATATATTATATAGACAGATAGATAAATTCCTAGGTATGTCTCAATTTTGCTAATCTTGATATGCCACAGATACTCCCTGTCAAACATCATCACAAATGTTACAAGCGTTCACACTTTAGCTCTCCTGTTTTTTTGATTATAAAATATGTCCATTAACAAAATTATTTTGTTGTATATCTAAAGCCAAGGCATCAAATAGGATCAAAAAGGAATTGTGGCAAGAGGTTAAACTATTTGTGTCAGCTTGTGGCAATCATGTCCGAACGTATGAGTATGGAACGAGATTTCAGGGAGTGCAGTAATCCGGGAAATATATATAATAAAATTAAGGATAAAACAGAAGAACGGACAGTGGTGTAATGCTGATAATACTGTAGCTTGCAGCTGGAATAATACAATTATAATAAGTGTGCATTCACTGGACAAATAAACAAATATATAAAATGAGTCTGGCTCAGTGTCCGAGGGGAAGACTCCTATAGTGACTCACATGGCTGACTCACATGGCTGACAGACCATATGAAACAAAACCGTAAGCACACGATAGTGTGGCATTTCACTAATGGATTAGTGGAAACAGCACAGAGACAGGAGGCTACTCACATAGACCTCTGCCAGGGCATTTGTACGATACACATCAAAGGGTGGAATCCCCCTCCTGTCTCGCGTGGGTAGCGGACCATATGAAATAGAATAAAACCAAAAGGACACAATAGTGTAATATGTCACAAATGTATTGTAAAACAGGCTCCTGTTTGCACCTGCAGGCTTCTTTAGCCTCCCACTGTGACCTGATCACCAATCTCTCCAGTGGACTCCTCTGGGCAATGAACCCTGCTTCCCTACTGTATGATGGTTGTCTGCTTTGGCACCAAAGACTAGGGAAAGCTTGAAGCAGATCAATTACAGATCCTCACAAGGTTAGGTTGTCTCCCCCTATCACCGTGTAGCATCTTTGCACCATATCTTGCAGCATCGATTGCACAGTCACCTGCACAAAGCAAAATAAGATGTACAGCACATAAGTGAAAATAATGTAGAAAATACTGGTGCCCTGGTTCCTCAACCTGGCAAAAGAGGACTAAATGGCACCCTTTGAAGGCAGTAAGTGGAAATTTATCCTCTGCTGCCCCGGCACAGCAAGCTATAGGTTTCATGCCACAACCTCCTGCACCAAAAACAGCTATTGTGAGGCCATAAACTTCAAACCTTCATGGCAGAAGTCGCATGTGGCCCCAAAGTGCCCCAACAACCACACAGCCATTCACTTGATCACAAAGCTTGCTACATGAAAATTAATAAAACATGTATTTAATAAAAAAAAATTGTGGTTTTATTACATCAAACATGATTCCTTGGAAAAATAAATTGGTTGTTACTGTACCCTTCTAAGTTTAGTGTGCAAACTTTGTCCTTTCATACATATAGTAACTAACAGGGAATCAAATTTTCATTGGACCAACAAGTCCAGTAATGGATGTCAAAACATTCACAATGTATGTTTCATACATCTGTTATTTTACAAAATACAGTAACATTATGTTCCATACAGTGTATGTAAGGGGTATTTAAAATAAAATGATGGAGGGCACAAGTATGTACAAATAGTAGCTCAAAATTACGGTATTTTGAAAATTAATACTACATACAGACAGTATAAGTATATTTGTCATGCAAATACTCATGCACAATACAGATTACGGAGACATAAGAGGGCGTGTTAGAGAACCAATGTAATGGCAATATGTATAAATATAGAACATCAAAAGCACTGTAACCATTTGACACAGTATGTGGTTCTTTTTGGCCAAACATTCTTCATAATTTTCTAAGACTTCACATATACACATGTGTACACCAATGGAAAGAGACATACACAGTTGACGTATGTATACTGTATGTATAAAAAGAAGAAAAAAACAACGCAGAATTATATATAGTGTATAACCTAAAACAAGTGATAAAGAAATAAGTAAATCATAAACAGGTAGTGCTCAAGGAGAGCCACATACTATAGAAAATGCAGTTCAAATGTGGATAAACCTACTGTAATCCATATGTATATAGAAAGAGAAAAATAGAGCGTAAAATTTAACAGTAAATGCCCATATGGACACATTTATTAAAAGCAGGGAAAACAAGGTCCCTACTGTATATCAAGGAAATAAGGTAAACAAATCAATACAATAAAAAAATATTGGGAATAAAACGTAAAAAAAATAGACAGTATACTGTATATAACAAACATAAATGTCTGATCAATGGTAAAAATACCAGTAGGAGTAGGTTTGATGTTATCCAGGTGGAAAAATCACTCACAGCTGGTGGCTGAGGAAAAGCAATATGCCAATCAATATTGTGCAGCAAATACTGTAGTACTTTCAATCCTGTCTGTGGATAGTACTGTATATTAGATATTCAAATAGTGCCAGTCTTGATGGCTGAAATACACAGCTTAACATGGACCATATAAATCAAACTACTAAACAGTCTCAATCTCTCAATCTATCCACTCACCCGTGTGCTTTTGCACACACCAGAACCCAAGATCCTGATGCAAATACAGAAGGTCAAATTACACCTTGTAAACTGTCACTCTATCCAAAATGTATCATATGTTTTATTCTTCTGAAAAAAACAATTATGCTCACTGTCTGGTGATACTTCACTGAAAGCTTACTAGTTTGGTAACATTATTTGGGCTTTCAGGCTTTGTGAAACATTTTGAAAGAAATAATATTTAGAAATGAAAAATGTAAAAGTTGCGATTGCACTTTGGATTGTTTCGAACATCTAGACATATATGTCATAATATAAAATCTAAATTGTTTTCTTTTTCCTTTGTACTGTGTATAAATATGATTTTATGTAAGAGTAGAAATAGAGAGTGCCTTAATAGTCAATAAGATTGGATTTAGTGTTGTTCTTGTATTTTAATGACGGAATCGGTTTAAAGCATTGAAAATGTGTTTTAGAACATTTTACAATGGTTAATGTGGCTATTACATCAACATAAACAACAATTAGGTGACTCAACATGTAGTTGGCAAATTACTAACTTCCTTTAAAGTCTGTTTATGATCCTTTTGAGTCAGACTACTATGTATCAAACTACACTACACAAAAACCAAATTTCTAGCCATGTCTTTTTTTATGCTTGAATTGTTTTTAATATCTCTCTAGGTAGTTGTGTGAATGCAGAAATATAAATCAAAATAATTCTATGGCGTGATTGTGCATTGTGCATTCTTAAGAATTGTTTGCCGCTATTACTTTGAGATGTACCACTTTAAAATGTATTAACATTGCAATGTAAACTGACTGGTTGCCATACGGTAATTATGTTTGAAGCTAGTGGTTAAAGCCACTTTTATACTGCCTAAAATTAGTTATATTTATATGACCAAGTCTGTTACATCTATAAAGTAACAGATTTTGAAATATTGTAGGTTACACTTCAGTAAGACTTAAAGCCTTGTGGGGATGCATAAGAGTTGTAGGGCAAATTTGAATGTATGTTCATATTTGTGATCACTGTCATCTAAATTATTTTTTTATTTATATAGAACCAACATGGATGTTTTGTAACGCTTGAGCTCACCACTAAAAGCCCATAGATGAAAAACATAAAACCCCTATGTTAGAATCCCTTTATAAATAAAGGGGATGGGGAAGGAAAATACAAAAAGATAAAAAAACTAAATAACTATTCAATAATTAATCTACTTTAAACCTCTTAGTATACTTATTACTTCAGGCTACCTGAATTGACAACTTAGGGGTTTTATGTTTTCATGTATGGGGCTTTTAGTGCTCTATTTTTATTTTTGTTTTATATTTTGTTTTTGTTTTTCTTTAACTATGGATTGGCCCTGTGATGGCAATCAGGAGGGACAAGTCTCTATCCAGCTGGTTGCTTTAGTTTACATATATATGGCATACACAGGCTCCCCCTGGTGGCACTTTTCATTCCCATGCCTTGGTCAACTTGGTTGCTTGGAAGGGCGGTTAATGGGGGTGCACGCGCACATAATTGCAACTGGGGTTAGTTTGTGTGTGGTACAGGCATAGTAGACACAGTTGCACCAAGCTGGTAGCCCAGTGACTCACCAAGAACATTGGTCCGGAAAAACACTGTTAAATAAACATACATTTATACTTTCCTAAGTCCCTTTACTGTTCTAGGGACACCTCACATCCTTATGCCCCATTTACCTTTATGGTCTGTGCTGAAGCAGGGAATCCTAGTGGTGAGTCGCGCAAGCGTTTTCAAGGGGAGATTTGCCGGGCAATGTGTCTATATGTATCCATGATTCCAGCCTGATTCCCGGGTACATATTTGAGGTATCCAGAAACTCTGGGCCCCGAATAGCTAGGCACATTCTGAAAACACTTTATCTGTAAACCCCCCCTTGAAACTCATAATCTAGCAATCTCTGCTTGCTGGCACTTATGAACCCCAAGATATGGATCAGAGATAAACCCCAAGATATGGATCAGAGATAACCAAGCGGGCTTAACCTTTATTATTGAGCCTGGTTAATCCCCTCACCGTTACAAGCACCTGTACAAGAACCCCAGAGGAAAGTTCATATTGGGTGGAGCTGCAGAAACTGGCTATATATATGTTCCAGTATTTGTTTATTATTCTACTAGTTATGGTGTGTCACAGTGGTGTGTTTCATGTTTAACTTATGTACCATTTACATATCACTTTATTACATTCTTTTTAATTTTTGCACTCATTAATATCACTTAGACATGAATAGAGCACCGGGTGAATATCTTTGTTCACATTTGTATTCAGCAAATATCTGTTCATTTCACTATGACATCATAAACATAATTGTTCAGTCTTTCTTTGTTTTTCATATGCTTAAAATTTGGATTTGGGGTAAATTAATAAACGAATAAGTCAAATAGCAATGAAAATGCAGAAGTTGATGAAGAACATGTAAACTATATCTGAGTAGAAAACACAGATGCAACAATTATTGCACAGATCATCCTAGTTACACTTGAGTTGGCTTAATGTGTGAAATTGTAATTCACACTAGATTTTCATATTATATGATATCTAACAACACAATCTACAACTGTGACAAGTGTAATCATTATATGATCTAAAGCTCAATTAGTCTGTTTCTCCCATGATAATACTTTTATTAAAATGCAACATTTACAATAAACAAAACCATACATTAAGTAAATTAATAATGGAATAAATCATTAATTACAACCATCAAAATTAATTGTAAGTGAATACATAATTCCATTAAAGAGTAAATATAATAATACTTTAAATAAATTTGCTCTGGGTGTTACATCAAAGTTTCTCTAATGCAAAATTGTTCAAAACAGCTATAAATAATATCACTACTGTAGACTTAAAGAGGAAAAAAGTATTTTCTGTAATACAGGTTTCCCAATATGATTTGTCATATCTGTATCATGTTATTCTTTGAACCTATCATTATTCATGCATGTCAAATAAAGCTAAAAAAGGATGGGCGGTGTGTACTCCACCCTAAAATCCTAAACCTAATTCTAAATGTTGGATATTTTATGTTTTGGATTAATCAGAATCATTGGGTTAGATCATGTACAGGAAATTAAAGCAAGACATTATTTTTAATTAGCAACCGGGATCACATTTTGCACAATTGACTCCATTTAGGCTCACTCCTATCAACTGTTACCATGTGTGTCAGGATCAGAAGGGAAACGGAGGGCCTTGCTGAACATGAGAACTGAGAGACAAAGATATAAAGCAAAGGAGAGGGTCTGAGACAAAGCTTCACAGTGCAGAGAGAGAAACACAAAGAGAGCAGACTACAAATGTACCTGTTTACAGTTTATGTAAACATGGGCCAGTAGTGAGGACAAATACCACACTAGGTGAGCTGATTGGTTTATCCTAGTATCAGTGCTGTGTATTGGTTTATCTGCTGTGGGCTGTACCTGGAAATGTGATTTGTGCATTTTTAATTAGATTCAGGTGTTTTCTCACTTGGGGATGTGGGTATATATGGGTGTTCGGATCAGTCACTTGTGCACTGCTTTTAGGAAGGTCCCTCAACGAGGACCGAAATGTTGGCTGCCTGATGTTCTTAATACACTTTCTTTTCTACATCTGCGGTGTGCTGTCTCAATTTGTTATCAGGATCCCCCTGGTTTCTACACGCTTATATATATATATATATATATATATATATATATATATATATATATATATATTTATATATATATGTAGAGGTATCAGTACCGTGTTAGCCGAGCTTCAATAATCAAAAAATAAATAGATGATACCGTTCTGTGGCTAACGAAATGCTTTTATTTGTGCGAGCTTTCGAGATACACTGATCTCTTCTTCCGGCGATGTTACAATGATATCCCCTGATGAAATCACCTAGTGTGAAGAAACGCGTAGGGAGGAGCGTTATCCAGCTGCTGTCACACTGTGATACAACATTTACTCCATCATCACTGCCCACCTTAACACGGACTGCCTTTGGGAGTGCAGAGAGATTTTTTTCTCACAGCCCCTGCATCACGGGGTCACAAACTGATCTCCTATCCGGAATACACTAACCCTGTGGAGGACTTCCGGGTTACACTGTGGTGAGCCTGTTCCTGTATCCCCTGCTGGATGTCAGTTCGGAAGAGCTGAGAGAGTGCAGACGGAGAGAGGGCGCGCCATCCAAGGCATATCGTGGGCGGTTGGCGATTGAGTATACTCAATATATGCTTTTATTTATCCGTTGTTTGTGAGTTCACATTTGTTGGTTTTATTCATTTTTATTAAATTGTACTTTTTCATGCTGCACTAGGATCGGGCGCTTTCTTTTTTGTTGTTCACAGATTTCTGGGAGTTCGTTGGTCCTTGATGAGAGCAGCCACAACCTAGCATGGACCCTTGGTTTGGTTGATATATTTTTATTTTTTATATATATATTTTTTTTTCATTTTTTTTTTTTTCATTTTTTGACACAATCAGTGTCTTTTTTTATATATATTTTTTTTTTTTCTCAATTATCATCCATTGAATATCATCCAGGAGGGATTCATTTGTGCAGTAGTCTTTACCACCGACATTTACCTTTTTTATATTGGTATTGGCATATATTTGTGTTTACAGCAGCTTTTTAAACATTGGCACTCAGCATTTTATTAAAACATATTGTATGTATTTTTTTATCAGTGTAATCAATCATCCATAATATTGTTGCACCACCTTTACCAATCACCTTTGCTATATTCACTTAATATAACCAATTGGGATTTGGTCTGAGCTTACACCTGAGGAGCGCAGTCTATTCTTTGTCTGTAATATATATATATATATATATATATATATATATATATATATATATATATATATATATATATATATATGTATATATATATATATATATCTTAAACAGGTACATTTGTAGTCTGCTCTCTTTGTGTGTCTCTCTCTGACCCTCTCCTCTATTGTATATATATATATATAAATATATATATATATACAGTGGTTGACAAATCACCCAAAAATCTACTCGCCGAACCAAAAAATCTACTCGCCACCTAGTCCCGCCCCCACTCCCGCCCTGCTTGGGCGGCCATGAGGAGGTTGCCACGGGGTCAAATCCAGTTGCCACGGGCCTGTAGGTGAATGGATTTGTCGAACACTGTATATATAAAAAGTGACAAAAACCCTCCACAGGAAAGCAAATATGCAAATACAACTGTATGCTCATCTGCATGTCTTAGGCAGGTCTGCAACCCCGGGGAAAGGCAGGGGTGCAGACCTGCCTAAGACAGGCAGATGAGCATACAGTTGTATTTGCATATATATATATATATATATATGTAGCCCTGTTTCCCCTAGAACACAGGAAGCTACAAGTGCTGCCCTTATACCTGTTGGCTCCAGGAGCCAGAGCCTCTGCCATGGAGAGCCTGGGGTACATACTTACTATGGTGCAGCGCCTCCACCTGTGATGGATCCCAGGAGAGCGGAAGCAGCCCCTCACAGAACACAATAATTTGAACAAACACACTTATAAAAATAGAGGAACATTTTCTGCAAGGAGATATAGGATTTGACTCTCACATTAATCTCTATAGTGAGTATATACACAACTGCCCCATGCCTCGCAGGGCCTTTTCCCCACCGTTATTCCCAGCACCGTGTATCCCACACCATGTTTACAGTGATGCGTAAGTCCCTAAGTCACTGATCCCAACAATGTCCCCAAAGAACCCACCCTTATAGGCGTGATCAGCGCCTGTGTTGTACCGGTATGTTGGTGCACATTACAGACTGTACCTGCCAGGTGTTCCAGTACCCGGTCCACAGAGACTTCAAAAAGGGCTGCCGATCCACGATCTCCTCCACGGCGTCCCTCCAGGGTGGTCCCACCTGGATAATGTCTCTCTCTCATTGGTGAGGCCTGGTCCCAGACCTCTCCTCAGGGAATGCAGCGTCTGCTGTATCCCTAAACTATTACTGCAATGCTAAAAGGCAGGGACCCAATTCTAGGCCTGTCCCTGGAGCAGCCACAAACTTAGTGAGGACTAAGGGCCTCTCTGGGGCCTAGGGGGGTATGCTGGCCTAGTGCAGAGGCTACTTGTCTCTCTGCACAGGGACCTCTGTCCCCTATCCCTGCCTGACACACACTGCCTAACGTGGTCTGGGTCTGATGACAATATCCTCTCAACCAGGGAAATCCTAGAGCCCTATTGGCTTCTGAACAACAGGTGACTGCCCCCGAGGCTCATGGAACCTGTAGTTCCCACTCCGGAGCCTTCCCTATTGGCTGCTGCTTCGCATGCTATCTTCTGCGCATGCGCGACTTAATAATGGCCGCCGCGCTAGTCGCATCCATTGCACATGTGCAAACTACAAAATGGCCTTGAGCGCTCGGGCCGCTGCATAGCCTCCAAGGCATCGGAGCACAGTGCGCTCCCTGCACAATGCCCCCACCTTTCTGAGGAGCCGGCTGTCTGTCGCTGACTTCGGCGACACCTGCACCTTCCGGATGCGCACGCCCGCACCCGCGTGACCCGCAAGATAATGGGGGGTCACTGGGAGCCCAAAGGCCCCGGGGCAACACTCTCCCCCTGGTGAAAACCACAATGATCCCGCTTGGGAACGCATACACACAATTATATAATGAAAAATGCAATACATAACTATGGTACAAATATCACTCCACAAACAATGTTGTACAATTCAGTAAACATGTTAATCACTGAGGCCTGATTAGCTTTTGCTGGCTGCTGAGACTCTTAGTGGGGTGCCCCTATTTGATCATACACATAGGTGGACGCCTCACTCTTTGACTCTGACTAGTCTCAGTCTCTGTAGCTTCTTCACAAGCAAATGGTTCTGGGACTTGAGGCCCCATTTCTCCAGCAGGAGGTGACTCGGATATCACACAGTCTCTATTAGGCACAAAGCTAGGACTACTGGGGTTAAGAGGATGGCCCATGGAAGTCGCTGTAGACAGGTCTTGGAGTGCAGGCCCATTACCCGGTGCTCCTTCAGGAGGTGCCCACCAATAGCTAGTGGATTCGTCAGAAGTTCTCTCCATAGGATCTTGATCTTGAGAGCTTAGAGGAATAGGAGTATTGGTAGGCTCTTCAGGCTCAGAGTTATTAGTAACAGTTTCGGATTCTGAATCATCCCCACCCACTTGGGGTATGGGCAGCAGATGATTACGATGCCAAACATTACCCTGCCATCTCTATCCCGTATGCAGTACACAGGGAGGCATGGCATCTGGGACTACACTTGTGCTTGCCAAGGATCCCTAAATGATGCAGTAGGTCTCCAGGCCAAAGTTCTTGATAGCGTACCTTATGGTCGTATCTCCACTTATTATTAGCATTTACCTGGACTGCGGTCTTTTCGGCAAGCTGATAGGCACAATGTAAATTGTCTTGAAGTCGCTTCACATAGCGATAGTTAGTCATATTGGGTACCCCATCGGTAGATACCCTTAGACGAATGTCCACCGGTAGACGTGCCTCTCGCCCAAATATCAGGAAGTACGGCGTGTACCCTGTGGATTCGTGCCGGGTGCAATTGTATGCATGTACCAGTGACCCGACATGTTTGCTCCCTTCTCCCTTCTTAGAATCTTTCAGAATGCCTAATACACTGGCGACACACTTTATTCGAGCTCGGCTAGTCCCACGAATTCGGGTATACCCGGGTGTATTGAGGTTTGTGACTGTTTTCTGCCCGAGTGCATTGAGTTATTTTCCGGCAGGGATTGAAGCATTTTATTCCCGCTGGCTGCAATACTGCACAGTACATATATATATACTGCATTACAATTCATGAATTTATGCCATCTGGTAGACACGCGAAGCATTGCAGCCTATTAAATCCTAATCATTATCATTTAACAGATCAGCCGCCCGTCAGCCAGGCATGAACCCAGGCTGGGAAGGCAAATGCAACGGGGCTTGTCAGAGGTGAGGAGCGGCGCATTCCAGGTATCTGCCAGGTACATACCGGGTATTTGCTCGAATAAAGTGTGTCGGTGCAGTATATCCAACAATGTCCGATTAAATATTTCAGGAAGCTCATCTCCCTCATTGAACTTGAGCAACTCTTTGATAAGCTTACTTTCAAAGTCTCTTCCCTGATCAGAGTGCATTCAGTTTGGCAGACCGTAGTGCATGAAATTCTTCTCCCACAGCACTTTGGCCACAGTGATAGCTTTCTGATCTTTCGTAGGAAACACTTGGGCATAGCGGGTGTAGTGATCTGTCACTACCAGCACATTGCCGATGATGCCTTTTGAATCTGGTTCTATGCACAAAAAGTCCATGCAGACTAAGTCCATCGGGCCGGAGCTTTTGTGATGGCTCATTGGGGCAGCACGGGTGGGCAGTGTCTTTCTCTGAATGCACGTAGACATTTCCTGCAATGCTGCTCTACTGAATCCCGCATTTTAGGCCAGAAGTATCGATCTCTCACTAATCCAAAGGTATTATTCACCCCAAGGTGTCCGTGATCATCGTGCAGGGATCGTAAGACAAGGAGTTGCTGATGCCGGGGCAGAAACAATTGTCGTCAGTGAGGGTGATTGTGATATTGAACGACCCGATAGAGGAAGCCGTGATCCATTTCGAATTTATCCCATTCTCTCATGAGGAGGGCGACAGAATCAGTGGGAGCCCGTTTCACCATAGAGGGATAATATTTGTGGAGTAGCCTCTCAGACAGCGTTAGCCACTGGATCACGTATCTGTGCTAGTACCAAATCTCTCCAAGTGAAGTTGACATTTTGAGTGAGGCCCATGCCGTCGGGGTGGCAGTAGGCATTAGGAAGTGCCTGAGGTCAGCACCCTAAGGAATCTGCTACTCGCAACTCGGAGAACGCCACTCTGTCGTTTACAATGGCTGCAGTGGAACACTGGTCCAGGAATTTCTTCCTAGGGGCTATCATCGGGTGTCTCACCCAGTCCCGGTCTTCTAGATAGGGCGTTTGCTCCTATGTTTAGGGGTCCGGGCTTATACTTCAGAATGAACTGATAGTTGGATAGGGCGGCCAACCATCTATGACCTGTCACATCCAATTTGGCTGTTGTTTGAATATTGTGGATTATTGTCGGTTCTGACTTCAAAAGAGGCCCCATATAAATAGTCGTGCAGCTTTTCATCACAATATACACTTAATAAAACACTTACTGGGATTGGGGGACAAATGTATTGTCCTTGGAACGAAAGAAAGTCTCTGGGCACCCCTGCACGCATGCAAGTGGGTGCACAAAAGGATCCGTGAAGCAATTCCTGGCTAGGGGCACAAGTTGCCACCACTATATTTCCGCCAACAGGTAAAAGTTTGTTCAGTCCTTACAGGGTTCGTTCAGGAACCCTTAGCTCTAACGCATTCCAAAAGAGGGTGATGATCCTTGGTTACGATATTATTAACCCCTCACACTCCGGAAATACTGATGCTGGAACTTGGTTCAATCATTGTTAAACAGGTGGATCTCACTGGGACTGGCCAGCAGGCATTTTTATAGGGTTCATGGTCCTATTCTCAACATGCACAGCCAATCCCACCCATGGGAACATTTCTCCCACCTGTCCCCGACTTGCCAGTACTTCGCAGAGAGGGCAGGATCTGCCTCCCGGTTTGCAAGGGTCTTGATAAAGGATAATTTTAGCCTAAACACTTGTTGCATTGGAGTGATATTGTATATAAAGAAGGGAATAGTGCCTGATCCCCATAGGACTTGTATTTAGAAGATAATTGTTGAGGAAGGTACTGTACAGTGCATCATTATTGTCCAAGTCTCATCAAAATGTAAGGTCCATATGTGCTTCAATTGACACAACAGAGTCAGTAAATTCAAGAAAAACATGCAATTGACACTTCAGGTAACATTAGAAAGGAATATTGCTGGACCAATTAAGGAAGTAAGTATTAAGATAACTCCATTAAGTGGACTGTACCATTTATTACAAACAATGGTTAGTGTTTTGCAAACTTTAAAACAGAAATGGCTTCTTTACCAATTAAAATCTTTAGCAAAACATTTAAATTGAACCTATTACATAAAGTTTTAACGAAAGCAGCATGTGGTTTTTGTTCTCTATTGAATTAAGGATCCCTACAATTTAACTGTGGCACATTCTTCAAATACAGTACTTCTTATTTTGAACATAACTCATATTTTCATACAATCTATTCAATATTTATCTAATTGTTTCAAATGGTTCTCATGTTTTAAGCATTTAATATTTTCTTACTATGCTTTTGTATGAATAATCAATAATAATCAAATAATCAAATGTGCACACCATTTATTTACATATTCAATCTGTTTATTTTCCTTGTGTAATCAGGGCTACTGAAAGTCTGATACATCCTATACTATTGTCCTCAATGGGGCCTCCGATAGCAATATCTGACCTTTCTTCTTTATTCTTATTCCTATAAAGTGTTGTTAGGAGGGGAAGACGTTCCTCATGTTTCAGTCCTGAGTCAGAGAGCACCTCCTACTCTTTAATTTTTTACTTTTTTTTCTGGCCCTATCCCAGACGCCTGTGGCCCTATCTCTGTAGGCCAAACGTCCAGCCACCCCTACTACTCAGAACTTTGCAGCCCTATACTAGAACTCCCATGGAACCTTGTCTGCAGACTTTTGTGTCTTCTTGTCACGCTGTGCAGCCCATAGACCAGGCCAGTCCCCTGTACTGAGGTGGGATGTTAAATATTCACACCGACAGCAGAGGGAGCGGGTCCGGGATGTGGTTGTAGCGTGGCCAGGCCTGGGTTAAGATTTAGAATAGTCGTTGTACTTGCCGAGTTCAGGAGTATAGAGAGTTCCGTAGTTTAAATCCGTTTCCGTGTCCAAGGGTCTGAGAGGTAAGAATCGTGATGGGTAAGCTGAAGTCGGGAGCCAGAGGGGTAAGTCAGACAAGCCGGTTCAAATCTGTAGGAGAAAAGACAAACAGGAGCACGACACAGTTTCCAGGCTACACAGGAAGCAAGGAGCTATGCAGAGCAAGGAAGTGAAGTCACAGCCGGATATTTAAAGCGACAGTGACCAATCCGGACGAGGGGCAGGGCGGAGGCGTGTCGAGGAGCTGCTCGTGAGTGGCTGAGAGACCAGGAAATAGTAGAGCCCAGCTGACGGTCTGTAACACCAGTGCCAGAATCCAAGATGGCGACGGCAGAGTTCAAGGTATGCACTGGGCGGCGGCATGGGTAGCGACGGGGGGCAGGGGCAGCAGCCGCTGCAGTACTGGTAGTGGGTAAGGAGTGGTCACGCCGCAAGTTACATGGCCCCCGATTCCTTACAGTACCCCCCCCCTTCAGGATCGACCTCAGGACGATCCATCCAAGGCTTCTGCGGAAATTTCTTGTGGAAGCGGTCCAAGAGAACTGGAGCATGGATGTCCTCCTTGGGTACCCAAGAGCGTTCCTCTGGGCCATAACCCTTCCAGTGAACAAGGAACTGTATCTTTCCTCTGGATACACGAGAATCCATGATTGTCTGGATTTCGAATTCAGGTTGTCCTTGGACCGTGACTGGTTTGGGTCTATGGGTCTTAGCAGGGAACCGTTTGCTCTGGACGAATGGCTTGAGCAGGGAAACGTGGAATACGTTTGGAATCCTCATGGAAGACGGAAGTTGCAGACGAAATGCCACAGGATTGATTTGTTCCTGGATCAGAAAAGGCCCTAAGAATCGAGGTGCTAATTTCGGGGTCGGAGACTTCAACTTGATATTCTTAGACGAAAGCCAAACTTGGTCCCCTGGCTTGTAATTAGGGGCCTGTTGACGACGGTGGTCTGCCTGAGACTTGAATTTCTGAGCGGCGCTAAGAAGCGCGGACTGAATCTTGATCCATGACTTCTGAAGAGTAGTTACCCGTTCATCAGCCGCCGGCACTCCTATCGGAATGTTTGAGATTGGCAGTCGACTTGGGTGGAAACCATAATTCACGAAGAACGGGGTTTCATGCGTGGATTCATTACGAAGTGAATTGGTTGCAAATTCTGCCCAAGGTAGCAGGTCAACCCAATTATCCTGGGAATCGGAAATAAAACACCGCAGGTATTGTTCCAGCGTTTGATTAAATCTTTCTGTTTGCCCATTAGTTTGGGGGTGATAGCCTGACGAGAAGGATAGCGCCATGCCAAGCCTCTTGGAGAAAGCCCGCCAAAATTTCGATATAAATTGTGTGCCTCGGTCCGAGACTATGGATGTAGGTATCCCATGGATGCGAAACACCTCCTTGGTGAAGATATCAGCTAGGGTGGGCGAGGAGGGAAGTCCTTTGAGTGGAACAAAGTGGGCCTGTTTTGAAAAACGGTCAACGATGACCAAAATGGTATTCATCCATCTGGAAGGGGGTAGATCCACAATGAAATCCATTGAAATATGTGACCATGGACGTTCGGGTACTGGCAAGGGCATGAGCAAGCCTGAGGGTCTTTGATGAAGAGTCTTGTTTTGTGCGCATACTGGACAAGCACTAGTAAATTCATGAACCATCTTTGCCATATTAGACCACCAAAAAGTACGTTTGATAAGATCCAAAGTTCTTTTGAAACCGGGATGGCCGGCTGAACGGAGAGAGTGACCCCATTCTAATATCTTTTGATGAAACCTGGGTGCGGCATAAAGAGTTCCCTCCGGTACCTCTAGACCACTCGGAATTTGTGTTTGAGCTTCAATGATCTTTTCGAGAATGTCAAATGAGTTGGCGGAAATTATAAACTTAGAGGGTACGATAGTTTCAGGGGTTTCTTCGGATCTTTCCTCCGGAGAAAATTGTCGGGACAAGGCATCAGCTTTTGTGTTTTTAGAATCAGGAATATAGGACAAAGTATAATTAAATCTTGAGAAAAATAGTGCCCAGCGAGCTTGACGAGACCCCAGACGACGTGCATTTTCGATATACAGAAGGTTTTTATGGTCGGTCAATATAGAAATAGGTTCGCGGGAACCTTCCAGGAGATGTCGCCATTCCTGTAAGGCCATCTTGATAGCCAAGAGCTCTCTATTGCCAACATCATAGTTCTTTTCAGCGGGCGAAAACTTCTTTGAAAAAAAACCGAATGGATGAAGCTTATCTTGAGGGAAGAATCTCTGGGACAGGATGGCGCCTGCACCACAATCAGACGCATCAACTTCTAAAGTAAAAGGAAGACTAACATCGGGATGTCGCAGGATGGGTGCCGAGACAAAAGCTTGTTTCAGGGTTTCGAAGGACGAGACGGCCTGCGGAGGCCATACAGACGGGTCAGCTCCCTTCTTGGTAAGGGCCGTAATGGGAGCCACAGTGGTGGAAAAATTTCGGATGAATTTCCTATAGTAATTGGAGAAGCCCACAAAACGCTGGATGGCTTTGAGAGAGTTGGGCTGAGGCCAATCCAAAACAGCCTTAAGTTTTTCAGGGTCCATTGAAAATCCTTTATCTGAAATTATATAGCCTAAGAAGGCAGTAGAGGTTTGATGAAAAAGACATTTCTCGAGCTTAGCGTAGAGATTATTGACACGAAGGCGAGCGAGAACGAGCCTGGTATGCTGGACATGATCTTGAAGATTTTTAGAAAAAATTAGGATATCATCCAGATAGACGATTACGAAAGAATTGAGAACATCACGGAAGACATCATTCATGAAATCCTGAAAAACAGCAGGAGCATTGCATAAGCCGAAGGGCATTACAAGATACTCGTAGTGGCCGCTTCTGGTATTGAAGGCAGTCTTCCATTCATCGCCTTCTCGGATGCGAAGAAGATTGTAAGCTCCTCGGAGGTCTAGCTTGGAAATTTTTTTTGCCCCTTGAAGCCTATCAAAAAGTTCAGAGATCAGCGGAAGGGGGTATCGATTCTTGACTGTGATGAGATTGAGCCCTCGGTAATCAATGCATGGTCTCAGGGATCCATCTTTCTTTTTGACAAAAAAGAAACCGGCACCAGCGGGGGATGAAGAATTACGGATGAATCCTTTTTCAAGGTTTTCTTTGATGTATGCTGCCATGGCTTCAGTTTCAGGGAGAGACAAGGGGTAGGACTTACATTTTGGAAGAACAGCGCCGGGAACCATATTAATGGGGCAATCATAAGGTCTGTGAGGAGGTAGAAACTCCGATTGTGTCTTGCTAAACACGTCGATGAAATCCGCATATGCTTCAGGAAGAGCGGAATCATTAGCTGGGGGCGTTTTCACTCCCGCGAGGACTGTGGTAGGAGAAATGACCGGCAATGGTGAGGCGTCTGACTCTGGCTCCCACTGAATTGTCTTGCCATCCCTCCAATCAATGCGTGGGTTGTGCTGCTGTAGCCAGGGTAATCCTAGGATAACTGGAACGGTAGGAGAGTGCATCACGTCAAAGGATATGATTTCGGTATGAGTACCGGCAGAAAGGGTGAGAGGAAGAGTCTCTAACGTGATGAAGGCAGGTTGCAAAGGACGACCATCAATAGCCTCGAGGCCAATCGGCAATTTCTTAGCGATGAGCGGAATCTTGTTAAGAGTAGCAAAATCTTGATCCACAAAGTTACCACCGGATCCTGAATCAAGAAAAGCGGCTGTGGTTACGCGAAAATTCGGACCCTCAAGCGAGACTGGAAGCATAATTCTCTTAGGGAGTTCCTCTTCAGAGATAGGGTGAGAAGATATTGACCCCAAAATGAGTCCCTCTTGCCCCATTGGTCGTGTTTGTTCTTTGGGCCTTAAAGGACAAAAACGTACCGTATGTTCTGGAGATCCACAGTAGTAGCAAAGACCCTCATTCCGGCGACGATCCCTTTCGGCAGTCCGGTCAGGAGTTCTATCAGCAGTCCTGTCTGTATTACGGAACTCTTGACTGGCAATCTGCATGGGTTCCACAGTGTCTAGAACAGGACGAAGAGCTGGGAATTATCTGGGAAGAATAGGGTCAGAAGAGAAAATTCTGGGATGCTGGCGTTCATGACGGTGCTGTTGAAGGCGCTGATCCACTCGTATGCATAGTGCGATCAATTCCTCCAATCCCTGGGGCCTGGGCTGAACTGCAAGTTCATCCTTTACAGAGTCGGACAAACCTTGCCAAAACACAGCAATAAGGGCTTCTTGGTTCCAATGCGTCTCCGCCGCGACAGTCCGGAATTCCAATGCATATTTGGCTACGGACCTACGACCTTGAGACAATTGAACAAGAGAAGCAGCGGCAGTATCTCTGCGGGCGGGAATATCAAATACCTGCTGGAATTCTTGGCGGAAGAGCTGGTAATCCTGGGTGGTTTCCGCACGCAACTCCCAGATGGGAGAAGCCCACGCCAAGGCGTCCCCTGTTAGAAGAGAGTAAACATAGGCTACCTTGGTGCGTCCGGTGGGGAACAGGCTGGGAGAAATCTCAAATTGTATTTCACATTGATTCAAAAAACCACGACAGGCTAGAGGGTCACCCGCATATGCTTTAGGCGTAGGAATCCTGAGTTCTGATGGCCGGTCGCCAACCTGCGCGGCTGGGGCCGGAATAGGCTGTAGTGAAAGCTGGGAAAGCTGTTGTACCAGGCTTGTGATCTGAGTTCCCAAAGTATCAATGCAATGCGCGAGTCCCCTGATTAGTTGGCCCACCTCAGTCAGGTCTGTTTCTGTTGGGCTCTGCATAATGTCACGCTGTGCAGCTCATAGACCAGGCCAGTCCCCTGTACTGAGGTGGGATGTTGAATATACACACCGACAGCAGAGGGAGCGGGTCCGGGATGTGGTTGTAGCGTGGCCAGGCCTGGGTTAAGATTTAGAATAGTCGTTGTACTTGCCGAGTTCAGGAGTATAGAGAGTTCCGTAGTTTAAATCCGTTTCCGTGTCCAAGGGTCTGAGAGGTAAGAATCGTGATGGGTAAGCTGAAGTCGGGAGCCAGAGGGGTAAGTCAGACAAGCCGGTTCAAATCTGTAGGAGAAAAGACAAACAGGAGCACGACACAGTTTCCAGGCTACACAGGAAGCAAGGAGCTATGCAGAGCAAGGAAGTGAAGTCACAGCCGGATATTTAAAGCGACAGTGACCAATCCGGACGAGGGGCATGGCGGAGGCGTGTCGAGGAGCTGCTCGTGAGTGGCTGAGAGACCAGGAAATAGTAGAGCCCAGCTGAGGGTCGGTAACACCAGTGCCAGAATCCAAGATGGCGACGGCAGAGTTCAAGGTATGCACTGGGCGGCGGCATGGGTAGCAACGGGGGCAGGGGCAGCAGCCACTGCAGTACTGGTAGTGGGTAAGGAGGGGTCACGCCGCAAGGGACGTGGCCCCCGATTCCTTACACTTCTGTACAGAGGTTTCAAAAAGCAGCTTACTGCAGGACTATGTAGCCTGATTTACCATAATCATCTCTGTTCCTTTTCCCACCTATTCCATCCTTTTTCCTCCCCATAATTTACATCCTTGCCACCTATATCTTCTCCAATTCCTCCTTTCACTTGCACCGTATACTCTTGACTCTTGCATTTATCTTTTTTTTTTCTCACCATTCTAACTTTTGGTACTCCACCCCTCATCCCTTACCTTTTCTATTTCTATCTTAATACTTTCAATTCACTTCCCTCATTCACTTTGTCTCTTTTAATGCTATTGCTCCACTTCCTCTTGTACCTCTTTACGCATTGAAATCTAAAGGAAATTAAAGCTGTCACTTCAGAAAAGATGAAACCTGCACACTTGTCTTTTGCTTTAAGGAAATTCAAAAGGTGTCTGTGTGTCTGTGAGGGAATTGCAGTGCTCCATTGATATTTTTTGTGTGTGGGATGGACTCAAGTTTACCTTTGGATGTGTGTGTTTGGTAGGGTAGTATGGGGTCAAGGGGGAAATGGACCCAACACTTTATTTTGGCAAAAAAAATAATTGTTGGGGACACTGCATGTATTGTACATACAATACATTAAGCCAGCTTGCAGATCTGAATCTTCCAACACATTCAGGGAATCAGCAGTGGCTGTTCTGTGTAAAATATTAAGTTACATTTTCTTTGTTTCCATGGCAAATATTTAGTAAGTTCACAGAAGCCAGTAGTTTTTTTTAATGTTTTAGCTTGTTTGCAACATCTATGGATAACTTTTATATGAAACAAATACAAACATGCTGGGGGAAACAAACAAACTTGCATGGACAATACTTATGCTTTTGGCGACAAAACATTTTATTAAGCAGTGACCCTGTAATACATAGCATTTGTAGCAGTTGTCACATCACTGGTATCGTTGTTCATCACTAATGGAGGTTGTCACAAGTTTTATGTGTTTCATGTTCTATTAATGCAGTTATATGCTAAAGTCTGCAGAATCTATAGGTTGTATGTGCTTTTTTTTAAAGGGAATAACTTTGTTGCAGTGTCTGGGAAAAGGTTGTGCTGACAGTAGCTTTGAAGATACTAGCTACTATAGTATGAAAAATAACGTATGATGAACAATAGCTATACTTGATTTAGAGAATGGGAACAGTAAAAAAAGGGATTGTTTAAACTGCTTTAGATAGGCAAAAATAAAATAATAAAATGTTGTGGTGTATTTATATATTTAATAATGTCTGTATCTTTGTGAGAAACCGCCTAATAAAAATGTAGAAATCCTAATTTAAGCTAATAAAATATACTACAAATAATGGTAAAATACAATTTTGTTTAATGTATTTACATAGACAATTTACTAAATAATAAAAAATACAATGCATCAATATAAAAGTATAAAGTATAAAGTAGTAAAATGTTCTTCAGTATTAGGTGATACCTTTTTTATTGGACTACCAATTTATGTCATAGGACACGCTTTCGAGAGTTCTCCTCTCTTCTATACTTTCACTATGGTGAAAGGCAGGGTTACAGACCTGTCTAAGACATGCAAATGAGCATACAGTAATATTTCCATTTGCTATATGCTTTACTGTGCAGGGTTTTTGTCACTTTTTTACCCACCAAAACTTAACTAAGTGTGGTGAAACATATCCTAAGTTTCATTTTGCAAAGCCAGTATAACCAACCCCACACTGATGAGGCCCATTAAGGTTGAAACAGCTGTCCTTGGGTAGGTTTACTGGCTATGCATCTTAACCCAGGCTCTGCTCAAAGCTATGAAACGCAGCAAGCAAACGCTTACAGGGGACCATGTTATATGGTTTTGAAGCAAAAGGTGGCACTGTGTGCTCATTTGCATGTAATTTCCCAGAATCCTTTGCTGCAGTGAAAGTGCTGTGTGCTGGGTGATAATGGTGAAAGGCAGGGTTGCAGACCTGTCTAAGACATGCAAATGAGCATACAGTAATATTTCCATTTTCCATTTGCTATATGCTTTACTGAGGAGGGTTTTTGTCACTTGTTTTACCCACCATAACTTAACTGTGTGTGTGCGTGCGCGTGCAAGCGTGCGTGTGTACATTTTCCTATGTTATCAACAACAGATGTTCAGCAATTGAGAAATTGGTTTCATGATTATAAAGTACAATATTTGAATGAAGCTTATAATCTTATTTGTGGAATAGAGCATTCACATTCTACAAAGCAGTGGTGTGCTCCTTGGGAAATTGTTTCCTGTTAACCTATGTTATTCCCCATGTAGTCTATGAGATCAGGGAGCTTAACCTGTTGTAATGAGATCTTCTCACTAGGGGCTGTAAACCCAAAGCAATAACACTTCTAGAAGATAAGGAAAACAAATCTTTATGAGACTAGGTTTCAAAGACTCTATAAAATCAACTACTGATTTTGCAGCACTGATCTGCTTTGTCACCTTTGTTCTTTATTTGGTAAAGAAATACTCATGCTCATTTCATTCCCTGAAAAACGAATTCTCCTTACACTGCAAAAAAAAAAAGTAACCTTAAAATATTATGTCTTATTATTTTAGATTCTGTTACTTATCCTGTTCTAATAATTTGTTTTCATACTATTATCTATTTTGCTTTATATCTAGACACTTCTTCTATAGATTATGCATTCTAGATTTCACAAGTATCTTTTTCAGATGTAAGTCTTCAAACAGTTGCTTAAAAATGAAAATACAACACAGTAGTTCATGCTGTAATATGGAAGTAGTAAAAAAAATAACTTTTGTTTTTTCTTTAGAGTAGAAATCCCATTATCATTTACACTATACTAATCATCAAAAAAAAAATTGTAGTCATGAGGCCAAGAATTTTTTTTCAGTAAAAATCATTGTGTACAAAAGTTTAGAGTTTAAAATCTAAGCAATAATTTACACATACAATTCTGATAACAAACAGAAAACCATTAAGCATCATTAAGTATGTACTGTAAGGGCTGTTTTATACTGTGTGCGGCCGTGCGCGCGTGCCTGTGCGAAGGTGTTTGTGCCTACTTTACTAATACAATTCTTTTTGCAAACAAGTGTGCTGTCTCTTCCTTGCTGTGCCTACTCTGGATTCCCTGGACTCTCTGGTCTGCCTGGTAAGGAGCCTTTGATTATATTTATTCATGTGGGACTAAGCACCTGTCTTCATCTGTATTCGTGTACCATCTGCTCTGTTACCTACATATATATATTTATTTATATTCATGTATTTATTTAGATTTATTTATTAATTGTGGGGCTGCTGTGCTTGAATTTTTTTTATTGTGGGTAGCGGGGGTGGGTGAAGGGGGTATTTGCCCCTTGGTGTGAGTTTAGGACTTGCGGGGGGGTAGCGGGCGCACTTAACCCCTTCACGACCGTAGCAGTTAATACCGCTACGGTTGTGAAGGGGTTAAGTGCACCTGCAACCCCCCCGCAAGCCCTAAACAACCACCGTTGGGGCTAATACCCCCTTCACCCACCCCCGCTACCCACAATAAAAAAAATTCACACACAGCAGCAGCACAATTAATAAATAAATCTAAATAAATAAATACATGAATATAAATAAATAAATTTAAAATACATTTTTATTCATAGTGTAGATTTGCAGGGGGTCTCCGGAGCTGAACCACTTTGGTTTTAGGTCTGGGGATCCCCTGCTTCCCAAGATACAGGCCCCTTTATGGGGTGCCGGTATCCCTCTGCTTAGTTTACATGCCGCGGTCACGTGATCGGGACCTTTAAATGCAGAGGCATACCGGCACCTCATTAAGGGGGCTGTATCTCGGGAAGCAGGGGGTCCCCGGACCTGAAACCAACGCGGTTCAGCTCCGGAGACCCCCTGCACATCTATACTATGAATAAAAATGTATTTTAAATTTATTTATTTATATTCATGTATTTATTTATTTATTTAGATTTATTTATTTTTTGGGCGGCTGCTGTGTATGATTTTTTTTTATTGTGGGTAGCGGGGGTGGGTGAAGGGGGTATTAGCCCCAATGATGGTTGTTTAGGGCTTGCGGGGGGGTAGCGGGAGGGGTTAACCCCTTCATGACCGTAGCGGTATTAACTGCTATGGCCGTGAAGGGGTTAAGTGCACCCGCAACCCCCCCGCAAGTCCTAAACTCACACCAAGGGCCAAATACCCCCTTCACCCACCCCCGCTACCCACAATAAAGCGGGCACGGTGGGTTAACCCCTTCATTGCCTTAGCGGCTATCAGCTATGGTAATGAAGCAGCATTTCTGTATTTTAATAATATTGTGCAGGAGCTTTGATTTGTGGCTCAGGGAACCCCCTGCTCACTGTACAATATTATTAAAAATATAGTCATGCTGCTTCGTTACCGTAGCACATAGCCGCAAAGGTAAGGAATGAGTGTTTATTTATATATGTGTTTTATTTATAATGTAGATGTGCAGGGGGTCTCCGGAGCTAAACCGCTGTGGTTTTAGGTCCAGGGACCACCTGCTTCCCGAGATACAGGCCCCTTTATGGGGTGCCGGTATCCCTCTACTTGGTTTACATGCCGCGGTCACGTGATCGGGAACTTTAAATGCAGAGGGATACCGGCACCTCATAAAGGGGGCTGTATCTCGGGAAGCAGGGGGTCCCCAGACCTGAAACCAACACGGTTCAGCTCCGGAGACCCCCTGCACATCTACACTATGCATAAAAATGTATTTTAAATAATTTTTAATGTGCCGATGTTTGCGCAGAGAGAGCAGCGGATCTCTCTCTGCTGCAAACACATCTCGCCAGGGGACGGCCTATAGTATCATTGATGTGCATATACAGTACTTTATGTGTATGTTACATGGCATTGCAGTATTGCAGCCAGCGGTAATAAAATGCTTAAATCACAGCCGTGAAAATAACGCAATACACCCCGGGAGAAAACGACACAAAACCGCAGATAACCGGGATAATCTGAAATTCGCGGAGCTAGCCGAGTTAGAATAAAGTTGGTCACCACTGTACTAACGTAACCTTACCTATTCAAGTGTGAGGATTCTGGAGGCTGGAGACCTTCTTCTCACCTGAGAACCCTTGCAACGATAGACGCCCAGGATGCGCGATCTCATGGTCTGGTTACGCACGCGAGGACTGCGTGCAGTCAGTCTGTCCTCCCGCAGGCTCCGTCTCCAAGCCCCACCTCCGAAAAGGTGTGCGGCATGTCCGTTCACCCAGCATCCCCTCTAACTTCCTCCCCAGTCTCCGCCCCCGCTCCGGTGACAGGCAGGTCCTGAGCGGGAGTGACGCACGTCGCAGACTATGTTCTCTGACCCCAGTGACGCGCGCGAATCGACGCGCATTCAGTACCGCTCCCAATACTCGGGCACGCTCTGCAGAGAAATATGTGCGGTGCGCAAGTGACGCGCAACCAGGTTGCCAGTCCTCCGCGTCGGTGAAGCGCGTGACACGTAGCTCCGCCTCTGCTTTTAATTGGGCTGTGTAATAGGGCACACGTGTGACCCAGCAGCCTTTGGGATTCCCCCTTCGTTTCCGCCAAGCCTTTCCATTGGTTGATGGCTTCTTTAATAGCTGCCTTGTTCATTCACACATTGCTGAGCATAACCCTATGTGATGCTGTATCCTGCAATTTTCCGTGCCTGCATCCTGCCTTGTTCCTGCTGCTGCAAACAAAAAACACAACAGGACTGGTGCTAAGGGAAGTGCTCTAGTAATAATGGAGACAAAGTAAATAGTGACCCCCCGTGGAGGAGCAGGGTGCCGGAACTTAACCTCAAAAACAGTAAAATAGTGAAAAATAGTGAGAGATACTGTAAATATACAATATAGTGAGCCCACTCAACCTTCATATGAGGAAAAAGTCTTCTTGATCCTTGATGCAGTGCGCAATGGGATGAGGGAGCGGGATCACATATGCATATACAGTAAAGAGAAGAATTGCAAAATAGTACAGCACAGTTTTGGAATTGATAACCAATAAAAACAGTAGTCTGCAGATGTTATACTCACATACGTGTAAGACAAGTCAGCATGTCACACTTAATGGTGTATGGAAGTAGAGATTCCGCGTAGTGCACCCTCTATATGTAGAAGATGGATGTGGGTGTGCTAGGACAGAAGGCGGAGAGACACCATAGCGTAGACTGTATAGGAACAAATTTAATATAAAGGCACTTCACAAGTGCGCACTTGCAATTTGGAAAGTTTAAACAAGCAGATATGAATTGTCATGTGGAGCGAAGACGTCCTCACCACTCCGCACCCGATGGAACCCGAAAAACGTTAGGCCACCTTAGTTTCACCTCCTCCGTTGCCTTGAATCGAGGCGACGAAGAAGGTGATACTAAGGTGGACTAATGCCGAGCTTGGAGTTGGTGTTTCCTGCGGCCGCATTTGGAAATACCCCTGCAGGGCATCTTTCGGGTTCCATCTGGTATAACATCTGCAGACTACTGTTTTTATTGGTTATCATTTCCAAAACTGTGCTGTACTATTTTGCAATTCTTCTCTTTATATGCATTTGTGATCCCGCTCCCTCATCCCATTGTTCCTTCTGCTGCCTGACCCCTGCCTCGTTATTGGACTCCGCATCTCTCCTCTCCTGACCTGGCTTACGTAGACCATTCTGAACTCTCAACTCCTAACCACAGCTATCCACGCAACGATTACTCTCCACTCTCCAATCCTGACCTTGGCAAAGTACCCCAATGATCCGCTACTCTCCAATCCAGACCCGGCAAGTATAAACGACTACTCTACCTTCTATACTCCTGACCCGGCTTGCAAGACCAATCTACACTCTAGGCGTGCCCTCGCAGTTGTGGGTTGGCATTTATACAATTCCCTTCCTCAGCCTCGCGGTCACATCTGGTTCGTGGTGAGCCATTCATTACATCAGGTACTGTCAGGTAGTTTTCCATGATTTAACGGGTATCCGCAAAGCTAATTTTAATGCAAAATTAATGGTGTTAGGCCGCTCATTTGCATATGGTTAATGTAGTGTTAGCCAGCTAACATCCGTATATGTGTTATCCCGATGATAACTGGCTGTAATGCTGGTTCAGCATTAGACATAGGATAAGGAACTTGCAATGCAATATATACCAGCCATCTCCCTTCCCAATAAAAAAAATATAAATTAAACGTGGAACTCCCCCAGCAGGCCTACCCTCTCTCTCCGGAACACCTAACACCATAACCCATCAACTAACAAACCTCCCCTCCATTAACAGTAATGGCCAATAGCTCTATTAGCCAAATATTGCTTTAGAGATTTTTTTGCCCTAGAAAAGCATAACAGCAAATACATCATTAAAACAAAAACAATCACATTATATGAAAACTTTCATTTTAATCTATTGATTGTCACTGTGGCTAACTTTGTCCTCAATGTGGGCCTAGATAGCCACATTGGCAATCAATCATGACCCAAATATAGAAATGTATTACTTACCCCAGTCAGGATGAAGGCCATTGTCCTCATTCTCAGGGACATCCGGATATTAATCCAATAAAGCACCAAAGCCCTTATCCAAGCCCTATGACAAAGTAAAAAAAAAACACAAAAGCAATTAAAAGCAATCCCAGCCCATGGCACAGAAATAAACAAAATCTGAAAATCAGGGAAAATAAATCCAGGCCCGATTGCCTTTTTTTAATCCATTGTCATTCTGGTTGGATGTCAGTGGAGCCTCAACTTGCCATTGATCCCTGGATACCCATTGATAGAAGAGCTGTCTCCAGGGCATATTTCTTCTTTTCTACTTTTCTTTAAAGCTGTCTTATTTCTTCTCTTTTATCTTCTGACAGCATGTTCCTCTTCGTCCGGTCTTTTGAGATGTCCCAAGACTTAGATAAGGTCTGTGATGTCACAGATCACCAGTACACAACCAATCCAATTGATTGATGAACCATGTGGTCCCTCACTTTTGCCTTAAAATGTCTTTTTAGGCAAAATTGAGGAAATCACATGGTACATAAACCAACCGATTGGTTTATTTACTATGTGATTCTTTCCTTTTTTTCCATTGCAGCGTCGCCAAAGACAGTAAGCTTTGCTACATAGTTACATAGTTACATTATTACATAATAAGCGCTGAAAAAACACTCTCGGCAGAGGTTTGAACTTGCCATGTTTTTTGCGTGTTGCCCTCGCTGCATGCAGGAAGGCCCGAATCCCTCCCGAATCCCTCCCGAATCCCTGCGAGAGCAACATTTGAAAACATGGCGAGATGCCAGTGGCGATACAGTCTGCCTGCCGATAACCTGCCGATAAGGCCTCCCCTGCCGAGATCTGTCTGCAGCAGAGAGAGATTCGCCTCTCTCTACGCAAACATCAGCCAAAAATACATATTTCTTAAAAAAATGTTTTATTAATAGTGTAGATGTGCAGGGGGTCTTCAGAGCTGAACCACGTTGGTTTCAGGTCCGGGTACCCCCTGCTTCCAGAGATACATGTCCCATTATGGGGTGCTGGTATCACTCTGCATTTAAATGTCCCGATCACGTGACCGCGGGATGTAAACAAAGCAGAGGGATACCGGCACCCCATAATGGGGCCTGTATCTCGGGAAGTAGGGGTTCCATGGACCTAAAACCAAAGCGGTTCACATCCGGAGACCCCCTGCACATCTACACTAGAGTCAAAACACACATATAAATAAAGAATAATTAATTACCGTAGCGGCTATCCGCTATGGTAATGAAGCAGTATTAATGTATTTTTAATAATAGGGTACGGGAGCAGGGGGTCTCTTGAGCTGAACCACATTGATTTCTGGCTCAGGGACCCACTGCTTCCCGAGTTACAGGCCCCGTTATGGGGCATCGGGTGCCAGTGTTGCTGCCATCTTTAAAGCATCCAAGACGCGATGTGGCCGCTATAAAGATGGCGGTGGTCGGAAACTTTGTTAAATCTTGGAACCATGAAAAGTCCCTTAGAGTCAGATCTCATGTGATAAGTACTGCGTGTGGTAGGGGTGAGGAGCTTTATCAGATATGGGGGTAACTTTCCCAAGAAGTATTTAAAGGCAAGACAGGAGAGATCAACTTTGTGTAACGCTCACGCTACCCACAAACAAGGCAAGACCTCGGTACTGAGGTGGGATAGTACAAAGCCATGCACCCACAGTAGCAGAGGCGTGCCTGGAAAGCGGATTGTCTAGTGTTGCCGGGTCTGGGTTAGAGAGAGAGGTTTAATTGGTATACTTGCAGGTCATGGGATTGGAGAGAGTAGAATCATAGAAGCCTGGTCTGGGATAATAGATGGTAGGATAGTCCAGGTCAGTTTAGCCGTGATCAGGGGTTGGAGAAGTCGCCGTAGTCGAGGTTAAGCCGAGGTCAAAACCAGAGAGGTTCACTTACAAGCCGGGTTGGTACACAAGAGGTTAATCTGAAAGACAAGACTGGAACAAGGCAAGGCACCACTGTAGGAAGCAGCGATGCTACACCGAATTATGCTGAGCACTGCTTGAGAGCAGGAACAGGGTATATATAGGCAGACAGACATGGGGTGAAGTGGGGGCATGGCCCCAGCAGAAGCTGGAATAGGCTGCAGGAGACAAGAGGCACAAAAGATCCTTGACATGCAGCTGGGGCTTGTTGCACGTCATCACGTGCGCGCGCCACACGCAAGAGCAGTGCAGCGCATCTGGAGCGGAGCCAAACTCTGTGGCAGGAGCTGAAGAGCTGCAGGTGCACGCACGCTCTGTAATCAGAGCGGGGTTGCGCGCATGAGCGGAGAGTGGAACAGTCGTAGCAGCAGCACTAGGTAAGGAGGGAACACGTCGCAAAGGACGTGTTCCCCCATTGCGGGGGGTGGCGCGTGCACAGCACTGCACCACGATCTGCAGTCTGAGGGGAGAGAGAACGAAGGTTTGCGGGGGCGTGGCCATGACATCCCGCGGCTGGATCGCCCTCATTGGCTGAACCACCGGCGGGGGCATGGCCACGTCTCCGTCGCAAATGCCAATCTCAAATTCCCCTACCTGCCTGAAAACCTGTCGCGCACCGCTGGGGAAAGGTGCGTGACAAGGTATGAACTGGGACCGGAGGAACTGGGGGGGCAGGGCTTGATCGCACAGCGCACGCCAAGGCGTGCGCTGTAGTAATTAGTGGGACCGCAGCCTTACACTTTGCACCTAGACTTAAGTGATGACCAATCTAGTTCCTTGAGCATTTTGCAGTGATCTGTGTTGTAGTTATATTGGAGGAGAAAGTGACATATTGAATTTTAGAAGGTGTCTGTAACAGGGGAGTAATCCCTGTTCAAGTAATGTGCCTTTAATCTAGCAGTGTGGGGGTTAACTGCTGGTAGTCAATTAATAAACACCACCAGCCTGATTTAGATTGCTTACAAAAGCCTTTCTGTTGAGACAGGAAGTGACTCCTTAGCTCACTTGTGAGCTGACCTTTGGAGACACCACATGTCTTGAGCTCTGCCAGAAGACACAGCAGAGCTGATTTCAAGACACAGGGAAAACTACTAAACCTGAAGCTGACACACCCTGAGTGAAGGGAGCTGAACCAGGAACTGAGAAGATTTTCCCTCCAAGAAACAGATAAGACTTTCATAATTAAGAAACTGCTTATATCTGCTTATTTCATGCTATATTTCCCTAGCCAATTCCAATCTGGCTTTCGTCCCAAACAATCCACTGTAACTACCCTGCTAAAAGTTTGCAATGAAATCCAGTGTGGAATGGAACGGGGACAACTCACTGGTGCAGTATTCCTAGATTTTGCAAAGGCTTTTGATACAGTTGATCATGCTATCCTGCTTAACAAACTCCAGAGCTCTGGAATAGGGAAGCATGCTTTAAACTGGTTTCAGTCCTACCTATCAGGAAGATCCCAACATGTGACCATCTCAGGCTCTAACTCCAACCCCTGGATATTACCTGTGGTGTCCCGCAAGGCTCTGTTCTGGGGCCCCTACTTTTCTCAGTGTTCATTAATGATCTTCCCACAGCTTGTAAGGAAGCCTCAATACACATGTATGCAGATGACACAATCCTATATGCACACAGCCATAGCCTCTCTGACCTTCAACACATACTTCAGTCTGACTTTTTCAGACTCGAAAACTGGATTTCCCAAAACAAACTGTTTTTAAACACTGACAAGACTGTAACAATGGTATTTGGGACCAAGACTAAATTCTTAATGCTTCCAGCGACTGAGCTCCATATTAGAACCAACACTAACACCACCCTAACCCCTGTCACTAGTTTTAAATACCTGGGCTTATGGTTTGACTCCCACTTAACATTCGGAATGCACATTGATACCCTGACAACCAAGACCTATGCCAAACTAGGGGTAATTTACAGGAACAAATCCTCCTTAAGGCTCCTTGTCAGAAAGCGTATCGCACAGCAGATGCTAATGCCAATTATTGACTATGGAGACATAGTATATGGCACGGCACCTCAAACCAACCTTAGCAAACTTGACACCCTCTACAATTCAATTTGTCGTTATGTTCTCCAATGCAACTACAACACACATCACTGCGAAATGCTCAAAGAACTAGATTGGTCATCACTAGAGTCTAGGCGCAAAGTTCACCTTTCCTGTCTTGCCTTTAAATTCTTTATGGGCAAGCTACCCAGCTACCTGAACAAGCTCCTCACCTCTACCACATGCAGCACCTATCACCTGAGATCTGACTCCAAAAGACTGTTCATGGTCCCAAGGCTCAACAAAGTATCCGGACGTTCCTCCTTCTCTTACCGTGCACCCCAAAACTGGAACAACCTACCAGAGACTCTCACTTCCACCACCAGTTTAAGTTCTTTCAAATCTTAAGCTGGCTCACATTTTAATCTGGTCTGTAACTGTTACATACGCCCATAACATATATTTTCTTTAACTGTGCATGCAATGTCTTGTATATAATGTATACCCTGTTCATTTATGTAACTGTATTTGTAACCATGTATTATTTGTCTTAACTCTGTGCCCAGGACATACTTGAAAACGAGAGGTAACTCTCAATGTATTACTTCCTGGTAAAATATTTTATAAATAAATAATATGTTTGGGGCTGGGAGAAATGCTTAACTAACGGAGATGTGAATTAATTGCATAGGATTTCACTAGAAATACTCCCAAGTGAATAGAACCTTTGTTCCCCCCCCTGTGTTTGGATGATTTCCTGATGAAAAGAAAAAGGCACAATAAAGCCTATTATAATTTCACCTTATAAAGTCTCCAATTGTGTACCTCTGTGAACGTCCGTCTACATATGGTGTCCGAGGTGGGACAAGAGGTGTCTTTGTAGTTAAAAAGGACCGGAGATTTTTATGTGAAATTTTTGTTATGCTTTTTGCCTACAAACAGTCTGAGAAAACCTCATGCAGCAGAGATCAGAGTTAAATGGATACACACTGCACTGAAACTTACAAAAACCCAGAAGAGACTGCTGAAGTAGCTAAACCTTATTTTGCCTATCACAAAGTGTAATATGGTCATTGAAATAGGGGTTTTGCCTTCCAGCCATAGTCAGGGTTCAAGAAGTGAGTAAGCCCTTAAAAAGGGATAGGTGTTTGTTGTTTTCAAAAGTTTAGCTGAAGCAGTGAATACAGATGGTGACCCACGAGTGGTACTGATTTTGCAAATAAAGGTTGCCACACCGCATAGGGCTACCAGCTGTGAATGGAGTATATGCAGAAAAGTGTGAAAATTGATACAAGATTGTGCTGAAGCAGGGGAATTTTTAGCAAAAAAATGCTGAGTGTTGAGTCACCCTGCCGGGAATGAAAGAATGTTTTTTTTTCTGCAAGTAAAAAAGTCTGCCTATATATATCTTGGGAACAAAAACAGACACCCAAAGTGTGAAGTGTGAATGCCATAATACCCAAAGATGAGACTGAAAATTACTGAACTCAGGCAGAAAACCAAATTCTGTTGCTGAAGCGGAGAGATTGCACCTAGCAAGTAAATGGTGTAGAGCAAATATACTTTTTTTTACCTAGCAACTGCACATCTTGTATACCTGATAAGAGAAAATGCATGCATACTACTGCTGATATTAAAAAAAAAAAAAAAATTCCCAAGAAAGAAAAGTCTAAAGAGATGCCTGTGAGAGCTACGACCTCTACAAGCAAAATATGCCCACCTGTATGACTACCACAATTGGGGGTTCTAGCAAATACAGTGGCAACAGCTGCAATAGTGCCTCCTGAGGTCAGGAAGAAAATAACACCTGATAGCCTAAAAATGGAGGACAAGATGCAGCGTTCCTGTAATGAAGAATGGCCCTTCCAGTCCAATAAAGAGGAAGACATCTCTTACGGGGAACCCGAACCGAGTCACACCCACAAAACACCCGAAGAATGGTGAGGGTGCCTGAACTCGGCACGAACAGAAAAGACCGCTCCCTTTGACGAATATGATCAGCAGGAGACAGAGCGGGAGCAGCAGATCACCCAATATTTCTGTCAGCTAAAGCAACTGCAAGAAAAGCCTGGCGTATATAATGAAGCCGCTAAAATTTCAAATGTAGATGGAGACCCCAATATCCCTAAACGGACGGTGTCATCCAAATCAAAAAGGCGGAAAAAGAAAAAGAAAAGAAGTTCTTCACTTACCGTGGAAGGAACAGACACGTCCGCGGATCCTGTGGAGGAAAAGGGGGACCGAGTTGCCCTGCAGCCTAGAGAAAATGGAGAATTCGTCCCGCGCTTAACCGAATATCCAGAGGGCCCAAGGCAGAAGTCGTGTACCCCAAAGTAGTGTCTGTCCGGTGCCAACAGTGAGGAACCCTCAACCAGTCATCCCAGAGAAGCGGAGCCGGAACCAGTGAGTGATGATCCCTTGACCAGCCCTGAAGACGCCCTGAAAATTGCCAGGCATGACTGTGATCTGCTCTGTGAAGAATTGGAAAGGGAGAGAAAAAATAATGCTGAGCTACAGAAGACTGTGTTCGCAATTTACTCTGCGGCCAGGACTGAATTGGAGGATCTCAAGACTGAGCTAGATACTGCAAAGGCTACTATTTCCGCCATGGATGAAAAGCAGAGCCAATCGGATAAAATGGTGGCTACGCTAAAGCGGAAGTATGAGGAGGCACTGAAGCAGATGACAGTCTTCCAGCAAGAGGTTCACACTCTTCGTATAGAGCTTGATGCCTCACATCATGAGACCAACAGCTGCCACACAGACCTGGAAGTTTCCAGAAAGGAACTACACAGTCTCACTGAGGAGCTGGACATTGCTAAAGAAACTATTGGTAGCCTTGATACAGATCTCAAAGTCTCTCAGAAGGAGCTTCAGACCCTCAACCTAGAGAAAGAAGTCTCACGCCAGGAGAGTGTCATTCTCAAAGCAGATGTGCGTAAATGGAAGGAGGACTGCAAAGAAGCCCCGAAGAATACAGAGACTGAAAAAAGAGAAAATTCAAGATTAAAAAGAGAAAACTTAAAATTGAAAGAAGAAAATTTTCAGTTGACAGAAGAATTCAAGGAAAAGTTTGAAGCAGAGCACCGACTGCAGAACCAACTGCAAGGTCTGCGTACACACCTCAAGTATGTTGAGGAGAAGCAGCAAACACTGCAGGAAGAAAAGCTGCAGGCTGCTAAAGAAATTCAAGTGCTGCAGGAATGTCTGATGACCCAGTATGTCCCTGCAAAGCAGCATGAGAAACTGAAGGCTACCCTGAGCATTAGCAAAGCAACTCTAAAAGCCAAGCTTAGAACCCAGGTGACGCGGCACAAATGGGAGCACAAGAAGGTCCAGAAACTGAAACAAGTAACTGTGGCCCAAGCAAAGAAGTTCATAGTGCTCCACAATTCAATAAAAATGTTCAGACAGGCTCAGAGAAAGCAAAGCATGCAGATAAATTCCCTGAGAAGATACTTGCAAGACGCACTCAAAAAACAGGGATCTCTCGCGGATGAGATTACAGTCCTACAAGGACAAGTATTGACCCTGACTAAAGTCAGTATCCCACAGCCTCAAAAACCCATGAAGACAAGGGTACAGTGAGAGCTGGTAATACCGCTCATCTGAAAGACAAGGTTGCAAAATTTGAACCACCTAAACAAGCACTAGCAAAACCTTCAGCCACCCAGCAGGCAACAAAAGAAGGTACACATGCTGAATTAAAACCAGAAGAATCCTTAGCTGATGAAGCTGAAAAGATGGGACATTCTCTGGAAATAGGTGTGGAATTGCAACTTAATCTTAAAGGGGCTGAACTAGCAACCCCATTGAGTGGGAAAAGGGCAGAGCGACAGCTTCAAGAGCGAAAAACTCAAAGGGCGTTTTTTAAATGCTCTGCAACTGCTGCCATACAGTATGCCTACAATAAGACGAGCACCCGACACGAGAGAAATCTCATGACCGCGCACGTAGAAAAAAGACTATACTTGGAGAAAGTCCTCCTCGAGCGACTGAGGGGTGCTGATCTCAAACACCTTCAGGAGGAGACACGAATAAACTGGAGAAAGGGCTCCAATCCCAACAGGACTGAGGGTTCTCTTCCTCCATCCACTCTCATTCAAGTCACTGAGATATCTAGAATGAGAGTGGAAGGATGGGCTTTGGCCGTGGCAAGCCCGAGCTTCCCACAAACAGGGGAGGTATGTAACAGGGGAGTAATCCCTGTTCAAGTAATGTGCCTTTAATCTAGCAGTGTGGGGTTAAACTGCTGGTAGTCAATTAAGAAACACCACCTGCCTGATTTAGATTGCTTACAAAAGCCTTTCTGTTGAGACAGGAAGTGACTCCTTAGCTCACTTGTGAGCTGACCTTTGGAGACACCACATGTCTTGAGCTCTGCCAGAAGACACAGCAGAGCTGATTTCAAAACACAGGTAAAACTACTAAACCTGAAGCTGACACACCCTGAGTGAAGGGAGCTGAACCAGGAACTGAGAAGATTTTCCCTCCAAGAAACAGATAAGACTTTCATAATTAAGAAACTGCTTATATCTGCTTATTTCATGCTTTATGTTTGGGACTGGAAGAAATGATTAACTAACGGAGATGTGAATTAATTGCATAGGATTTCACTAGAAATACTCCCAAATGAATAGAAGCTTTGTTTCCCCCCCCCCCCCCTGTGTTTGGATGATTTCCTGATGAAAAGAAAAAGGCACAATAAAGCCTATTATAATTTCACTTTATAAAGTCTCCAATTGTGTACCTCTGTGAACGTCCGTCTACAGTGTCTAGTTTGCTAAGGTGAGTTTGGGTTGCCGAGCCATACACTATGTCTCAATAGTCTATAATTGGAAATTGCATCTACTGTGCGATGCACTTTCTAACCAGCGGGCTTAGGGATATATATATATATATATATATATATATATATATGAAAATAAAAGACAGCGCCCTTATTAGCATAATGACATGGATTGGGTGCTGGTGATTGGTTGCATGTGATTTATGTGCACTTATGGGGGGGTATATAGGTGGGTCACGTACAGTTGATGGTTGCATGACCCTGAGGAAGGTCTCCCTGTGGGACTGAAACATTGGCATTCGTGTAACAGTGTGTTTTGAATACATCACTTTTAGATTACTCCTTGCTGTATACTGTCTCCTTTATTAGTTTACGGACTGGTAACTATGCTGTTTATCTCTATGGGACTAGCATCTGCCTTATGCTTTGTATCAGTGTGCTGACTGGCTCTGTCTACTACTTACAGTATACTTTTATGAGTTGTGCACCTACTTATTTACATATCATCCCTCTCATCCCTGGAAGAGTTGAGCTGAGGCTTATATGGAATTGATGCCCTTCTATTTTTACCAATTTTCATCATTTGTTTTTGACGTTATTATATATACTTGCTATGGAACTTTTTGAGGATATCACTGGGATTTTTTCCTCTTTTTCGGATGTAGCTGGCTTCAGTGATGCAGAGGTGGCCCAGATACGCTTTACGGAGTCTTTTGAATCTGTGGTGGGGCCTGATAAAGCGGTTGACATTTATAATGAACTTATCAAATTGAAAAAACGTGAAGTTGATTTTTTTCTGCACGGTGTTACCTTGTCCCATTATCACAAAGAGAGAATGCTGCCTAGGGGTTTTAGGCTGAAAAACCAACCTACCATAGGCATGAGTGATATGGATTTCTGCAAGCGGTGGATTGCCATTTTAAACAAGTGCTCCTTTGACCTGATGATATTGGTTATTGACCAATCTAGTACAGAACTTGCCAAGCTTAAAAGGGATATAGACCTTATTGACACCAAACATCATGAGACTCTGGTGGCAGACACGGGCACTGACTGGATTGACAAAATACAGACAACGGTGGACCTGTATCGTGACAACTTGATTAAATTCAAGAAAGAGAAACTACGGCAGGTCACCGCTGACTACAAAGAACGGAATGTGTACCGGTGGCTACTAGGGCTGGGTGAGACCAAGGGTGCTAGAAGTGGTCAACAACGCCGTAACCAGTCACGGTCCAAACGTGCTGGCACCGCCAAACTGGGTTACACCACCAGTGACACGGATCTATCCGATGCACCTGACAGTGCTTCTATGGAGCCTTTTTTAGGATCAGGTGACGGGGGACGTGCCAGGTTACCACCGCACTGTACAACACAAGGAGATCCACCAGGAGAGGTGGTCACAGATCGGCGTTATCCCGCACACGAAGGAAAAGCAGCAAGGGGATCCAAGACACAACGGCGAGACGATGATTTATAATCTCTCGAACCACTCCCTGACTGTGGCAGAGACTATTATCCTACAGAAGGGTTTATCCCTTGTGCCCACCCACACACAGGATGCATTTAAATGGGAGGTAGACATGTACAGACTACACAGACATCTTAAACTAAAGGATTTCTTTTTGAGGAGCGGGACATCTGAACCATTTAGTGGCATCAACCTAAACCTTTTTAAACCGAAGAGCAAATTTCGATCCTCATTCGACCAATCCAAACATTGCCACCTTTATGAACTTGCTCACCAAAGACACCCGCAATGTTTTGAAGAATCAGAATACCAGCTTTCACAATATATCCAAGGATGAACGAACAGCACTTAAAACCTTACGTAATAATCGAGAGATCATTGTGAGGGCTGCGGATAAAGGTGGTGAGATTGTTGTCCTCAATTATCTCTATTACAAGCAAGAGATCGAGCAGCAGCTCTCAGTGGAACAACACTATAGACGATTACCTGGCGACCTGACGGCAGCATACAAAAGAGAGATTGATGGCATCATTCTAATCGGACTAAACAACAGTTGGATCTCAGAGGAAACAAGCAAATTCCTGACTCAAGACTATCCGGTGATGCCAGTACTAATGCGCATGCGCAATGCTGTTAGCTGGCGTCCGTGGTTGCCAGGGCATTCTCTGACGCTCACTGCGATTGGAGACAGTTCGCAGTGGCGTCTGCCCTATTGGCTTCTCGGCTCGTAGCAGTTTTGCCCGTGCGTGCACAGTGGGGTCTGCATGGCGTCTGTCGCACTAGACGCCAGATAGTGACGTCAGAACGGCCCGTTCTGAGTATTTGATTGAATCCCCTGTGTTGGGGAGTGCTTTACATGCATTATCTGCAGCAGATTGGTTGGAGCTGGGAGATCACCAGGTGAGGTGCATAATGACATGGATTGGGTGCTGGTGATTGGTTGCATGTGATTTATGTGCACTTATGGTGGGGTATATAGGTGGGTCAATTACAGTTGATGGTTGCACGGCCCTGAGGAAGGTCTCCCTGTGGGACCAAAACATTGGCATTCGTGTAACAGTGTGTTTTGAATACATCACTTTTGGATTACTCCTTGCTGTATGCTGTCTCCTTTATTAGTTTACGGACTGGTAACTATGCTATATATATATATAGGTCGCACCACTCGGCCCCTTAGTACTAGATTACTGGAGCACAGGAGGAATGTGATAAATGGTGTCAGTACCCATAATTTACCGAGACATTTTTCTAGCAAACTTTCCCTATCCCTCTCCCCCTCTCCCTCCCCCCACCCCCACCCCCACCCCCACTTATCCCCACCATACATGTGATGGTAACATTTCTCTCCTTTCTTCTTCAGAAGATAATAAATAAATTTATAAATACATGTGGACATTTTAGATTAATTTTAATAATTTTTAATTTCAATTTGCTGGATTTTGTGTGTTTTTATACTAGTATAAATAGAATTGAGCGATTGGTCTTTCATATATATATATATATACATAATTATTGTCCCTGATAATATATTATACAATTTTTTACATATAAGAATTTTAATAAAGAAATATTTTAATAACTATATTAGAAGTGTAAAGTATTTTAGTTTAGTGTAATAAATTTGTTGCATATGTAATTTGCACTAAATAGTGTAACATATTATATTTTTAAGTTGTTTTGTATTATATATTTTTTACATATATTTTTTATATATCTCTTCCCTATATTTTGGTATCATATCAACCATATAGTGTATGCTATATTCATTGAAGCAGTATATATCATTATCCTATGTCACACATGTATAACACTGTTATACAGGCATACCCCGCTTTAAGTACACTCACTTTAAGTACACTCACGAGTAAGTACATATCGCCCAATAGGCAAACGGCAGCTCACGCATGCGCCTGTCATCACGTCCTGAACAGCAATACCGACTGCCTACCTGTACCAAAGCTGTGCGCAAGCGGGGAGACTATAGAGCCTGTTACAAATGCGTTATTTACATCAGTTATGCATGTATATAACGATTGCAGTACAGTACATGCATCGATAAGTGGGAAAAGGTAGTGCTTCACTTTAAGTACATTTTCGCTTTACATACATGCTCCGGTCCCATTGCGTACGTTAATGCGGGTTATGCCTGTACTACTGGAGAGTCCATTTATCCTATGAATCATTTAACCCTTTAGAATAGCATATATATCAATCATTAACAAATAGCTAAATTGAACTGTTTTGGGTAAATTAAATTATACAAGCCTATAGTTACGATCCGATATAGGGGTGGGACTTTCATTTAGTCCATCCACCAATCACAATTGGGACCCTGCAGTACTTAAACACTGTTATTCTTGTTCAGGGACATTCCCTTTGATAAAGTTGCATTTGTTGCAACGAAATGCGTCAGGGACGTAACCTACGACACTACGTCATCACGTTGTGTGCTCCTTTACGGCCGGGGAGCACATGTAGTGATTTCAAGGCTAACTCTGATACCAAATGACTTTGGAAGATTTCAAGTGAACCGGAGGGACAGCGCTGTTTGAGTGACCTTTTCCAGCGAATCTTGGACTCCCTGCTGCAGTTTGGACATGCCTGGTGGTGATTATATATCACATACTGCTTAAAATTAACCTTTACTTTGTGAGTGTTTTTAATCCCTCCATCCAACCTTCCCCATTATTAAATGTTACAGTGTTACACTATGGGGCGTGCGCTCTCTGTTTTGTTTTTTATATAGGAAAAAATGTGTGTGGTGCTCTCAAGACAATACTTAAGCCAGATATATATATAACAGGAAAACAACCCTTGGATAAGTATATATAATGTCTCTAGGAATATAGCCCGGTATAGACAAACCCACAATCCATGCAGTAAGGAAATGTCAATAACACCAGCAGGTGACCGGTAGATGAAACATCCTATGACTTGAAACAATATAGTGGGACAATATGGAACGAACTCACTTGGGAATCTTCATCCACCATCAGCAGCAAGTCCAATTGAGTTCCAATGTCCAGGGTTGAATGTGCATCCGTAGAAAGTACTCAGAATATGGAACAGTGAAGAAAAAACGAAGCACCAAGTCCAGCTGTAGAATAGCAATGACACCAACAGGGATACGTACCAAAAATAAGCAATTTAATAGGATCCAGACAAAGTAACAAACACACCTACGCGTTTCGGACCTCAACAGTCCTTTATCAAGGTGAATACAACCGTAAGTGATAGAGCGCCATTTATACTCACTTAAACCGCATGTAGCCCAATCGCGGAACATATCCGCATACGTCACGCGGGTCGCGTAGATGACCTCTGACTCATGACGTGCGGTCGCGTAGTTACGCTGCATAATGCATGCTCTGGAGTGGCGCCATGCGTGAAGGGGGTGGGAGAATCACTGCACGCGCATGAGCACATGCACCCGATGCTAGTGCCTCCCACTCCATAGATAGATAGCGCATGACGTCACTCCGTCACGATCATGTGACAACAAAGGTCAAATGCTAAGCGCAGCTAGGCAACTGAGCCCAATGCATCCCAAAGTGCTTAATACAAAACAAACACATCTTTATTGACATAAACAAAAAAAATAATAAAAAAAAATAATAAAAACACTCCTAATGAGGAAATATATGCTAATGATAAAAACAATTAAAAATAACATAAAAACAATTAGAGGTGACCTATGATAACACTATTTCAAGGCTAACTCTGATACCAAATGACTTTGGAAGATTTCAAGTGAACCGGAGGGACAGCGCTGTTTGAGTGACCTTTTCCAGCGAATCTTGGACTCCCTGCTGCAGTTTGGACATGCCTGGTGGTGATTATATATCACATACTGCTTAAAATTAACCTTTACTTTGTGCGTGTTTTTAATCCCTCCATCCAACCTTCCCCATTATTAAATGTTACAGTGTTACACTATGGGGCGTGCGCTCTCTGTTTTGTTTTTTATATAGAATTTGCTGTGGAGCTGGTTATTCCATGTGAGAGCTGCCGTGGACCCCTGGGATCTGTACATTTATTCTGGTGCTCTCTGTCAGGACTCATCATAGGGTTTGGACATTGGACTTTGATTTTGTTATCTTGTGTATCCATATGTTTGGTCTAGTATATTGCTGCTTGCTGTATAATATTAATTGGTATTATTTAATTTTTAGGGTATTATATATTAACAACAGACAACAGACTGTACGCTGTGCCGCACAAACAAGCATGCACAGACTGAACAGCATGAAGTATACCTCCACTTCACTGTAAAATCAATGCATCGGCTTCTCAGCGAAGGTATATATTATAATGCTAGGGCTCTGAGACTGATCTCACTGGGTACCTCTGGACTGATATATCACTGACATGATTACCCTGACCTGTGGGTACTAAATTAGAGACATTCTCAGCAGCATCGCTTGTACTGACCTCACAACATGTATCTGAATTTGACCTGCTCCACAAGAACAGATGAGTTGAGGTATAGCCTTTCCATCTACAGAGCATCCACATTACAACTTCTAGAGTACAGTGAATTGGCACTCCAACTCTAGGCTATTATCACACTGTAGAATAGGAATTCACTTATTTTAACTGCTGATATACCATTGTGTTGTCCCTCTATATTAGGATAGGCATTAATCTATCCAGGTAGACATACCTATCCCCATTTCAGGGAACATAAGCAGAGACGTCTGCTCACAAGGGGATAAACTAATATGTGTATATTTAGACAGCTTAGTGCAGTGCACATCATATGTACAACAAGAACATAACTCGTACAATTGTCATTGACAACATCTGGTTGTGGTTTATCATAATCCTAAAGGAGGCATCCCTACTCTAGCCCTTTACCATCAGCTACTGTTATATTAGCTCCCGCATTATATTTCTACTATAGGTGTATGCACATCCTGAACCACATTGTGGCGAGGATGGAGGTGATCAGGCCTGAATAAAGGTGTTATACCCGGCTGATCACCCTCCCCTCGCATTGGGAATGAAGGGGGTAAACTTGTTTGCCATGCATTACTGTGTTTGCCCTGTCCCAGCCGTTTTTACCCCCCATTAGCAGTGCCTGCTGTGTTAAAAGAAAATGCATTGCCTGCTATATTCTGTGGAGACACAAGATGGGAGTAGTGAGCACCACAGCAATCCATGATTGAATAAGTGTGGCTGCGGCTAAAGCCGTCTATGTAAAGCATAGGTATCCATTTTCAAGGGTTTGACCTGTAACCACAAGTCAATTGGATAAGTGGTTTGCGGTTAGCTGAACCGATAGAATGTATCCGTTCCTCGGTTAGCTGTCTGACTTCAAAGGCGGCCAGTCAATTGACGTGGGAACTGTGTCAATTGACGTGAGAATTCGGTGAACTTCAGTCCCCGAAGCCGGCATTTCAATTAGAAAGTCTAACTCGAGAACGGAAGCACCCAGCACCCTTGTTTTTGGAGTGCAAATGTAGTAAAACACAACATACCTTTACATGGAAAAATTACAGTACAAATAAACCCAGAACATAATGTTTTAATAAAGTGTGTAAAATGTGTGTTTAAACTGTATGGGCAGGACTTTTTCCTATAAGCCCGGTAAAAATTCCTTTGACCTGTAAATAGGTCGGGGGTGGATGAGTTGCGGGTATTTTATTCCTGACTCTTCAAAGGGATTCCACTGACCAGGCGCCCCTCAGTCTAAAGAAGTGTCAGGGATGAAAGACCGCAGAGCACCCCAATGTATACATGGCTGGATTCCTAAGTAGTCATAGATCCCGGGCCATTGAACCTTCGAGCCAAACCTCAGACTAAGAGGCGCCAGAAAGAGGGTGTACACCAGGTATGCTAAGTTGCCCGGGTGTCAAGCCGACACATGCGCTTTGCAAACCGGGAAGCTTTTTTGCCCGGTTTTGCAAACTGCGGCAACGCGGCTATTGGTTAAATCTTCTCAGGATGGGGATTGGGCGCTCATGTTAAAGGTAGGCAGGAATGTTCTATAACTGTGCATACCAAGCTATCCCCCTTGTGTTCGTGATTTTTGATCCATGATATGAATGCACAAGACTTTGTTCCAGCACAGCGGCAACCGGTCCCGGAGAGAAGGGGTTAACAACACCGTAACTAAGGTTTTGCCCAAACTTCGGAATTCGTTAGCCCTGGTGACTCTTGAACGAATTCTAACGAATTTCTACGAAATTCTTTGAGGTGGCTGAGTTATTAGATCGGCAACTTGCGATCTGGCCACGGGACCTTTAAATCAAGACTGCATTTCTTGCGCTTGCAGACACAGGAAAATTTATCTTTATTTATTTATCCCAGTAAGTGTTGTTTTTTTTCAACTTTCAATTTTTATTTGTGGATATAGTGCATACAGAGTCTCACATCCAATAAGCATACATTATGAAATATCCACTTTTAACAACCGTCCAAAACATAGACACGAGACCAACAACACTAACAACTACATGACAAGACATACCTGACTCACCAGACTGGGGCGGGGCACATAAGGGTGGGAAGGGAGGGGAGGGGGGATCAGTCTGGCGATGGTTTGGAGGTTGAGCCACTTGAGATGGGGTGCAGCACCTCCCCACACAGGCCCGCTCCCTCTAGTAATGAAGCCTGTGGGCCCTATTCTATACGTCTCTATGTCCCTGTCCGGTCTGTCCCATCCAAGGAGAACGCATTTGCTACTATTAATGCAAGATTGTGGCGGCGTCCACCCCCGGGATGTCTGATTGGGCTAGCCAAGGGTCCCATACTTTCATAAATTTAGAGCCAGAGTCGTTGACCCAACTCGTCAACTGTTCCATCTGGCAGACATGCCAAATTCGATTCCTGATTTTGGGGATAATTGGGATCTCTTTTTGCTTCCATAAAGCTGCAATCTCGCACCTCGCGGCGGTCGCGAAGTGCATGACCAATTTGTGTGTCGCTCTGGACACGCCCTGGGGCCGCCTGCCCACGAGGAACAGCCACGCGTCCAGGGGGATCTCTAAGTCGAGAATCCTTTGTAACCACTCTCTAATAGCTTCCCAAATCGGGACCACGATCGGGCAAGACCACAGCATATGTCTAAGATCAGCGACTTCTCCACACTGTTTTGGGCAGAGCGGAGAATATCCTCTGACAAATTTAGCTAATTTTACAGGAGTATGGTACCACCGCATTAGGACTTTATATGCGTTCTCCTTCAACGTGGCACATATTGAGCTTTTGCGGCTGCTTGCAATATGTGGTCCCATTCTTCGTCCTCCAAAGTATCCCCTAAATCCGTCTCCCATTGTTGCATGTATTTCAGTCGGGGGCTGTCCACAGAGGTTGGACAGACTACCTCCTTGTACATCTGAGAGGTCAGTCCCCGCGTGTCCGTGGGTCTGGAACACAGCTGTTCGAAATTATTTCGTGCTGGACGAACTGGGAATTTATTGTAGAATGCCCTGACCTGGAGGAATCTAAATAATTCTGTGTTTGGTAAATTTGATTCATCTTTAAGCATATCGAACGTCTTGATAAATTTCATTCCCTCCAGATCTTTCAAGCGATTTTACCCTGCCTGCGTCCATTTTATAAATCTATCGCCCAACAGCCCCGGAGCAAAATCCGGGTTTCCCAACAAAGGGGTCATTAATGTTTGTGGTGTTGTTAACTTATGGACAGGGAATAGTTCCGTGGGCGCCTATAAACTTTACTACTATCAAAGGATATATGAAAACCAAGCCTGTTGGCTGTGAAGAAACGTTGATCCTCGCGGTGGGCTTGAAAACAAAGAAAAAGCACAACACATAGCGTAATACTGTTGAAACATTAAACAAACAACATATAAGACAACATATAACAGCTGAAAACTGAAATGGTATTTTAGGACAATAAAATCATTTAATAACAATTAATAATTAATATAATGCACAATTTACATGGACATATATATTTGAACAATTAAAAAACTAAATACAGGCATACCCCGGTTTAAGGACACTCACTTTAAGTACACTCGCGAGTAAGTACATCTCGCTCAATAGGCAAACGGCAGCTCACGCATGTGCCTGTCAGCACGTCCTGAACAGCAATACCGGCTCCCTACCTGTACCGAAGCTGTGCGCAAGCGGGGAAACTATAGAGCCTGTTACAAATGCGTTATTTACATCAGTTATGCACGTATATGACGATTGCAGTACAGTACATGCATCGATAAGTGGATAAAAGGTAGTGCTTCACTTTGAGTACATTTTCACTTTACATACATGCTCCGGTCCCATTGCGTACGTTAATGCGGGGTATGCCTGTAGGTGGTTCTAGCACTCCGTAGCACCAATGATGATGATAGCAATGCCTACTCACCAGATGGAATAGGTTTGCAGGCAGTGGATAATTTAGAGAGTATCCCCTCTCATCTGTGTGCTGCTCTCTGCTTAACTGGCGTCTCCGTCGGCTCGTGGGTGCAGCTCATCAAGCGGGGACTCCTGCAGCACTGGGAAGCGCGCCCGAGCAGATGGAACCCAGCAGCAGCTGATTCAGCACGATGTCAGCCACGGGCCACCGTCAGCTCGTCTGTCTGCTGCTCTCTGCTAGCTGGCGTCTCTGTCTGCTCGTAGATGCAACTTGTCTGCTTGAACTCCCGCAGTGCGCCAAGCAGGGCGCTTGAATGAATGGAAACCGCAACAGCTGATTCAACTCGTCGACGGCTACAAGAGATAGTTAGTTGGCAGCTCACGTTGATTCACCGATATGTGGGGGATACTACACCAATGTGTACGGGGCTTGAACCTCCACCCTACGCGTTTCAAGAGCGATCTGCTCTCTTCCTCAGGGGTATATGAATTAAAAGTCCAGAAATGTCCTTTAAATACAGACTCCACAGTTTGGGTAAATAGTTCCACCTGTAGCTAATTGCACATGCGTAGTGCTTGTAATGAAGTTGCTCTTAGTATTTTTGCAATCAGACACATGCGCAGTGAAAATGTCATTGAATAATATAGCAAAAAGCTACTGCTATTATTTACCCAAACTGTGGAGTCTGTATTTAAAGGACATTTCTGGACTTTTAATTCATATACCCCTGAGGAAGAGAGCAGATCGCTCTTGAAACGCGTAGGGTGGAGGTTCAAGCCCCTTACACATTGGTGTAGTATCCCCCACATATCGGTGAATCAACGTGAGCTGCCAACTAACTATATCTTGTAGCCGTAGACGAGTTGAATCAGCTGTTGCGGTTTCCATTCATTCAAGCGCCCTGCTTGGCGCACTGCGGGAGTTCCTGCTGACAAGTTGCATCTACGAGCAGACAGAGACGCCAGCTAGCAGAGAGCAGCAGACAGACGAGCTGACGGTGGCCCGTGGCTGACATCGTGCTGAATCAGCTGCTGCTGGGTTCCATCTGCTCGGGCGCGCTTCCCGGTGCTGCAGGAGTCCCCGCTTGATGAGCTGCACCCACGAGCCGACGGAGACGCCAGTTAAGCAGAGAGCAGCACACAGATGAGAGGGGATACTCTCTAAATTATCCACTGCCTGCAAACCTATTCCATCTGGTGAGTAGGCATTGCTATCATCATCATTGGTGCTACGGAGTGCTAGAACCACCTATTTAGTTTTTTAATTGTTCAAATATATATCAATGTAAATTGTGCATTATATTAATTATTAATTGTTATTAAATGATTTTATTGTCCTAAAATACCATTTCAGTTTTCAGCTGTTATATGTTGTCTTATATGTTGTTTGTTTAATGTTTCAACAGTATTACGCTATGTGTTGTGCTTTTTCTTTGTTTTCAAGCCCACCGTGAGGATCAACGTTTCTTCACAGCCAACAGGCTTGGTTTTCATATATCCTTTGATAGTAGTAAAGTTTATAGGCGCCCACGGAACTATTCCCTGTCCATACTGTTATCCTGACCAGGGGGTCAGGCTTTGTGTCCCAGGCAGCCCCTTATGTATAGTTTAATTCATTATATAAGGTATTAGTTACTACACTACATTTATTGCGGTTAGCGCTACCTGTTTTTGTTGTTTATGTGTTGTTAACTTAGCTTTAAATTTGGATGTCTCCGAGACCACCAGCAAGTTCGCCACTGCGCAGAGCGGCGTCCCGATCCCTCTTTTACATTGTTTTGGTAACCAGATCAAATCGTGTAGCGCCACCGGCGCACAACTATCTTTTTCGAGCTCTATCCAACGTCTTTTAGTGGGGTCCGAGTGCCACTGAACGACTTGGCTTAATTGTGCCGCTTTATAATACACCATCAAGCAAGGTACCGATAGTCCTCCCTTCTCTACTGGTTTTGTTAGTAGGCTTTTTGCAATTCTTGGGCATTTTTTATTCCAAATGAATTGGATGATGTGAGCCTGAAGGGCATGGATCTCAGCTTTAACTAACGGAATTGGTAGGGCCTGAAACAAATATACTGCTGCGGCCAAGTTTATTCGAGCATTTGCCCGTTCTTGGCCGCAGCAGTATCCTGGCGCGCGCCGGAGGGTGACGGGCGCGCGCCGAAGCAGCGGAAGAGCGCCCTCCGATCGGGGCGCTCTCCCTACCGCTGCCGGGTCCGCCGGGTCCCCCGGAACCCCCTGCCGCCGTCCCGCGATCGCGGGACACCAGGGCTCCCTCGGGGAGCCCTGGACGTGCGTGCAGGGGGCGCAGGCTCCCGATGACGCGTGACCGCGCGTCGGTGACGCGCGGCACGCCGAGGGGCGGCCACTAGCAAGCAGGGAAATCTCCCGGCTTGCGGAACCGGCCACACTTTAATAAAGTGTGTCGGTAGTGTAACATCTTGGGTAGTAAGTTCATTTTTACTCTATTAATCCTACCGAACCATGATATCCCATAGCCTGCCCAAGCCCTGAGATCCTCCTTCCGCCTTCCCATCATCTTAGGGAAATTTGCTTTATATAAAGTATTGTAATCCCTGGTGATATATACCCCTAAATATTTGATTGCGGAGGACTGCCACTTAAAATTAAAATTGAGTTCTAATAGTTTTTCGATTGGTTTGGGTAAGTTGATGTTGAGAGCCTCCGACTTCGTCTGATTGATTTTAAACCCCGAGACCATGTTAAAGGTTCCTAAGATCTCAAAAACGTTGGGCAGGGAAGTAAGCGACTTTGATAATGTATAACGCGACTTTATGGGTCTGTTCCCCCGCCTTTATTCCTGTTATATTGGGGCTTAACCTGATGTGGGCCGTGAGGGGTTCTATACAGAGGGCGAATAATAATGGTGATAGCGGGCAACCCTGACGGGTCCAGCTACGTATATGAAATATTTCTGAAGAGAAATCCTGGTGTCTCACTCTCGCTGTGGGGCCTGAGTATAGAGCTAATATCGCCTCTAGGACCCTCCAAAACTGAACACCTCCAGCGTCTCTCGTAGCTAGGGCCAATCAATTCGATCAAATGCCTTTTTGGCATCCAGACTTAACACCATTGACGGGATATTTTTCTTTTTCGCCAGATCGATCAAATCTATTATTCGTCTGCTGTTGTCTACCGCCTGCCTGCCCGTAATGAAGCCTACTTAACACCATTGACGGGATATTTTTCTTTTTCGCCAGATTGATCAAATCTATTATTCGTCTGCTGTTGTCTACCGCCTGCCTGCCCGTAATGAAGCCTACTTGATCCGGGTGTATCAGCCCGGGAAGGACACTACCCACCCTGTTTGCTATTAGTTTAGAAAAATCTTGATATCCGAATTAATCAGGGATATCGGCCGGTAGCTCTTGTAGTCTGCCAGGTCCTTTCCGGGTTTGTGGATCACTGAGATAGATGCCTGGAGCATCTGAGCTGGGAAGGGCTCCCCAGCTAGTATCCCATAAAATTATTTCAGCAAGTGTGGAGCCAGGGTCTTACAGAATTTTTTGTAGTACAAATTAGAGTAGCCGGCTGGCCCGGGGGCCTTAGCTGGTTTAAGAGACTTAATTACCTCTGTTACTTCCTCAAGGGTGAAATCTCCTTGTAGGGATTCCCTTTCCTCCCTGCCCAAGGTCGGTAGTTTTGCCTCGGATAGGAACCTTTCCAAGGTATCCGCTGTTTTTTGGTTGTGGTTAACCTTATCTCCGTCATATAGTGTAGCATAGTACTTTCTGAATGCTTCCACTATTTGTCTAGGATCGGAGGTAAGGTCCCCCCTCTGTGTTTTGATGGCCGCTATACGGAAATTAGGAAGCTTGTTTCAGAGCTTGTTGGCAAGCAAGGTATCTGGCTTGTTGGCTTTCTCATAAAATCTGCGCTTGGACCATGCCAGCACGTTTTCAGCTTGGGAGGATAACACTAGATTGAGGGCCGCCTTAGTATCTAACAATTCTTGCCACGTGCTCTGGCTCTTACTAACGGAGTGCTGTGCAGTGAGGTGTGTTAGCTTCGCCTGCAGCGCCTTAATTTTGGATAATTTCTCTCTTTTCCATTTACCCATTTATCATGAGTAGACCTCCCAGAGCGTGGCTTGTGACTGGACACTGCCGTCATTTTCACTAAAGAATTCTTGTATCCGTTCTCTTATTTCCCGTTCGGTAGCGGGGGCCTTGAGAAGAAGCTCGTTGAGCTTCCAGTTTGCTCCGGGTCTGTCTAGCCCTTCTAGTGTGCACCTCAGCTCTATGGGTGCATGATCAGACCACGAGATTTCGTGGATCTCTGTATGGCCGACCACTGGAACCACTCTATTAGAAACTAGGAGGTAGTCTATCCTACTGTATCTGTCGTGGGGTTGCGAATAAAAGGTATATTCGCGGGCAACTGGGTGTTGTTCTCTCCATACATCTATCAGCTGACAGTCTTAGAGGCCTTTATGTATTGTTAGTAGGTCTTGTCTGTGGGCGATGTTAAGTCGTGTGCATCTGTCCAAGTCAGGGTCTAAGGTGCGGTTTAGGTCTCCGGCGAGGAAGACACTTCCCTGCGCGACTTTATGTAGTTTACCAAAGAGCTGATTGAAGAATGTGTTGTTTTGCTCACATGGAGCGTAAACAGACGCCAACGTTACCGGTTGACCCTGTATTGTGCCCGTCAGAATTAGGAACCTGCCCTCTAGGTCGGTATTTTATTTGTCTATAGTGACTGCGAGTCTGTTATGCGTGATGATTGCCACTCCCCTTTTTTTATCATCTGCCGATGCCAGGTAGTATGATCTATAACTTTTATCTAAAAATTTTGGGTAATTAGTCCGTGAGACGTGTGTTTCTTGTAAGAAGATGATATCTGCTTTCCTACGGCTATATTCCCTGAATGCAATTCTGTGTTTTGTGGGGCTATTAAACCCTTTCACATTATGTGAAATCATTACTATATCGCTACTCATCTTGTCTGTATGGAGTGAATGCTCTATGCGTCGTTCTGAGTCCAATTCGGTTTCTTGTCTCCGCCAGGGCCCGCTGCCACCCAGTGTCTCGCTGCACCTCCTCCACTCCTGTGGGAACTGTATATGAAGGTAAGGGGGGATTGACACAACAAGGGGGGGAGGGGAACATGTAGACACACATAAAATTAACTGCTTGAACTGTGATCACAGCGCTTTGGTACCTGTACCTCGGCCCTGTGATCTTTGCCCCTGGGTAAACAGCGGGGGAGATCTGACGCGCTCCCTCCTGGCGTCCCCCCCCCTCCCGTGCCGCCCAACCCTGCGTGGGACTTTGTCGGCGACCTCGGACAATGTCCTAGTGGGCCCCGACGTGGAGCTCATGCGGAAATCAGGGCAGGCTCGAACTCCTCCGCCCGTTCCCGCTCTGGTGAAAATCTTAAAATAAAAACGAAAAACTTCAACTTTAAGCTGCACCAAACCCCCAATCACGACCGCGGTCCCCCGTGTTTGGAACATGCGCCTCTTACATCTGTGGGGGTCTCCTGACTCTGGCCTACCTCCGTACCTTCGCCCTGCTGTGGACCCATCTCTGCCTAAAGGCCCTGGCCCCTTATAGTCACTGTGGTCCCGCCCGCGCAATAATGGGGGGGCCCGCTCTCTTGGGATAACCGCTGCGGCGTACAGCTCTTGTGTGGCCTCTGTGCTGTGCTCTCCTGAGGAAGTGGGTTTATGACTACCGACCTCTATTCTTCTTTCTCCCTCTCCTGTAGGCTTTACTCTGTACTGCAACCCTTGCTTCCATCTGACGACATCTGACGGCCTCCTAACCCCTTCTTCACTACGTACTTCCCTTTCTTAACTTGCTTTCCCCATCTGACAACATCCTAACCCCTTCTTCACTACATACTTTCCTCTCTTATCTTGCTTTCCCTCTCTGGCGACATCCTAACCCCTTCTTCACTACATACTTTCCTCTCTTATCTTGCTTTCCCTCTCTGGCGACATCCTAACCCCTTCTTCCCTACATACTTTCCTTTCATAACTTGCTTTCCCCATCTGCCGACATCCTAACCCCTTCTTCATTACATACTGTCCTTTCTTACTTGCTTTCCCCATCTGACGACATCCTAACCTCTGCTTCACTACATAATTTCCTTTCTTAACTTGCTTTCCCCTCTTCTCCCTCCTTCTCCCCTCTGCTTCCCCTCCCTATCAACTACTACTCTTCACCTTCCCTCTGTGTTCCCTTCCTCTACACTCTCCCAACTCTCGCTCTCACATCCCCTACCTACTCACATCTCAACTTCCATATCATTCCCTTCCCGTCCTTTGCTCCTATCTTATTCCTGAACTATAGGAGCCTCCCTATCTGTGTCCCTCTCCTCTTACTCCCCAATCTGCCTATCTATCTTGTCCAGCGCATCCCCATTCCTAGAGGTTCCATCCGGGATTCCCCCTCTCCATTGCCGTCTCTCTGCTGTGCGGGTCCGACTTCCGGTTCGCCGAGCTATGGATGTTAGGATTGTCCTCTACTTCCCCCCAGCAGCAGGTCCGCTGTCCCTTCTCAGTGCCGGAGGGAGGCGTCGCCGTTGGTCCTCCGGCGCCGTGTGGATGCATCCGCCGGCTCTGCGTCCTCTTCCGGACGCTGTGCCGGATTATGTCCCCCCGCTTCCGCCTCTCCCAAGATGGCCGCCTCCTGATCCGCCCCTTCCGGTGATGTTCTTCCCCAGCCGCCATTTTGGAGCAGGCGGTCCCTCGGAGAAGACGTGTCTGTAGCCGCTCCTCCAGCTTGGGCAGTTTTCCCACCTGGTGGGCATTTCCCGCCTACTTGCCTTCCGCGGTCTATGTTCCATGCTGGAGGCCTCCCCGACGCCATCTTGGCCGCCATGAAGGGTCCACGAGGTAGGTGGGATCTTTTTTGCAGGGCATAGTTCATCGTTGATTCAGGCGGACATATTTCCTTTTGTGGGTCCGTAGGCACGGGGGGTATCGGCACCGGGAGTTCATTGGCGTACTTTCAGGGAACCGATGCAGCTTTGCAAACAGCAACAGGCTAACTTTTTAACTTTGAGTCTTTTGTGAACCAGGGTAGACTTAGTGTGGCCTCAGCCTTGTTCGGTCCCCACCCTGGCCGGACTCCCCACTGTGGTCCATGAGGGTCCCAGGGCTGGCTCCTCAGTTTCCATGGCTGTGGCACCGAGTGCTGCACTCAACCCGGGCTTCTGGAGGAACCCCGACCCCTCCTCCGGGGATTTCATCTGTATGGGGCAGCCATTGCGAACCACCATGAGGCCAAAGGGAAAGGTCCACCAGTAACGGACCGCTTTCTCCCGTAGTACCTTCGTGATAGGCCATAAGCCTCTCCGATGGGCCAGGGTGGTTGGTGATAAGTACTGGAACACTGCAATCTTGGCACCTTCAAATTCCATGGAGGGTGTATTCCTGGCTCGCTGCAGCACCTCCTCCCTGGTTCGGAAGTGGTGTAGGCGCACTATGATGTCTCTTGGTAGCTCGGATGGTTGAGGCCTAGAGTGGAGTGCCCGATGGCACCGATCCATGTATAGTTTATCTTTTGGGGACTCCGGGCAGATATGTTCTAGCCATCTCCCCACGAATTCTTCACAGTCCCCTATACTTTCTGGGATCCCCCGGAGGCGCACATTGTTTCGGCGGTCCCTATTTTTGGCGTCCTCCTGTCGATCGCGGAGTTCATTTATCTGCGCTTGTAGGTCCGCCGTTTTTTTGGTGTTTTTTTGGGTCGCCTTGGCATTCGCGTCCACCTGCATCTCCAGCTCTTGAGTCCGGGTCCCCAGGCCTCCCACCTCTTTGGCCAGAGCTCGTATCTCTGCTTGCAGTATATCTTTGAGGTCTGTATAGAGCCACTCTATATCACAGCGTCTTACCGGCAAGAGCCCCTGGTCGCTCGTTTCTCCATCTCCTTCTGATTCAGAGCCCGTGCGGGAGGCGGGGGCCATTGCCGATGTCGCTCTGTGGGATCTCCCATCTCCAAAGTACTCGGGGAGACCTTTCTTGTTGGGGGTCTTTGATGTTTTTTTTGACATCCTGGTGTTAATGTCCTGCGCTTGGTATGTTTATAGTCTGTTTTGGTGATTTAAATCGTTTTTCTGTTGATAATTGTCAGAGCAGGGCACGGAGCTACAGAGTTATGCTGCCATGCTGTCTGACCTCGCGCATGCGCTCCCGTAAGTGTTGTTTTAAGTGTATTCTGCAGATGCCGTGTGTTTGTCTGTTATGGAAATAAATCACAATTTATTTCGCAACTCGTTCTGTTCAATCGAGTACCCAGAAATATAAATGTGTTGATAAAGTTGGTGTCCATCGTGACACTCATCAACTAGATCTAGATTTATCTGAAGGTTCAGAATATACCTGGCAATTATATTCGGAGTGCCATAGGAATCTCATACATCATTGTCCATTACTTCCGAGTTTGGACACACACATTTTTAATTATTATAGTATTCTCGTTAATAAATTTGATTTTAACTGTGTGTCTGCAGTCGTGCTAGACCTTAAATATCCCAAATGCATAAACTTACATTTATCTGTATTAAACCTCATCTGCCATTTACCTGCCAACGTTTCCAGTCTCTCCAAGTCAATCTGAAGATAAATTACATCCTGCTCTGTTTCTACTACCTTACACAATTTAGTATCATCAGCAAAGATGGAGACTTTGCTCTCAATGCCAACCTCAAGGTCATTAATAAACAAGTTAAAAAGCATGGGTCCCAGTACCGATCCTTGAGGTTCTCCACTCACGACTTTAGCCCAACCTGAAAAAGTTCCATTTATGACAACCCTCTGTTGTCTGTCCTTTAACCAGTTTTCAATCCAGGTGCATATATTATTACAAAGTCCAATTTGCTTTATTTTGTACACCAACAATTGTGTGAAAACGTATCAAAATCCTTTGCAAAATCTAAGTAGACCACATCAACTGCATTACCCTGGTCTAAATTCCTTCTTACCTCCTCAAAAAAACAAATAAGGTTAGTTTGGCAAGATCTATCCTTCATAAATCCATGCTGACTATTACTAATAATTTTGTTTTCCATTAGGTATTCCTGAATATTATCCCGTATTAAACCTTCAAGTAGTTTCCCCACTATTGAAGTCAAGCTTACAGGTCTGTAATTCCCAGCTTGTGATCTATCTCCCTTTTTAAATATAGGCACCACATCTGCTATACGTTTATCTTGTGGTACAGAGCCTGAGGAAATGGAGTCCTTGAATATTAAATATAATGGTTTGCATACTACTGAACTTAACTCCTTAAGAACTCTTTTATGTATGCCATCGGGGCCAGTTGACTTGTTTACTTGAATTTTTTGAAGCCGTTCATGAAGTTCTTCCTCAGTTAACCAATTGTTCATTAATATGGAGGTTGAGGCTTCCTCCTGCGGCACGACTATTGAAATTCATTCTTCCCTGGTAAACACAGAGGCAAAGAATTTGTTTAATACCTCAGCTTTTTCCTTATCTCCAGTAATCTGCCTACCCATCTCACACTGAAAGGGTCCTATATTTTCTTTTCTCATTTTTTTTTAATTAAAGTACTTAAAGAACTTGTTAGGGTTGATCTTACTTTCTATTGCAATCCTTTTTTCATTATCTATTTTTGCTAATTTTTTTGCCCTTTTGCAATTTTTGTTACATTCCTTATAAATCTGATACGATGTCTCTGGCCCTTCTGACTTAAAGAATCTAAACGCCTTCCTCTTCTTGTCCATTTCCCCCCTACCTGTTTATTTAGCCACATTGGTTTTGACTTATTTCTTTTATACTTATTACCCAAGGGAATACACTGATGTGTGTTTTTCTAACAATGTTTTAAAGACTGCCCATTTATCTTCTACATTTTTCCCTGCAAAAACATCATCCCAGTGTATTACTTGTAGATTAGTTTATTAAAATTTGCCTTTCTACAGTTTAAGGTCTTTGTTGAACCCAAGTAATCTGTTTTTTGATAATTTATTTCAAATGAGACCATGTTATGATCACTGTTACCCAAATGTTCCAGGACTTGAATATTTGTTATTACTTCTACATTGTTTTGATATTACCAAATCCAGTACAGCCCCTCTCCTGGTTGTTTCCTCAATAATTTGAGTCATATAATTGTCTTTAAGACCCCCCAAAAACCTGTTTACTTTTGTAGTAATGCTAATCTCATTACCCCAGTCTATGTCTGGATAGTTAAAATTCCCCATTATGCAAACATGACCCAGTTTTGATGCCTTCTCCAGTTGCAAAAGTATTTTAGCTTTCTCAATCTCACAGATATCTGGTGGTTTATAGAATATCCCTACAAACATTGTCTTATACTTTTACCTCCACTGCTAATTTCTATCTACAAGGTCTCTACATTTTCATAATTCCCTTCATAAACATCATCCCTAATAATATTTTTTAGATTCGGTTTAAAATATAAACATACTCCACCTCCCCTTCTATGTGTTCGATCCTTCCGAAAAAGGGAATAACCCTCTAAATTAACTGTCCAGTCTGGAGTTTCATCCCACCATGCTTCAGTAATGACTATGATATCATACTGCTCCCTTGCAGCTATTAATTCAAGCTCCCCCATTTTATCTGTCAGGCTTCTTGCATTAGCAAGCATGCATTTTAGTTTTTATTCAGCCTGTACTATTAACCTTGATAAAGGACCATTAAGGTCTGAAACGCGTTGGTGTGCTTTGTTACTGATTTTTTGACCCATTAAATAGCTTTATTTTGGGAACGCATACCCTGTGGTTTATTGGCTGTTTTTTACAGCACTGGAGATAGTGCTCCGTTCTTTTCCCTCTCCCTTTTTGTACTATTATCTTATCTGCTCCTTCCTTTCTGCGCCCACTTGGTTTAGTCTTTAGAAGATTTCTAGTATTATATCTGTATTTACTATGGGTGTCTCATTGCATGTCAAAATCGCACTCGCCCCCATTCTACCTCCATAAACCCTTGTATCCTCCTCTATTCTATTTAGTTTATCTGTTTCATTCCCCTCCCCTCTCCATCCTAGTTTAAAATCTCCACCAACCTTTTTAACATTCTCCCCCCTAGCACCGAAGAACCATTTTCATTGAGGTGCAATCCGTTCCTAGAATATAGATGGCACCTCTCAGAAAATGAGTCCCAGTGCTCTAAAAACCTAAAACCCTCTTCCTGCACCACTTTCTTAGCCATCAGTGAGCTCTAAACCCCTTTCAAGATTGCCAATATCCCTCAATATTGCAAGTTGCCTATTGAGATCAGCAATCTCTGACTCTAAAGAGACCACCCGCTACACTTCTCACAGAGGTATGCTCCTTGGAACAGCCAAGTGCACATACATGTGGCAAGATGTGCATTGAGTGGCATTTTCAATCCTGCTCATTCTAGCAACTCTGAAGTTTATAAGTACTAACAGTAAACTGTACTTCAATATACTATACCTTGTTTAACCACTTCCTTGTTCAAACTGCTTCTGGTTTCAAGCCTCTGTTTAAATAGGGATGCCCACTGAAGGTGTGTTAGGTTATAAATCAACCAACCACACCCACAGCAAGTGTGTTATGTTAGCAATTAACCAAGCACATCCACTCTGCCTCAGGCAGGAGAAAGGGAAAAAAAGTTACAGGCTTAAATTACCACACACTTTAAAAATAAATTAACCCACTGCACACTCTCCAAAATAAGCCACTCCTGCTAGTATACGCTAGTATGCACAGCACTTCCCTTTCCTTCTGGTTTTAACTGCACACTTTAAACAACCAGCACTTCAAATCAACCACACAGATCAGTATATGCAATATCGAGCAGATTGTTATTATGTCCTGATATGTAAAACCATAGAATTCAAAGATGGTGTACTTTCTTTTTTACACCACTGTATTTTATATATATGGGTTTTTGTCACTTTTTTTACCCACCATAACTTAACTAAGTATGGTAAAAGCCATCCTCATTGCTTCATTTTTGCATAGACAGTATAACCAACCCCACACTGGTGAGACTCATTAAGGTCGAAATGGCCGTCTGTGGGTGGGTTTACTAGCTATGCATCTTAACCCTGGCTGTGCTCAAAGCTGTGACCATGCAGAAAGCTTAAGCCTATAGGGAACCATGTTAAAAATGGTTTTGAAGCAAAAGGTGGCAAAGCAAAGGCGGGGTTGCAGACCTGTATGCAAATGAGCATACAGTAATATTTTCATTTGCTATATATATATATACATTCCAGGCAAAAGGTGACACATTGTGTGCTCATTTGCATGTCATTTCCCAGAATCCTTTGCTGCAGTGGAAGTGCTGTGTGCTGTGTGATAATGGTGAAGGGCGGGGTTGCAGACCTGTCATAGACATGCAGATGAGCATACAGTTATATTTACATATTTGCATATTTGCTTTGCAATGGAGGGTTTTTGTCACTTTTTTTACTCACCATAACTTAACTCAGTATTATGGTATACCCCATTCGTTAGCTTCTTTGCATACCCAGGCAATCAACCCCACACTGATGAGACCCATTAAGGTCGAAACAGCTGTCTGTGGGTGGTTTTCTGGGTATGCACCTTAACCCTGGCTGTGCTCAAAGCTGTGAGCATGCAGCAAGCTTAAGCCTATAGGGAACCATGTTAAAAATGGTTTTTGAAGCAAAAAGTGGCACTGCGTGCTAATTTGCATGTCATTTCCCAGAATCCCTTGCTGCAGTGGAAGTGCTGTGTGCTGGGTGATAATGGTGAAGGGCGGGGTTGCAGACCTGCCTTAGACATGCAGATGAGCATACAGTTACATTTACATATATGTATATATATATATATATATATATATATATATATATATATTATTAACACACAGGTGAATACCGCATAACTTCCAAAAAAAATTAAATGCAATGTCAAATAAACCTACCTAAATCAGAAAAATATAACTGATATAGTTGTAACAGAAATAAGTATAAGTTGTAGGCGGTGCTAGAGGAAAAGTATAGATATATAAACACAAAAGAAAAAGAAACCTCTAAAGTAGCACTCAGACAATAATTTGCAAAAATATAAAGGGTACTTTAATTAAATGCAAAAGATAACAGAAATACAAACAACTGACTGATGAGACTGCCTGTCTAAAAAATAAAATGGTGGACACAAAAAAAATGATCAAAAACACAGTGTAATAAACCCAGAAAAAATAAAACTAAAAAATCGATGCCCTAAGAGAAACCTTGCTCACTGAGGGAAAGAGTAGTTTCCCGCAGTGCAGCAGTACAGACCGGCCGGTCACAAAGGATGTTAATGACTAATAGACATCATAAATCAAAAAAATGCAAAACTGAGAGAATATACACAGAAAAAAATATATACATGTGCTGTACTGATAGCAGTGAGAGTGTCAGATACACAGGGGTAAGCCTAATACAATTGTATAATGCTATAACAGGGAATATATGAAAAATAGTTCATTTAGTGACCCAAATACACAAATATAAACAGATGGGAAAAAGAAAGGGAGAGATGAATAAACGGAAATACTCAGCTCCTTGAGAATGAAACACTGCAATCATCAATCAGCACAGCACAGTCCACAAATAAAGTCCAAGATATTGGACAGTGTTGATAGTCCCAAATAAGACTGAAGGCAGGCAGGGTCAGTAACAGCAAAAATTAAAATTAGCCCACTAACGCGTTTCGCCCACAAAGGCTTCCTCACGAGTGGTACTAAGGCTATGTGACAGGAGCATTTAAATAGCTAGCAGATAATCAAGAGATTCGCGCCAAAAAAAACATATTTAACAAGTGTTTTAAATTCCCTCTGTGATTTGTGCTGAACATGGAGTCTCTGTAAATTCCACGGCCGTGTGTAATCTCGCGAGATTTGAATATTAGACACTGCACATGTGCATTGGCAGATTAACGATCACGTCCGCCATCTTGGTTGTGGTTTTTGCCTATTTTGCCCTTAGTGACGTCACACTCTCATTGGGATCGTATGAGAAATTTCCCACACCTCTCGCACATGTGCAGTAAACCATATATAGTCCCGCGAGATTTGAGTATTAAACATCACACATGAGCATTGGCAGGTTAGCTGTCGCGTCCGCCATTTTGGTTGTGGTTTTTTTCCCGATTTTGCCCTTAGTGACGTCACACTCTTATTATAATCGCATGAGAAGTTTCCCATACTTCTCGCACATGCGCAGTAGAAATTGCGGGTTGCGGTCGCCATCTTTGAATAGGCAGATTGCCCTCAAATCAGTTCTGATCATAATCGATCAGTTTTAACAAAGAAAGTTCCTTGCGCATGGGCAAATAATAGTAGAGATGCCTAAAGACATATAATAATTCACAGCAGTCCATGGATTCTATTTGTAGAAATAAAAATAGTATCCTTAATCACATTTTTGGTCCATTAAGTCCCATCATGGAAATCACCCAATGGGATGGTTTTAGGTGCATATACATGGCGAATTTCATCCTGGAAAATATCTCCTGTAGCCGAAACATATTTGTTGTAGGTAAATTCCTATACATGGAGGGAGAGTAATGCCATATTGAGACACTGGTTTTGGCATTCAAAACAGGAACAGGATATAACCAGCAAGAATATAAGATATAGCTTGATCTATGGTAATAGAGGAAAAAAGACAAGGATTAAAGCAAATCTTCCAAAGCATCTCAAAACCCAAATTGACAGAATCAGTAACACTGTATTTTAGGAAACAATAAAGCAGCAGATGGGTAAACAGAAAAAATTGAATAAAAACAATATTTTTTAAATCTACATAATTAACTAAAAAGAGGTCTGTATAAAGGGAAAACTGTCAAAACTGTTAATAAATTACTAATAAAAAACAATCAAAACCTAATTCCCATAAACCTAAGACCCCCATAAGAAAAAAATATAAAAGAAAAAATTAAAAAATTTCTTCCTCCAGATATAAATTGTTACTTCATTGTTTCCATGCAGACTCTGCATTATCACCTATAATAGAAGAACAGAATAGTATTTAAACATACACTAAAGCAGAAACATTTAATAATAAGGGGATCAGATTGTATCATAGGAACATAGAAAAACCCAGATAGTCATTAAGACCACCAGGGATCATTGAACCTAATGTGACAATCCACCTGCATTCGTGTTGTAGAAGTGTTTTCTCAAAATCTCCCCCGCGTATTCAAAACAAATACATGGCACTGCATCCAACGTTTCAGTCATCAAAGTGTGACCTTCCTCAGGGACGTGCAGTCCCTGAGGAAGGTCACACTTTGATGACTGAAACGTTGGATGCAGTGCCATGTATTTGTTTTGAATACAACATCTTTGGATTTCCCTGGCTGTGTGCTGTCTCGTTTTTTCCGGACCCCCATCTGGTAAATACTTTCTGTGTATCTGTCTGCATATATATATATATATATATAGACATGTACTGCACCGACACACTTTATTCGAGCAAATACCCAGTATGTACCTGGCAGATACCTGGAATGCGCCGCTCCTCACCTCTGACAAGCCCCGTTGCGTTTGCCTTCCCAGCCTGGGTTCATGCCTGGCTGACGGGCGGCTGATCTGTTAAATGATAATGATTAGGATTTAATAGGCTGCAATGCTTCGCGTGTCTACCAGATGGCATAAATTCATGAATTGTAATGCAGTATATATATATATACTGTGCAGTATTGCAGCCAGTGGGAATAAAATGCTTCAATCCCTGCCTGGAAAATAACCCAATGCACTCGGGCAGAAAACAGTCACAAACCTCAATACACCCGGGTATACCCGAATTCGTGGGACTAGCCGAGCTCGAATAAAGTGTGTTGCCAGTGTAGTGACCAGGGGAATCCTGATAACAAAAGACAGCACACCGCAATAGTAGGACTACTATTGCGGTGTGCTGTCTTTTGTTATCAGGATTCCCCTGGTCACTACATGTCTATATGCTCAATATGGGACAAGCATCTGCCTTCTGACAAATGTGAGTGCAAATCTCCATACCAATGACTATATATATATTTATAGTATGTTACCATCCAGCAGGGCAGCAGAACAGCAAAGAGAGACAGCACTCAGAGGTAAGTCAGCAAAATACTATATTGAAACAGACACAAAAATCTGACGTATCGATCCCCAGAGGGATCTTCTTCTTGGAGGTGTGGTGCTACGTCGGATTTTTGTGTCTGTTTCAATACAGTATTTTGCTGACTTACCTCAGAGTGCTGTCTCTTTTTGCTGTTCTGCTGCCCTGCTGGATGGTAACATACTCTTTACATTATTTATGGGACTAGCACCAGGTCTTTCTGGATATCTACATTGGAGTGCTTGCTGCTTTTTTACACACACACACACACACACACACACACACACACACACACACACACACACACACACACACACACACACACACACACACACACACACACACACACACACACACTTTGCCCAAAGCAATGGTGAAAAGAAAAAGACAGAGCACTGTAAAGTTAAGTGGTCAAAATTGACATCACTTCTGATCACTAACCATTGCAGTGCTGTGTCTTTTTATTAATAAAATTGGTTCGAGTGAAGTATATTTAGCTATTTATATGTTATGAAATACGAACAAGCCATAATCAATTTTGTGCTTCCCTAATGCTATATATATACAGTGGTTGACAAATCAACCATAAATCTACTCGCCGAACCAAAAAATCTACTCGCCACCTAGTCCCGCCCCCAATCCCACCCTGCTAGGGCGGCCATGAGGAGGTCGCCACGGGGTCAAATCTAGTCGCCACGGGCCTGTCGTTGACTGGATTTGTCGAATACTGTATATATATATTGTGGTGCCATCGCTGTCCTCTACGATCTGAATGGGGCAGCTATTGGACTTTTTCACCACAGAGAGATAAGTTAATCCTCTCTGGCATGGCTGCTCACCTGCTGGCTAATTAATCAGGAAGTGCCTTAAGAGTATGGAAGCAGCAAGGCACTGAGAGACAGTTTTCCCCAGAGAAGGGGGGAGACATAGGAGCTCCCCAGCTACCAGGAGCTGGTTAAAGAAGCTTGCAGAGAGTGAGAGACACTGCTGAGAGAGCCATGCTGAAGCAGTGACGTCTGGTTGCAGAGGACCTTAGAAGACTAAAGATAAGGCAAGCGCTTTGTTATTATCTGGAGAGACTTTGTATGGAATGTACATGTTTTGCGGATGACAACTGGCTTAGCTGGCGGCCCTGATAGTAAGTTAGTTCCCTGAATAGGGATAGGATTTAATTTGGTTTTCTTAAAGGAACAGTGGACCTATTGGTATTATTTATCCCTGTAAATAAACCCCAAGTATAGAGAAATACAGCGTTTCCTGCCTCATTTGGGATAAAAGAGACTGCAATGTGGTGTCGGCATCACAATATGGTGGAGAATGCGGGCAGTCCCTAAGGCACCAAGCAGCGGAAACTGTGGGTTTGAAGATAAATGCGGGGATTTAAAATGGCCACCCAACTGAAGTAAAAAGCAAGCAAAACCCGTCCCACTGTGAGTGATCAGTTGTGCTTACAGCATGCACAGAGAATGTGTGAAGTGTGGATGCAATAGCACCCAGAGGTCAGAATATTTAAAGGTACTGAACTCAAGCAGAAAACCAATTTTTTTTCTGAAGAAAGTGAAAATTGCATCTAGCAAGTGCTGTGTGTAAACGAAATAGCGCCTCCAATAGGTCAAGGTGAAGAATACACCTGAAGGTAGAAAATTGAGGATACAATGTGTTTTATGTGTAATGTGCCTGGCCACACAAAACAATGTCCTTTCAGGAATGGGTATCCTGGCGTGGTCCCGCAAAAGGAACCGCACCAGAGATGTTTATGGTGTGAAAAGCTGAACCATACCAAAGACTGTCCCTTCAGGCAGGATGGTGACGCTGATGATGATGACGGTGATGAGAGAGAATGTGTGCGCAGTATTGCTACCTTAAAGAAGAAATTACAGCGGAGCCATGATGAGAATATTGCTATGTTAAAGCAGAGTTTGCAACAGATGACGATGTCCCTACACAGACCCGAGATGAGGTGCAGCCCAGAGCGTTTGGCGCAATAGTCACGGGAATGACGAGATGCCTAGAGATGACAGAGGCTTCCACTACCACCATGTGCAGAGAGCCGAGCGAATCAAAGAGGACAAGTCCTGACTGGAAACTGTACTATGAGATGTCCCAGAAAGACGTTCAAAACTTCATCACAGAATTAAAAGTTTCTCAGCAAGAGGCTTGCACGCTCAAAACAGAGCTGGAACTCTCACGCCAGGAGGTCTGTGAATTGAAGGATGCTGAGGAAGAGATCCTGACTCATTTAGAAATGGTAAAAAGAGCAAATACAAGCCTGGGACAGAAAAATTCAGACTTGACTGACCAGATCAGTAAAGGTGATAAAAAGCTTAACCAAGCATGGAAAGTGGAGAAGCAATTGATCCTGGAAAACCTAGAGGTGCAGGAAGCACTGCAGAATGTAGAGAGGATGCAACGTGTCTCCCTGGAGCAGCACACACAAGCAGCGCACCTATGGCAGAGTCAGCTGCAAGAGCTACATGCAAGTCTGCAAGCGGCCAAAGAGAAGCAGCGAGTGCTACAGGAACGGCTGAGTACCCAGTATGTCCCCACAGAACAGCATGAGGAGCTGAGGGCCACGCTGTATGCCACAAGAGCATCGCTGGGGTGGAGCTTGAAAGCCAGGTGATTCTGTATGAGAGAGAGCGAGAGAAGGTCCAGAGACTGGAGCAAGAGCTGGAGAAGCAGAGAGGCAACTCCATCTCCATGAGTCAGTATGCCAAGGAGAAAGAAGCCTGGAAAACAGAAGCAGCGGCGATACTGGTGACAAAAACTGCAGAGCTCCAAAAGATGAAGAAGGCGCTGACACATGCCCAGAGCAAGCATCGTGAAGAGGTGAAGGCCCTGAAAGGGGACTTGCAGGATCAAACTGAAGTCCTGCAGACGCAGATTGCTGAGCACAAAATACAGCTCGCCAAGAGGGAGGAGGTGACCGTCAGTCAGGTGGCTTGCCTGGCATTGCGCTATGAAACCGAGATGGCCGATACCCGCAAGCTGCTGGACCACATGGCCAATGAGAGGGCCTGACTGCAGCTGGAGCTGGACAAGGTCTGGGAGGAGCACCGGCAGTTGCAGGTCAGAAATAGAGGAAAAGAAACAGATTTAAGCCTTGCGATGAACAAGCTAGGAGATGTGGAGTCGCGACTCAACGCCAAAGAAGCTGAACTGGCAGCTGCACTGAGTGAAAAAAGAAATGCAGAAGGACAGCTTCTTGACCTGAGGAAGGACCTGGAGTCTGAGCATGCTGGCCACAAGATGGCAGAGAAACAAAAGCGTGACCTGGATGAGATACTCGAGGTCCTAAAGACTGAGCATGATGCTATGTTGTACTCTACTGCTGCCCAGCAGGAGGTTTCTCAGCTGAAGTTGGAGAAAAAGGTATTGGCCCAGCCCAAGCATCTGTATCCCACAGAACCAAATGCCCATGAAGACAATGGTACCATGAGAATTGGGGACAACGCTCAGTTGGAAAATAAGATTACAAAGCTTGAACTGCCTAGGCAAGTGACGCGCACAAGGAAGAATGACTGCAATACTGTTGCAGTCCTACAGTCTACTTTCCACAAGGCACAGAATGGGAAGACCAAGGTGTTATGGAGTAGCACAGTGGGAATCCAGTCATACTGCAGTGCCCAGGGGACCCAAAGTGGATTCCTTGCCATGAGGGCAGTCACTGTGAAGAGATAGCCGTGAGTGAGAAGGAAGTGTGCCCGCGATCGTAAGAGGAGAAAGACCGCACAGATGGCATAAGACAAGGAGATAGCGAGGTACCAGTCTTCAGGCCCAGATGGCCTGGTAATTACCCCAAAAAGAAAATGCCTAAATTGGAAGGCAAGAAAAAAAAGGGGGGGAGGGAAGGGCCGATGTCTATCAAAGAGGTGGGTGCACAGGAATAGTGCACAGGAATAGTGCAAAGGCCGCTCACAGGATAATGTTTCACGGGGGGAGGGATATGTGGTGCCATCACTGTCCTCTAGGGTCTGAATGGGGCAGCTATTGGACTTTTTCACCACAGAGAGTTAAGTTAATCCTCTCTGTCATGGCTGCTCACCTGCTGGCTAATTAATCAGGAAGTGCCTTAAGAGTATGGAAGCAGCAAGGCACTGAGAGACAGTTTTCCCCAGAGAAGGGGGGAGACAGAGGAGCTCCCCAGCTACCAGGAGCTGGTTAAAGAAGCTTGTAGAGAGTGAGAGACACTGCTGAGAGAGCCATGCTGAAGCAGTGACGTCTGGTTGCAGAGGACCTTAAAAGACTAAAGATAAGGCAAGCGCTTTGTTATTATCTGCAGAGACTTTGTATGGAATGTACATGTTTTGCGGCTGACAACCAGCTTAGCTGGTGGCCCTGATAGTAAGGGCCTGAAAAGTCAGTTAGTTCCCTTAATAGGGATAGGATTTTATTTGGTTTTCTTAAAGGGACGGTGGGCCTATTTGTATTATTCATCCCTGTAAATAAACCCCAAGTATAGAGAAATACAGCGTTTCCTTCCTCATTTGGGATAAAAGAGACTGCAATGTGGTGTCGGCATCACAATATATATATATATATATATATTCACAACTAATTGTCATCTATTGTCATTAAGGATGGTTGATTCTATCCAACTAGTAAGTACTTGGTAATTCAATTAGTAGCCACATATCTATATGGCACTACATATTGATTTAATACATTTATCAATTATCTCTATTGCACAAATAGGTAGTTTCAGTACAATATTCATTTTTTCTACCCATATATATTTGTTAACATCTTATGAGCTATAAAATTCTCCAATAGTACAGTGTGGTCCTTAGAACTTGTCCATTGTGATCAGTGTAGTATTAGTAATTGTACCAATGGACTAGTTTAAAGTGTTTTATTAATGTTGTAATTGATTAATTGTTTTTAATTATGTTTGCAAATGAACCTCACTATAAATACTGTGGGGATACAACCAATGGGTACCCCTGAAGAAGTCATCATCGATGACGAAACGCGTAGGGCGTGGCTAGAGCAGAGCAGACATTTGTCCCACTGAGAGCAGACCGAGAGGAACACAGCTTGTGGGAGGCTCAGCAAAGCAGATCATTGGACACATCGGTTGGCTTGATTGGTGGTGCAGCAGCTAGAGGCAGTCAGGAGAGGCCTCGGTTTCCTGGAGGGACTTCCGTTTTGTGCGGGACACCAGACCGGGTGAGCGTCACTTCCGGTAGAAGGAGACCGCGCACGAGAGGACACCATTACAGGCTCGAACGGCACCACTGGCTTATGAGGGCCAATCTCATAACTGCTTTCTAATAACGCTATACTTGTGAGTGGGCATTTGTCTGATTTTAAATGTTCCATAAAATTATTGTTAAACTTTAATGCACTAGGTGTGCGCCTGTTTTCTTTTCTTTTTTCTTTCATAGGTATTCCTAGGGAGTTGTGATCCCTTATAAACGGGCTGCCTATACCTGGATGCATTCACTTGGAACAGGACTCTGTGACTTTTAAGGTTTTTCAAAAGTTTTTAATAGTTTTTTGGAAAAAGTTTTTATTTTCATTTTTTCATATTTTTTATATTTCTCATTTTTCTAGATATTTTTTGTATTACAACATATATTTTTATTTTTTCCAGAAGCATTTTTTAACAATTTTGTCATGTACACTTTGTATTAAAGTTATTACACATTTTATCTTAGAATCACATAGGGTTTTTTAATTATAATATTCCACTTTAGCCACCCCATAGGTTGTATCAACGCAGTTGGCTACTTATTCACAGTTAGGCAGGTTGTTGCATTAGGCGCTCCTTTATTATTTCTGTTTTGTTTTGTTATATATCACTTTAAAAGGTAGCTGCCATTGCTATAACCTTGAATTGTTGGAATTATCTGTTTAAACTCAAGTATTATACTCACTTTAGTTAGTGACATTTAGTGTAAATTGTTAGTTTTTATAAAAGTGTTAGATTACACTCACTAAAATGATGCAAAACTGTGAAGAACGTTTAGCCAGAAGGAATAAACTTGCAAACATTGTAAATGAGGACACCACTGATACTGTGGAGAACAATATAAATCTCAAAAACTATTTTCAGGAATTGGAGAATTTTACTAAAGATGAAACAAGAAATTGGTTGGACCTACTTTCTCTTCAGAACTATATAGATATTAAGTTAGTTCCAAGAGGTTTAAGAATAACAAAAAAACCAACATTTGAGGCACCTGAAACATTTACAAAAGAATGGAATGCCATTTTGGAAACATGCTCAGTGTCCCTCATTAACCTCTTGATCTCCTACAGAAAAGAAAGATTGGAGAAAGTAGGGAAGGAGATAGCTCAAGTACAAGAGATTATTAAACCATTTGAAGGTACGGAGGAATTTATTAGATTGGATGAAACAGTACACAAGAGGGTAATATCATTTGAGAAAGAAATCATAGATAGAAAAACAAACAAACTCAAACGTGATAAAGATGATTATGCAAATGATAGAGTAAGGAATTGGAGAAGGAAGGGTGATTCTTTCCAACACCGTAGGTATGGTAGATCAAACTCAGGTTATAGACAGGAGAATAGAGATTCCAAAATAAATAAGAAACCTACATCCAATGAGAAAGAAAAAAATGAAATCATCAGTTTAATTAAAGAAGCTAGGATGGATAGGAAGGATAAGGTTACTCCTACAGCTTCCACTGCAAGTTGTTCCACCTCCAATCGGTACTCTGTTTTGGGGGACGGTTGTGAGGATAATGGGGAATCCCATGAACAAATTGCAGTGGAACATAGGGAAGGAGCTAGATCAAAAACTACCAGTAAGGTGTCTAATTTAACAAATCATGTTTCACCTGACAAATCACATCAATCCACTTCTTCTTTTTTAGAACAGAGAGAAAAAGAAAAGAGATATCCACTTTGGGAGAAACAGAATTCACAATTACCCCGAAGAAAAAGAGATTCAGGGGAGTCAGAGGAGGAGCGAAGAAGCAAGGACAGAAGAAAATAAAGATGTTGGCAGCTACACCACATAAACACGGTATTTACAACCTTTCGTCACACACACTCACTACACATCATTTATCACTTCTTTCCAAAGGACTTTCATATGCTCCAAATAGTACACCCAATAGGTTTGACCTGTTCGTGGATCTGAATAGATACATCCGCAAGTTAACATTGATGCGACATTTCACCCTGAAAGGAGATGACCATTCGGAATTGCAATTTAATACACAAGAAAAAGAATGTATAAATGCCCTGACATCATTCTTAGTAGAATCAGACCAAATAAACACCTCACAATATGGTAGTGTTACTGGAAAACTAATGGGTCCATCCATAAAAAGATCTGCACTTGATAACCAGGATCTAGCCAATAACTCATTATTGGACATCACTATACATGAAGAAGGTTCAAATATATGTTTAGACTCCTATCTAACCCCAATTGATCTAGATCAGGATATTTCACTGAAATGTAAATCGTCACCATTTGTCCCCAAATCAACATACTTCCCTTACCAATCAAAGGGCAGCTTCATTGAAACATTCTATACAGTAGTCCTGAGGGACTTAGAACAGTTGTGTCTTGATAATGTGGAACTGAAATACAACAACCTTACAAAAGAAGAAAATTTGGCATTGCAAAACATAAAAAGTAATGGTGATTTAATTGTTTGCCAAGCTGACAAGGGGGGGGCGATTGTCCTGCAGGATAGGGCAGACTACCTCTGTGAGGCCCATCGCCTCCTCCTTGATACAACATCGTATCAGACTCTTATTGAGGACCCTTTAGAGGGTTATCAGGTGGAGTTCCGAGATCTTCTCCGGGGCGCATTCACTGAAGGGATTATTTCAAAATTGGAACACAAATTTCTATACATTAAACACCCTAGAACCCCTATTTTCTATCACATTCCTAAATTGCACAAAGATATAGTTAAACCACCTGGGAGGCCTATTGTGTCGGGGATTGGCTCAATGACATCCAACGTGTCCCAATATGTGGATTATTATTTACAACCCCATGTCATCAAATTGCATTCTTACATACGGGACACGTTGCATGTCATTGACTCCATCTCTGACATCAAGTGGAAGGATACCTATCACTGGGCTACATGTGATGTATCCTCACTTTACACCTGTATTGAGCACTTAAAAGGTATCGAGGCAATTAGTCACTTTTTAGAGTTAGATTCCGAGTTGCACTCTTCACACAGGCTTTTCCTATTAGCATGCATTAAATTTATGTTGAATCACAATTATTTTCTATTTGGAAACACGTATTATTTGCAAATCTGTGGAACGGCCATGGGGGCCAAATTTGCTCCCAGCTATGCTAACCTCTACATGGGACTGTGGGAAAGTACACATGTTTGGGGGAACGCTGCGCTGGGGGCGGGTTTGGTCTACTATGGCCGCTTCATAGATGATATCCTTATCATTTGGGATGGTGAGAGGGGGTCCCTGGAGGAGATTTTGGAAGCCTTCAATGATAACAATATGGGGTTAAAATTCACATATATTACACACCCAGATACCATAGTATTTTTGGATTTAGAACTATTTGTGGGTCCTCAAGATGTTATTCATACTAAAACACACTTCAAAACAGTGGCTGCGAACAGCTACCTACAATATGGTAGCAATCATTATAAAAAATGGTTAGACAATGTGCCAAAAAGTCAGTTCTACAGATTAAGACGCAACTGTTCAATGGACATAGACTTTTATACCCAGGGTACAGATCTTTCAATGAAGTTCCAGGAAAAAGGCTATGATATGGCAGTTGTTAACAAATCGTTTTCAGATGCCAGTCTACTGGATCGCGTGTCTTTATTGGAGAAATCCAAAAGTAAAACATTATCAAAAAATAAGGTTAACTCTACAGGTTCTGTACCTCAGTTTATTACACAGTTCAATCAGTCTGCCAAACAAATTAAGAAAATAATAAATGACCATTGGAACATCTTGGTTAGCGATCCAGAGATTGGTCACCTGTTGCCAACACATGCTCCTGTGATCTTCAGGAAAGCAAGGAGTATAAAAACAATAATTGCTCCGAGCAAACTAAAAACATCTAAGCTAGTCAACAATTGTAGAGTGGATGGATCTGTTCCCATTAGGGTTAAGGGAAACTTTGGATGCGGGAGAAGTAGATGCTTAACGTGCAAACATTTGATAAAAACCAATAAATTTAAATCTTATTCCAATGGGACATCACATGATATAGCAGAATATATCAACTGCCTTAGTGACTATGTGATCTATCTTATATCATGTGAGTACGGTCTACAATATGTAGGCCGCACATCAAGAGCCCTAAGCACGAGGTTTTTAGAGCATCGAAGAAATATAATCAATGGGTGTCTAACACACAATCTCTCCCGCCACTATTGTAATGAACATTCGAAAGATCCTAGGTCCTTACGAGTTATGGGCATCGAGTTTATTCCCCCTACATTTATGGGTGGTGATCGTTTCAAAAGATTGTGTATGAGGGAGACCTATTGGATGTATATTCTAGATACTTTGCACCCAAGTGGACATAATGATCACATAGACATTAGCACCATAGTGTGATCACTCCAGGTGGGTGATCCTTCGGAGGTCTGGTTTGAGTGCTTCGGCACTCCCTCTGAACTATGGTGACATGTCAACTCTCTAAAATATTCATCCTTCACAGAATTTTTTGAGGAATTTTTTGAGGCATTTATTGCATTGCATTCCATTATGGCTATATATATTCCCAATAATGCATTGTACTGCGGATGTGTCTGTTTGAGTCCAAAACAGGTCTCAACATATATGTTCACATTTTTATACATTTTACACGTCATTACCAATAGAGTTTATTCATTAACTCATATCATCAACTTCACATTTATATTTCATTATTATAATATTTGGATAATTACCTACACATACACATCATCCAATCACTTTAATATCTAATCTTTATATTAATATATTTTATCATTACTATTTTTCCATTTCACTCTATTACTACATCACAAACACTTTAATATTTAATATCACATATATTATACACCATTTATACATAGTCACTTTATCACTTCATTGCTAGCCTTTCTGAGCATTCTTCTGTTCTTGTTTAAACCATCTTCTTTGCTCCACCTCTGACTCCAATTGCAATCAATCACAGATGGATCATTCAACAGGTATTATACCATGCCCTAAGATCTGATTTGTTTAATTTATGTAGCACATTGTTTGCTGAACATACTATAAAGGGGTTAATTGATGGTATTCAGTTTTGATAGTATTCTCCAATTCTTGGGATCTCTCAATTAAATCTTGTTCCAAATTGCTAATCATGTTTTGTGAATAGAATCACAACTAATTGTCATCTATTGTCATTAAGGATGGTTGATTCTATCCAACTAGTAAGTACTTGGTAATTCAATTAGTAGCCACATATCTATATGGCACTACATATTGATTTAATACATTTATCAATTATCTCTATTGCACAAATAGGTAGTTTCAGTACAATATTCATTTTTTCTACCCATATATATTTGTTAACATCTTATGAGCTATAAAATTCTCCAATAGTACAGTGTGGTCCTTAGAACTTGTCCATTGTGATCAGTGTAGTATTAGTAATTGTACCAATGGACTAGTTTAAAGTGTTTTATTAATGTTGTAATTGATTAATTGTTTTTAATTATGTTTGCAAATGAACCTCACTATAAATACTGGGGGGATACAACCAATGGGTACCCCTGAAGAAGTCATCATCGATGACGAAACGCGTAGGGCGTGGCTAGAGCAGAGCAGACATTTGTCCCACTGAGAGCAGACCGAGAGGAACACAGCTTGTGGGAGGCTCAGCAAAGCAGATCATTGGACACATCGGTTGGCTTGATTGGTGGTGCAGCAGCTAGAGGCAGTCAGGAGAGGCCTCGGTTTCCTGGAGGGACTTCCGTTTTGTGCGGGACACCAGACCGGGTGAGCGTCACTTCCGGTAGAAGGAGACCGCGCACGAGAGGACACCATTACAGGCTCGAACGGCACCACTGGCTTATGAGGGCCAATCTCATAACTGCTTTCTAATAACGCTATACTTGTGAGTGGGCATTTGTCTGATTTTAAATGTTCCATAAAATTATTGTTAAACTTTAATGCACTAGGTGTGCGCCTGTTTTCTTTTCTTTTTTCTTTCATAGGTATTCCTAGGGAGTTGTGATCCCTTATAAACGGGCTGCCTATACCTGGATGCATTCACTTGGAACAGGACTCTGTGACTTTTAAGGTTTTTCAAAAGTTTTTAATAGTTTTTTGGAAAAAGTTTTTATTTTCATTTTTTCATATTTTTTATATTTCTCATTTTTCTAGATATTTTTTGTATTACAACATATATTTTTATTTTTTCCAGAAGCATTTTTTAACAATTTTGTCATGTACACTTTGTATTAAAGTTATTACACATTTTATCTTAGAATCACATAGGGTTTTTTAATTATAATATTCCACTTTAGCCACCCCATAGGTTGTATCAACGCAGTTGGCTACTTATTCACAGTTAGGCAGGTTGTTGCATTAGGCGCTCCTTTATTATTTCTGTTTTGTTTTGATATATTTATATATATATATATATATATATATATATATATATATATATATATATATATATATATATATATTTATAGTGATGCCGACACCACATTGCAGTCTCTTTTATCCCAAATGAGGAAGGAAACGCTGTATTTCTCTATACTTGGGGTTTATTTACAGGGATGAATAATACCAATAGGCCCACCGTATATATATATATATATATATATATATATATATATCATGGTCACGGATAACCAGACTGCTGAGGATCTTTGAATCGCCTGACAGTACACAGAGGTTTAGCAAACTGGAGTTTATTTATATAGAGCTAAAAGTTAAAAAACACAGTAAGTACATAAAGCACAACAATACTGTACATTACCAACAAATGTGGTCAATGGGGTGCACTTAATTTAGCTAGTGGATGGTGCTGCCATAGCCAGCTTGAAACCTGGGATGCTCTTAGTAAGGAGAAGTTTCTGTTCCAGAAGAGTAAGCACAGTGTGATGGTAGGGGTAGCTGGCCACAAAAAATAAAGATGAAGCCCAGCTAGCTATCCCTAAAACTGAGTGCTTTTGTCTGTCCATGCATACATTTTTCAGGTTTTTACCCTTTATGGAAAAAAAGCCTCAGAATGGTTGTATGTCTCAGAGGGAACCTTTATGTGGATATTGGGGGGGAAATGGTACCGGACATTTAAATAATGTATGCACTTTTATTCCCAATAACAATGTAATTTTCCCCCAGCCAGAAGGCTTGTATTGTCTGTTGCATGTGTTCATTTCTATAGAGGCAGACTCAGTGATTAGATCAGCCGTGGTGCCTACATAGAAATGTGTATTAAGACAAAGGCTGGGAGCGGTAAGGTGTTTAGATATTTGGTGAGTGGGGAAGGGTGAACAATCAGGTCCAGGGATAGGCTTTCAGTGCCTTTGTTCCCTGCAGACTATGAGGCGCCTACCCAATGGGAGGTGTAGGGCTGGCTAGGGGGAGCAATTGCTGGGAAGAATCCCAGGATGTCTGCATAGAGATCGGGGATAAAATAGGAAAAGGGAAGTCGAGAGGTGTCAAAATGTTTGGTGAGCAGGGAAGGGCAGATTGCCGGGTTTGGGAACAAGGACTCCCCGCGGGGGAGACACTTTGTTCGCCCAAAATTGGTTGAGCCTACCCAGTGGGTGGTGTGGGGCTGGCATTGGGAATCTGTTGCTGGTAGGCATGATTCCTATTGGCCGGTTCGAATTTACTGTGTGCCGGCTTCCTGAGATGGACTCCTGGAGCTCAGGAACCGAAATGGGTCACAAGGCTTGATAGAAGGCAAAATGTTTACCTTCCCCTATTTAGAAAAGGCTCAGGACAGTCTGGGAAAACACCAAGGATTTCACACCCGGCTAGGTTCAAGTGTGAAAAGGTATTGCACCGGGTCTCTAAAGGCTAAAGCAACAGGCCCATACATGGGCATCCTATTCCTAACATGGGGAGTTGAATACAAACTGGGGACACATACAGTAGGAACTGTAGGACAATACATTGCTTGCATGGGGAATACAGTACATACATGGGGAAGTAACAGGGACAGTGCATAACAGGTGTAAAGAAAATCAATTTGTCTGGCGGCTGAGCAGCTATCTTAGAGAGAAAAAAAAACACATTTCAATTCTGCCATCACAATATATAATTATAGGTGAACAGAGATATACCCCAACCTTACCTGGCAGTCTCAATACTCTCTTTTCTACTAGTAAATAGTTACTAGACAATCAGTGTCTGTTGGGGTTACATAGTAATGTTACATCTGTTATGGGCAGTGCTTGAAAAATCACCTCGCCGAACCAAAAAATCTAAACTCACCACCAAGCCCAACCCCTAGCCCCACCTTACTTTTAAAAATTGAATAAATACCTAATAGGAATTGAGTGTGTGACTAGTCTGGGTGGGTGACTGACTGACTGACTGACAGGGTGGCTGACTGATTGTGTGGGTGACTAACTGTGTTGGTGGGTGACTGGGTGGATGGGTGGCTGACTGACTGGGTGGATGGCTGATTGGGTGGGTGACTGACTGGGTGGGAGACTTACTGGGTAACTGACTGGGTGACTGACTGGGTTATTGACCAAATGGTTGGGTGACTGACTATTGCCCATTGTAAGGAATCGGGGAACACGTCCTTTGCGGCATGTTTCCTCCTTACCTGCTGCTGCCGCGGCCACTGTTCCTGCCCATGCGCGCTTCCCCGCTCTCATTACAGAGTGTGTGCGCACCCGCAGCTCTTCTAGCTGCCGCACGGAACCTGGTCCCACCTCCCACACATGTCGCGCATCTCTCCCGTGCGGCGTGAACACGAGATGACGTGCAATGATCCCCAGCTTTGTGGCAAGTCTCTCCTTCCTGCCTTGTTGCCTGCAGCCTATCCCAGCTCCGCTGTGGACGCGCCTCCGCTCTTCCTCCTGTTCCCATTATGGCTTCCACCCAGCCGGTTTCCTTATCTCATCTAATCTCTCTGGAGTTCCGGCAGCAGACTCCATGGTTAACTTTCTTCAAAACTCATGGAGGAGAATTCAAAAAACCCTTCAGGAGGCAGTCCTCAGACAGAAGGGAAAGGCGGACCGCCATCGCCAAAAGGCACCCAAATATAGGCCAGGAGACAAGGTATGGTTATCTTCAAGGAATATAAGGTTGAAGACGCCTAAGATGAAACTGGCTCCACGGTTCCTGGGTCCCTTCAGCATTCAGGAACATGTAAATCCTGTGGCTTATCGCCTTCAACTGCCTCCAACGATGAAGATACCATTAGTCTTCCATGTCTCGTTATTAAAGCCAGAGCTCTCAATTCCCTGACATCTCGCCTAGGCCATGTCCTGTCATGGTTCAGGGACAGGAAGTGTTCGAGATTCAGTCGATTATTGATTATAGACACTCCAGAGGAGGAGTCCACATTTTAGTTCATTGGAAAGGTTTCGGATCCGAAGAACGCTCATGGGTACCACTTTGCCAGATCCATGCTCCGGGCTTACTAGGGCGGATCCATGCCAGGTTTCCGAATAATCCGTATAGGAATCGTCCTGAGGCCGATTCTCAAGGGGGGGGTGTACTGTAAGGAATCGGGGCACATGTATTTTGCAGCATGTTCCCTCCTTACCTGCTGCTGCTGCCACCGTGGCCACTGTTCCTGCCCATGCGCACTCCCCGCTCTCATTACAGAGCACGCGCGCACTCGCAGCTCTTCTTGCTGCCGCACGGAACCTACCACGACAAGGCACACACTCGTTCGCAAGTCCTAACACTACCAGATAAAATACTAATATAACTCTATTAGGATTATATGTCCAATGTGGTCTTTCGCCCTCCTAATAGAGTTCTATTACTATTTTATCTGGTAGTGTTTGGACTCGTGAACGGGTGTCTGCCTTGTCGTGACTCGCAAGCTTACAACGCTTTGGCCAAAGGGTTAAACTAAATGACCCTTTTTCAAGAGAATATATAAGTATTTTACTGTGTATTTCTGTCATGTTGGATGTAGCATTGGGCTTCTCTGTCGTCTTTTGCATACATATGCCACGCTCAATAGCACTCCATTTTGACACTTAAATACATACATATATTTTGTGGGGGCTCAGGGGTTCCCAAAAAGAGCTTGCTGGGGTTTTGCGTTTTGTTAACCTATTCTCAGCTGTTTCAGCTGCTGGAGGTTAGTGGCTCCTCCTTCCCAGGTTTTAAGCCCACGCCTCCCACTTCCCAAGTTAGTAGATCCTTTCATTCTACTGGATATAGATCCAATGTGGTCTTTCTACCTCCTAATAGAGGTAAATGAGAATTTTAATCCTAATAGAGTTATATTAGTATTTTATCTGGTAGTGTTAGGACTTGCAAACGGGTGTCTGCCTTGTTGTGGCTCGCAAGCTTACAACGCTTTGGCCAAAGTGTTAAAGTAAAAGACCCTTTTTCAAGAGAATATATAAGTATTTTACTGTGAATTTCTGTCATGTTGGATGTAGCATTGGGCTTCTAAGGCAGTGTAGTAAGGCAGGGAGTAACACAAGTAGGACCAGGAAAGACCAGGAAGGTCTGGTTCAGTGCACGGGATTATGTAAAGCCTGGCGGCTGGCCCAAAAAAATAATATATTTTTTCAGCACAGAACTGCATGCGCTGCAGGGACGGCCATGAGGGAGTCACCAGGGGGCAAAATCCGGTCGCCCGGCGATTGAATTTGTCGATCCCTGATTATGGGTATATAATAGTTTGGCATAATTAATTACAGATACCACATCTGACCTCACTCCACTCTCTCCTTTATTGTATCCATTCAGTACCAGTTGAGTTAACACTGGTGATTTGTATATATAACAAATAATGATAAGCAAGCTAAATCTGTATGAACAGTATGTTGTTGGGATGTAAAGTATCAATATTAATATTTCAAGAGCCTTAAAGTATGTGTATTTTGCATACAGTATAACATACATTTAGTTTTATAGTATATTTTAAGGTAGAGAAAAATTATTATGCATTAGGCTATTTAAAAGTTCTTAGAACATTGTTGGAGTCATTGCAATATGACCTTTGATTATGCTTTTTTCTTTTCTGTACATAAAATATGCTTAAAATAGTGTACCAGTCTAAACTAGTTCCAGAAAATGAACTACTCTGCCAAGCATAAATTTGATTCCAAGCAGCAAAAAGCTGGATTTGTGGCACTGTCTCTTCATTCTTCATCTCAGTTTCATTAGCACTTGTGGAGATCAATCTCCCTCACCTACTGCATTTCTAACCATGTTTATGCCAGAATAAGAACTCATTAGCATCGCTAAGCAGCATAAAAGCAATGATGTTTTACTATCCCTTCAGTGTATATTACCACTCCAACACGTGGATCACAAAAAAATATATTTAGTCATGTATAGCATAAAAGCTATACATTGTAATTGCTAATACTATTCTTTTATTTATCTATGAACAGTGGCTTAAAAAGAGTTGGGGGGAGGCGCATGCACGACGGCTGACTGAATGGTCGGGTGAACAGTTAGCTCCGTCCACAGCCGGCATTTAAATAAATAAATAAAGCATTAAAAACTCAGCGACGCACACCAAACCTAGACCCAAACAAACATTAAAGTATAAAGATGTTGAGGGCGACGAGATCAAAGAGAACCTCCGCGGTTCTCACAGATTACTTCGCAAAGGGAGACTCGGTGCGCGCCAAAAGCCATAAGGGGCCCACGAGAAGCGGCACCGAGTCGGATGAGGAGGAGGAGGACAGGGAAGAAAGCAGCAGGGAGAACCAAGTGATGCGACTGAGAGACATGAGAGAGTTCTGCCTGGATATCAAAAGATGCTTCCAGTCTGAATTGGCGGCGCTAAGGGCTGATATAAGTGGCATTGGGGTGAGAACAGACTCCCTGGAAAAGAAGCTTGATGCCACCATTAAGGCCCAGCACAGAACGGATAAACAACTGGCCCAGGTGAAGGATACTGTGAGGGATCTGATGGACAGACAAGAGAACTCTGATAACCGCGATCGGAGGAATAATGTGAGGATCAGAGGGGGTGCCTGAGGATGAGATCGATCCGGAAGACTTCATGGGCAAATGGCTGACCCAGCTAATGCCTGACAAGGCAGAGCAGGACATACACCTAGACCGGTGCCATAGGGCCCTGAGGTCACGGCCGCAACAAGGGGACCCCCCCGAGACATCATAGCCCGATTCCACTTCTTTAAAGTGAAGGAATCCTTTTGCCAAATGACCCGAAACAAAGTTGAATTTGAGGGTCACAAACTACAAGTATTCCAAGATATTTCACCCACCACCCTGCTCAAGTGGAGACAGCTTACCCCCATTACCATAGTGCTGCGAGATGAGGGTATAAGATATAGGTGGCTATATCCTTTTGGGCTGCTGGTAATGCGAAATGGTTCCTCTAACACCCTAAGAAGACTGGAGGATGGTGAGAGCTTCCTATTCAAATTGGGGCTCCAAGAAAAGATACCCGAGGAAGCAAGGGGAGGGCGACCGGCCCCTGATCAGGTCTGGAAGGAGGCTAGAAAAAATGACAAAAATATACAGCCACGGAGCCCGAAGTGAAATGGGCCTGCGATCTACAGAAGAAACGTTCACTTACCTGCTCCTGTCCACATCCCTGGAGCTCTACGGTTTTGAGCCTGGGGAGGGACCTGTTGCACCCTCTTGAGATGCCGCCCCCTGTTGCACCCTCTTCAGACACTACCTCTGGACCCTAACAGCACTCCTCCGGGACTGGCGGCCATCTTGGATCGGCTCTGGCTGCTCAATGAGCTGGAGGAGGGACCGAGTGACGCAGAGGGGGAGGATGTGACGTCAGATCCCGCGAGAACTACAGGAGAGAGAGGATCAGCCACCTCCAAGATGGCGGCAGGATGCGACCGGAGGGGGAGACGAGCCTTGGACGCACACTGCAGGAGAAGCAAGGAAGTGGACAGGCAATGTCGGGAGGAGGAGAGGAGGGGGGGGTGTAAGACTACCTGCAAAGGGATGATTACGGGAGTAAAATATACTGGGACGAAGCGAATAATAATTAATAAAGATATATCAACAAACAGAAAACTTAAAGACAAAACAAGGGGGGGAGATAAGAGGAGGTGGAGAGGGGATGAGGGGGAGAGGGGAAGGCCACTTCACAGAGATCAGGGAGGAGATTATGTAAGACGACGGGACATGGGGACCTAGCTAGGTGGCGAGGGGGGGGATAAGAATACGCAGATAGCTGGAAGGCAACGGGAGATAGGGAGGTCAGAAGCATGTAGATAGGTATATAAGATATGGATAGGAGGTGAGGGATTGCAGATGAGGTTGAGGGGTGTAGGCACCAAGGCAAACATGAGTACCAGAGGAGGGCAAAGAGCTCTATAAAGGGGTTCAAAAATCAATAAATTAGTGACCGAGGGGGTGGGTTCGGGGGATGTGGATTACTGGGGTTTGGGGAGGGCGGGGGGGAGAAAGATTGTGACTACAGAGAGACTTCCCACAGTTGTTCATTCCGTTACAGTCATCAAGAAGGGTTTTTTTGGGGTTTTTCGTCTGGTGTTTTTGAGGTTTAGAGTTACAGTAAGCTCGAGTTGATGCTTTAAGTATTATGATATTGGCAAACAGAGGCAGGTCAGGACGGAGGTCCGGCCGTTGTCATGTGTCTTTGGACTCGGATCGGGGCAGAGGCCCAGGATCTCGAGAAAGTCCTTTGGAGCGGGAGGAGGGGAGAGCCCCAGCTGGAGGGAGGAGTTACAGTAGGGGCCCAGCTCAATTCCCAAAACCCAAAGGCAAGGGAGGGGCAGTGGTCTCGGACCATAGGCACCTCTCCCACTTTGTTATGTCTTCCCTATGTGTCCCATGTTCCTTTTGTATTGTCCCCCCCCAGCCATCGTCCTACCCAGGTGGAGCAACACCGACACTGAACGAATTGCTGCGCACTGCAGGGGAGAGGGAGTTCTCCGGTGAAGAGCTGATACCCAAGGTAGCGCCGCGACTGAAGAGAGGTAGGAACACACGTACAACATGTCTCTAACCTTTCTATCACACAATGCCAAAGGGCTGAACTGTCCCTGCAAGAGGAAGGTTGCAAAACTGACTACAAGAGAAAAAGGGCCGATATTGTGTTAATACAGGAAACACATTTTAGCAACACCAGCTTCCCAAAATTCTTTGATAAACAATTTAAACAAGTATTTCTGTGCTCTGCAACAGAAAAGAAACGAGGGGTTGCTATTTTGATACACAACAGGGTGGGGCTGGTGGTGGACGCTGTGAAAAAAAGACAAAGAGGGCAGGTTTCTCATGCTTACGGGGTCCATAAATCAGCAACCAATAACGATTGCGACAATATATGCGCCGAATGGACACGACCCGGTCTTTTTCACAACAATATTCACAACCATCCAAAAACACAGTAAAGGGGCCCTGATAGTAGGAGGTGACTTTAATACAGTGCTGAACGCAGCCCTAGACAGATCGGGACCCCCCAGACCTAGGACAACGTCTAGACCCACGGTCCTAGAACAAGGGCTTAAGGACTTGCAGTTGGTTGATGTCTGGAGGGAACTACACCCAGCAGATAGGAACTATACTTTCTATTCGCATCCCCATGACTCATTCAGCAGAATCGATTACTTCTTTGTCTCTAGTAGACTGGTCCCAAAGATCGCCCACTCAGGGATACACGACATTTCATGGTCGGATCACGCACCCATAGAGCTACGGTGCACACAGATAGGGTTGGACAGACCGGGATCAAACTGGAAATTGAATGAATCTCTATTAAAAATCCCTGAACTAATGAAGCAGATTAAAAAGGAAATCAAACAATTCTTTAACGAAAATGAAGGTAGCGTTCTCTCACATACAATCCTCTGGGAGGCACTCAAAGCAACATTAAGAGGGGTATTGATTAGCTTAGCGGCCAAGAGAAAGAGAGAGAGCAGCGCCAAAATCAGACAGGGACAGAGGGACCTAAAGAGCTTATGGGACCATCAAAAGAGGTCCCCGAATTCGACCACCCTCCAACAAATTAAAGATGCCCAAACTAAGTTAAACCTACTACTTACTTCCCATGCTGAGAAATCGTTAAGTTGGTCTAAGAGAAGATTCTTTGAGAAAGAAAACAAACCGGACACCTTGCTGGCCAACCTGCTCAGTCCCAAAACAAAAAATTATAACATTCAGGCCCTACGCCTGGAATCAGGAGCAATCACGGCAACCCTAAAAATATTGTGGGGGAATTTAAGAACTTCTATGAGAAATTATATGATGGGGGAAAGGAAACCAGATCCTCCGGGACGACAAAGGCCCTGAAGGATTTCTTAAAGGGCTCGATCTGCCAAATCTGAGTGAGATTGACAGAGAGGTAATGGGTAGTGAATTTACAATGGAGGAATTAACGGAGGTTATCAAAACGTTGAAACCCTCTAAAGCCCCGGGTCCTGACGGATTCTCGAATCTCTGTTACAAAAAATACAGGAAACAGCTGTTCCCATATCTCCTCCGCATGTTCAATCAAGTACTGGAAGGTACCCCCTACCCCCGGCACATTCTCCAGGCGTCCATCTCCGTAATACATTAGCAGGGGAAGGACCCACAGGACTGTAGAAGCTACAGGCCAATATCCCTGATTAATTCGGATATAAAAATCTACGCCAAATTACTGGCCAATCGATTGGGTCTCATCCTACCCAGACTGGTGCACCCAGATCAAGTCGGGTTTATCCCGGGTCGGCAGTCATCTGATAATACCCGACGAATCATTGATCTATTAGAAATAGCCAATTCACGTTCAATACCTGTTATGGCGCTCAGTCTGGATGCAGAAAAGGCATTCGATAGGATAGACTGGCCTTATTTGGAGGCCACGCTTGGAGCATTTGGGATGGGGGAACGGGTGATAAAAGCTATATTTGCTCTCTATTCGGCTCCGTCAGCAAGGGTTTCCGTCAGCCAGGGTTACCAACCAGGGATTTGCTTCAGATCCCTTCCAAATTCAGAGTGGAACGAGGCAGGGATGTCCGCTCTCCCCCCTCCTCTTTGCACTTTGTATGGAGCCATTGGCTGCCCAGATACGAGATAGCAAAGACATCACAGGTATTGACATTGGAAACCAGTCGCATAAGGTGGCACTACAGTATATGCGGATGATGTATTCCTGACAATATCAAGGCCCCTTACCTCTCTGCCTAATCTATTCGATTTGTTCGGAAGATTCAATCAGATTTCTGGTTTCAAAATTAACCAGGCGAAATCGGAAGCCTTGAGTATCAACCTACCCAAACACATAGAGAAGCTGATTGCCTTAAACTTTAACTTCAACTGGCAATCGAAGCAAATTAGATATCTGGGTATTCATGTCACTAAGACAACCAATATGTTATATCAGGTGAATTACCCCAAATTGATGCATACCCTGAGAGGGGACATTAGGAGATGGGCCACTTATCAAATTTCGTGGATAGGGAAGATCCACTGTATTAAGATGAATCTGCTGCCACGCCTCTTGTACCTCTACCAGACCCTACCAGTGCCGTTAAGAGTGAAGGAATCCATCTCACTTCAATCTGAAATAAATAAATTTATCTGGGGAGGAAAGAGAGCGAGGGTAGGCATGCAGATAATGAGTAAAAAGACAGGGGCAGGAGGGTTGGCGGTACCCTGCTTGTTGTCATATTACAAGGCGGCTCAATTATGCCAAATTGTGCAATGGCACACTAACCCAGACTCAAAAATATGGGTGGCTTTAGAAAAAGAACTATGCTCCCCTATAGAGCTGGAACAGTAATTTGGCTTCCCAAAAAGGTGCGGTTAGGCACCAAAATGCCGCTATCCTCAATGACCAACTCGCTCTCAGTATGGGAGGCCACCAGACTCAAATGCAAATTGACCCACAGATCCTCTGGTATGACCCCCCTATGGGGGAATCCAATGTTTGCTCCGGGCCGGAACAACGCAGATTTCACTATCTGGAAACACAAAAATATCACCAGACTAGTAGATCTGGAGGGTAGACGAGGCATCCAAACATTCGATTTACTTAAATCTAGCAAAAACATCCCCAATGCCGAGTTTTTTAGATACCTCCAGATCAGAGCATTCTATCAGGTGAGACAGCCCCACATCCAATTAACAAATTTCGAAAAGCTCTGTCGATCAGGGACATCCACTAATGGGACTCACATCGCAGATGTACAAAGAAGTGACCGGTTCTAGCACAACGGTGACGGACAAAACTGGTTATATGACTAAATGGGAGTCTGACCTAGGGGAGATACTAGAACTAGAGGACTGGACAAAGATCGTGACGTCAACTGCTAAAAGCTCCATGTGCACGACCTTAAGGGAGAACGCATATAAGGTTATGATGAGATGGTACCACACCCCCACAAAATTATCTAAATTTCTGCCCAGTTACTCCCCATTGTGTCCAAGACAATGCGGACAGCAAGCAGACCTGTTGCACATGCTGTGGTCTTGCCCCAAGATCGCCCCGGTCTGGGACTCGATTAAAGATTGGTTGAATAAGATCCTAGGCACAGACATCCCGCAAGACCCCTGGCTTTTCCTCCTCAACAGACCACAACAAGGTCTCTCCAAAGGTGAAAATAAATTGGTGGCGCATTTTGCGATGGCGGTACGAGGGGAGATCGCAGCAAAGTGGAAACAAAATGAAATCCCACTAATTGCTAAGATTCGAAATAGGATTTGGTCGGTATGCCAGATGGAGAAATTGACAAGCCTGGTCAATGACACCGGTACAAATTTTCTAAAATTCTGGCTGCCATGGTTGGCCCAGACAGACATACCAGGTGTGGATAGGGCCACAATATGGCATCAATAGTGGAGGGTGCGTTCTCCCTTGACGACACTATACAGGGACGAAACAGACGACTCTGACCGACTAGAGACCCCTCAGCGGCATTGGAACCAGCCGGTACAGAAGGGCAGGAGCGATTCGTGGGGGGGCACTCAGTCTCCCCGGACGCAGAGAGCCAGCAGGCGTAAAGTCATAAGCGGTCCCACAGCAGGACGATTCCTTCCCCCCCGGCTGTGTTGTAGGTTTGTCTGTTCGTCAGCCCTGTTTGTCTGTATTTGTGAGTACATATATGTGGTGGATGCTTACCAATGGGAGTTTGTTCCAATGTTACAACTGAATGCCATGTTTGTAAACCATGTAAGTTCTAAATTAAATTTAAGTTGAAAAAAAAAAAAGAGTTGGGGGCAATATACCCAAAACTGCCACGGAGCCAGCGATGTGATGTTTGCCTATCTCTGAAGGGCTTACCCGGTGATCTGCAGTGATCTCACCCAGCTGCAAAGAGAGCTGCACAGAGAGAGCTGCCTCTCCCTGTGAATATCTCACCTGCGGTCGCAGTTTTAATCTGTCTGTCTGTCGCGCCATTAATGTACATAGAGCTTCACTATAGTAATACACGTGACAATCATATAAATAACAAATAATACAAATAACACATCATGGGAATAAGTGTTTCAGAATTAAAAATTAACATTTAGGAAGCATCCCTCCTATGCATTTAAATCCCACGGTCACGTGACACCGTGTCCGCAACCTTTCATGCAGGCCTAACCACCCTCCCTGGGGCTACTACCACCTTCATCCACCCCTCTGCCCCCAATAAACAGGCTATTGAAGTTAAACCCCTTCAATGCCTTAGCAGCTAGCCACTAAGGTAATGAAGCTGTTTTAATAAAAATGTTAATAATAGTGTACGTGAGCAGGAGGTCTCCTGAGCAGAACCGCGTTGATTTGAGGTTGGGGGACCCCCAGCTTCCCAAGATACAGGCCACGTTATAGGGTACTGGTTTCTGCTATGCATTTAAATGTCTTGTGTCACATGACTGTGGGATTTAAATGCATAGGAGGGGTGCTTCCTAAATGTTAATTTTTAAGTCGGAAGCACTTATTCTCAAGATCTGTTATTTGTATTATTTGTTACTTATATGATTGTCACATGTATTACTACTGTGAAGCGCTATGTACATTAATGGCGCTATATAAATAAAGAAAGTAGAAAGATCCAGGGCAACTTCGGATTTCTTTAGAAAAATTTATTCAGCACAAAACACGTTTCATCCCTCCTAGGGTACTTTATCAAGTGACTAGCCAGTCACTTGATAAAGTCCCCTAGGAGGGATGAAACATTGTGTTTTGTGCTAAATAAATTTTTCTAAAGAAATCCGAAGTTGCCCTTGATCTTTCTACTTTCTCCAATGCTGGATGTTCTAGGCAGATATCCCTGAACCAGGAGCACCGGTCTCAGCAAGTATCTTATTTGTTTAATTGTGGTGTGCAGCTTCCCTTGTTATATTGCTATATAAATAAAGACATACATACATATTAAAACCCTGCGTTCGCTGGTGAGATATGCACAGGGAGAGGCGTCTCTCTCTGTGCAGCTCTCTTTGCAGCTGGGAGAGATCACTGCAGATCACCGGTTAAGCCCTATAGAGAGAGACAAACATCACGTCGGTGGCTCCTCGACAGTTGTGGTTAGGCCTTCCGGGTGGGTAGCGGGGGAGGGTGAATTAACCCCTTAATTACTATAGCGGTTATTAATCGCTAAGGTGATTAAGAGGTTAGGGGCCATTATATTGTATTTTTTCATGTACTCTTGCTGACAACGGAGGACATGGACCAGGAGTATACTGACGAGGATGCCCTTCGTGATTGCAGAGGTAAATAGAATGTTTTATTTACCTTTTTTTATTCTGGCTAATGTTTACTTTTAGAATGGGCAATAGTAATTGTGCCCATTACTATACTGTATGTATTGGGGGGGGGGGGTTGTTTTGTTTTGTGTTTTTGAAAGCTTAGCGCGCATTGGTAAAGTTGGAATATGGCCCTTGGTGGGTGTTTATACCTACCGGGTGGGTAGCGGGAGGGGTTAACCCATTCATTACAAGGTCATGAAGGGGCGCAGACCACCCGCAGCTCCCCGCAAGGCCGCTAAGGCAATGAAGGGGTTCAACTTAAATAGCCTGTTTATTGTGGGCAGAGGGGGTGGATGAAGGTGATTGTAGCCCCAGGGTGGGTGGTTTGGCCTGCATGGAAGGTTGCGGGAGGAGTTAACCCCTTCACTACAATAGCGGTAGGAACCACTATGGTAATAAGGGTTAACCAGTCCCGCTACCCCCCTGGTAGGCCTAAAGACCCACCCTTGGGGCAAATACCCCTTCTCCCAATCCCTCTACCCACCAAAAAACAAAAGAAAAACAACAACCTTACTATCCACCTCTTCTACCCTCAACACCCCCCCCCACACACACACATACACACACATACAGTACAGAAACGGGCGCAATTACTATTAATTAATAATTATATAATTATCCATATATGGATAATAGTGCATTTGCCCATTCTAAAAGCAAACATTAGCCAGCATAAATAAAGTAAATAAAACTTTCTACTTACCCCTGCAATCATGAAGGGCGTCTTCGTCAGCATTCTCCATGTCCATGTCCTCCGTTGTTAGCAGGAGTACATGAAAAAATACTATATAATGGCCCCAAACCCTTTAATCAATGTAGCGATTAAAAACCACAAAAGTAATTAAGGGGTTAACCAACCCTCCCCTACTACCCACTCGGGAGGCTTAACCACCCACCCAAGGGCCACTATACCAGCCTCTACCCATTGATTGACACAGATGTACATCATACCCATATAATATGGGCATGATAAGCCACTATAGCACTCAATGCCCAACCTATTAAAACAATCACCACCAACCCCCTGTGCCCTCCTCATAAAACCATGATTTATTTATTTTACACACCCAATTAATAACCCAGGCTGGCGGTGGTCCAGGGGTGGTCCCGACGGGTGTCTAAAGTCCACACAGTGCACCCTGGGGGTACCCATGGGTGTCTTGGGGCCTGCGAGTGGTCCCCACTAGGCTCCATGGCCTACAGGTGGTCCCGGCATGTCCCCGCAGGCCTCAATTGGGTCCATGGGTGTTCCCCACAGGTGTCTGGGGGTCCCCGAGTCATCCCCACAGCTATGGGGACCCCGGTTCTTCCCCACAGGTGTCCCCTGTGGGTCCTAAGGTGGTACCCGTGGGCGTACGGGTATCCTCAGGTTGTACCCGTGGGCGTTTGGGGTTACTCAGGTGGTCACCGTGGGTCCCCGCTGCCTGCGGTACCAATCCAGTATTTAAAAAAATAAAACATGGTCTACATTTAAATCAATAAACCTCCCCACCCCCCACAAACACATACAGTTCAGTAATGGGCAAAATAACTATTATCCAGATATGGATAATAGATTATTTGCCCATTATTAAACACAACATTAGCAAGCATAAATAAAGTAAATAAAACCATTCTATTTACCCCTGGCATTATGGTGTCATCGCCGGCTTACTTCAGGTCCCTGTCCTCTGTTGCCAGAAAAATACATAGCAACATACAATCTAATGGCCCCTTTCCCCTTAATCACCTTAGTGGTTAATAACCGCTATAGTAATTAAGGGGTTAACCCACCCTGCCCCACTACCCACCCGGGAGGCTAAACCACTCCCCTCAGACCCACTATTCAAACCCTGTACTCATTGATTGTTATAGTGGTACATCATAACCATATCATAATAAGCCACTATATTACTCAATAGGCACCTAAACACAATACATTAATGCACAAAAGACACAATAATAAAACATTTCAAATCACCTAAACACCCCAATTCAATAAATAAAAACACTAGCCAACAAATGCAATTAATATAAGCACAAACCAGCAGAACAATGAATTAATTCAACCATTACCCAACAAAGCAATTAATTAATTCCACCATTAACCAACAAAGCAATTAATTAATAAAAGCAATAACCAGCAAAACAATTAATTAATTCAACCATTAACCAATCAAAGCAATTAATTAATTAATTAATTAATAAAAACAACTCAGCTAAAAAACAATGAATTAATTCAACCATTAAACAATCAAAGCAATTAATTAATAAAAACCTCTTCAACAGAACCATTAAAAGCATTACCCAACACAAGACATAATTAATTAAAAAAGAAACTCAATCGCAAGAAAAATTAAAAATAAGGCAGCAAAATCACAAACAATAACATAATAAACACACATAGAAAAAAATCACATGCAATACAAAGCAAGACATTAAAAACAAATTATTGGCCTAATAATGTATTGATCGGTACAGATTAATACATTATCAGTCAATGATCAAAGAAAGAAAAAACACATCCAATCGAAGAACCTATAATAAAATACATTTACAAACATTCAATATTTTACTTACCTTTAGAAGCGTTGGCCCTCCGACTCTCGTGGAATCAGGAAGCTCACGTACAGCGAAGGCCTCAAACTGCATCTGATGCCATCCGCCATGAAGATGCGAATCAGGTATCCCAATTCTTCTTTCTTTTATCTTCATTTATCACCTATTTTATGATCAATCCTATATAGGAGTGCTAGAGTGTATTTATCTTTCTCATTCATCTTAGATAAGGGGAGGTGTTTACATAATACAGTCCCCTATATTTTTTATCATCAGGTGCTGAGTTGATTATGTGGGTATATCTTGTTCATGTGCATTAGTTCACACCGGCTGGTGTTTCTAGATTTAAGTTACATAGTTACATACATAGTAGATGAGGTTGAAAAAAGACATAGGTCCATCAAGTTCAACCTATGCTAAATTTAGACAATAGATACTTTATCCTATATCTACTGATGGAGCGGCCGTTATTCGAACATTTAACGCGGTGTGTAGATCGGAATACCCATGCGATGGCACGCAATTTATTTGAATCGTGCCGACTTAAACACGCGGCTTGTTTATCGTTTTGTCTGGGTCAGAAAAGTGCATTTTAGCGTTGTCTGCAATACCATCGAGAAACTCAAGTGGGCAATCGCGTGTTGTTGTCATAAAAATCCAATAGCAATTCAATGTCTGTATTATACACAGAGCAGCGTGTGTACTGTACTGTGCAGTATCTGTAGTACAGTATACAGTATGCAGGGCAGCGTGTGTACTGTATCTGTATTATACACAGAGCAGTGTGAAACGCATAGGCATGTTACAGTATCACATTTCGGCGCATTAAACATTATGATGACCGTTTGAAAATATTTATTTGAACTGATACTGTAATCCATCATACAGCGCTCTCGCCCCCGCACACACACAAGGCTCAAGGAATTCAACTTCTTATCTACACCTCTCCCACACCATTCATTTGTAATGGCTTTCTGGCTTGATTCTTCCCGAGCGTGGCCTTATAGTACATTCCTGCGCATGCGTATATGAGTTCCCCGTAGAAGTTCAAGTCTAAAAAAAAGTTGTTTTTTTTTGTTACAGTATTTATTTTTATTTTCTCAACATGGGCTTGCATAGCAATTATGGATATTATGAGAATCAAACAGTACTGTTGCTTTTTAATTCCACACTAGTCATGTACGTTCTTTCTGAGGCGGGTGGCATACTGTAGTACTGTGCTTTTTATTTGGGGGTGTGTGGATCAAAACATTATGATGACCTTTTCAAAATATTTATTTGAACTGATAATCCATCACACAGCGCTCTCGCCCCCGCACACACACAAGACTCAAGGAATTCAACTTCTTATCTACAGTACACCTCTCCAACACCATTCATTTGTAATGGATGGCTTTCTGGCTTGAATCTTCCCGAGCGTGGCCTTATAGTACATTCCTGCGCATGCGTATATGACTTCCCAGTAGAAGTTCACGTCTGAAAAAAAGTAATGTATGTTCTTTCTGAGGTGGGTGGCATACTGTCGTACTGTAATTTTTATTTGGGGGTGTGGGGATCAAAACGTTATGATGACCTGTTGAGAATGTGTCTTTGAACTACAGTACAGGTAATCCTTCATACAGCTTGCACCCCCTCCCCCCCCCGCACACACACAAGGCTCAAGGATTTCAACTTCTTATTTACACCTCTGACAAACCATTCATTTCCAAATGCTTGGCTTTGTGGTTTTCTTTAATCTTCCCGAGCCTGCTCTCACAGTTCTGCTCCTGCGTGTAATTCTCTTTGGGACATGGGACCTTGTTGATTATTAATGCGCATGCGTGTATAACTTCCCATTCATTTAGAAGTTAGTTCAAGTTTTAAAAATATATACTGGAATAACATTTTTTGTTTTTTTTTGGTTATCGCCATGGCTTGCATAGCAATTATGGATATTATGAGATTCAAGTTTTACAAATACAGTATATGTTTTTTGGGGTTATCGCCATGGGTTTGCATAGCAATCATGGATATTATGAGAATCAAACAGCACTGTTGCTTTTTAATTCCACACATAGTCATGTACGTTCTTTCTGAGTGTAAGTGGCATACTGTAGTACTGTGATTTTCCCCCCAAACTAATGTGAAGTGCAATGCTTTGTTGAAATGTTCATAAGAATTTCATGTCTGCAATAGGGGGTCGGTTAAAAAAATAGATTTTATTTATTAATGCATAATACAGTACAAAAATACAGTAGCCCTTGTCTTTCTCTTTGTTATGGCATTGCGAGATGGAGGAGATCGGGGAGAATGGGGGCTGCAGCTCTGAAAATACAGTATTTCAAAAGATTTTTTTAAAAACACATACATTTTTTTTGCAAAAATGAATTTCTATACAGTAACTACTGAGAGAGGGTGGGAGAGGGGGGTTTGTGTAAGATACAGGCTGGTTTGTACATGAACACTGTACTATTATCTTACACATCCCCCCCCTTCCTTTTTTCACTCACTGCTGCAGTTCTGAAAATGAAAAGACACAATTAACGCAGACATGGTTAGTTTGAGTGCCATACTTACCTGTATCATACTTACCTGTGCCTTATTAATTTCCCGAGGCCTGGCCATTACGTTGTATAACAATAGGCAACACAGTCGCAATATGATCCATATATTTATTACATCTGGCCACGGTGAGTACTGTATGTTGTTCCAGAAATGCAGTATCCCTTTCTCCAATTCATCCTTTTTTGACGGTTTCCACACTTTTCTGATATAATCCTTCAACTCATGCCATACCATTTCGATGGGAATAAAATCTGGTGATCTGGGGAATACAGTAGGAGGGGAGAAAAAAAGTTAATTACTTACTGTAAGAAGATATAAACTGTGTAAAACAATGATAAATGGTTACCCAACTTACTCCGTTGGCGTCTTAACCCAGTTGATACCGCTGGCAAGAAAGTGAGCTGTTGACGTGGTGTGTTTCGGATCATTGTCCTGGAAGAACTGGTGACCAGGTGGGAAATCATTCCTAATGTATTCGACAACATGTGTAATTATGTGATCTTGGAAGAACGCTTTATTCATGATTCCTGGAAACAAGAAAAGAAAAATGTTCAGTAACATTAGGGTGCAAAATACTGTACAGTACAGCTGTCCAGTGCATAAGGCAAGGCCACAGGCACAGCATGTGTATTTGTGAATTATTTTACCCTCAAAGATAATGATTCATCCTGGTTCTTGTCTAGAGATGGCACCCCACACATGCATCTTCACTGGGTGCTTGGGATGCGGCTTCAGAGATAGGCGTCCTTTTTTGAAGAATGCAAAACTGGCAAATCTCTCAAGCGCTACAGTTGTCTCATCAGTAAAGATGACATCCTGGAAAGTCTCGCCACTTTCGATCCATGCCCGTGCCTGGTCCACTTTTTATTTTGTTGGCTTCCCTTATCATAGGATACGCTCTGTAATGACAAGGAATAATGTTAGAGGTACTAAATACTGGAGATACAGTAAGTATGATGGTTCCCAGCACTCAAAAAATGAAAAAATAAGTCAAAGACATCTACAGTATAGAAAACTAACAGTAATGTATTGAAACAATACAGTATACAGTTTGTACAGTATTACATACAGTACAGTTGGCCAACCCTATTGTATAATAGGCTAGGAGGGAGCGTAACATTAAAATACAGGGCTAAACAAGAAATCACAAGTCTGGAGAGGGAGGAGGTGGGGGGAAAAACGTGGGGAATAACAACCATAGTGGAAAAAGAAAAAGCAGCAGACTAAAAAGAGGAAAACCCATGTGACGTACAGTATACAGTACAGTACTTACTTAACACGCCCATATTTCCATCCCAATTTCCGTCTCATCTGCCTGATGCTGGTCACAGATGCATTTATTTTGTGAGTTGCCTCTAGTGCATTCTTTACCCTTGTTGCACACGTCTCATCATTCTGTTCACTTATTTGGTCCACCAGAAGTGTTGTCGCCCTACAGTGTAAAGAAAAACAGAACAATTTGTTACAGTAGACAAATTTAGCATCCCAATAGCGCACTGATTTCCTATTGTCTGATTATAGCGCTACTGTACAGTATATGAATACAGTATATTAAATAATTTCCCCCTCCCTCACATAAAGCATCCCAATAGACTGCACTGTCACACACTCAGTCACTCCTACTGTACCACCCAATCACTGGCATAAAAGCTGGTGACATACAGTACTGTTGATGCTTTGTGGGTGTGTGTGTACAGTAAATGCAGAATTATTAGTTACCACAGTTAAACACAGGCATACAGAACAGTACAAGACGTTGTTAGAGTTACAATATGGAGGACAATAATTAGTACTGTACTTACGGTCGGATTTCTTTTGACGTTTTTGGCCTTCCCATGCACATGATAACTAACAGTGCTTTTTGCTAAAACGAAGCCCGAAGCAAGTAACCTGCGTTGGATCTGTAAAATGCGGTGTCCATTCTGGTACATATCCTTTATTCTCAAGCTGAGATCTTTTGAAATCCTTTTCTTTGGCATCGCTGCTGTTAGAAAAAAAATGCGAGCACACACAGAGCAATTCGATGTGAATTCGATGTGTATTGAATGTGCATTGAATACACAAAATGGATGGTGTATTTATACAGTACTACAAATAAAATGAGTGCGCTAACTACTAAGGTCTACTGTATATATAAACCAAATAAAACACCACTTGGTGAAGTGAGAATAAATAAATATGCAACCTCTATATAGACCTGGCGTCTGCAGCTGTTGTAAGGGTAGAGAAACCACTAAAGCAACTGTAAAAAAGGAACAAAAGCGCAAACGCACATAGTGAAGTATGCAAAGTAATATATATATATTGTTTAGGGTAAGATATCTGCGTACATCAGATTAGAAAGTTACCAGCATTTCATGTACATAAACATGAGTGAGTGGAGGTGATGCATCTGCCACCAACCATCTGGGGATCTTCCTTAATGCAGCACGGCACACTCTGCAGCTGAGGACAAGCCTCCGTTTGAGTCCTTCTTTGGGTTACAGGAGTCTAATTGAAGAGCTTCACTCGAGGGGAACTCCGTTCATCTCTCCTAGCCTCGTTACCCGGCTCCGTCGGCGATGGAGGTCAACAGCTTCTCGGGCAAGCTGTTACCTCAAGTGTCCCGTATGTCCTGGGTGATCGGCCGCAAAGTGAGGACGGCCGTAAAGTGAGGATGTTTTTACCGCACTGTCCACAATCGCGGGAAAATGCCTAGTATTTCGGCTCCACGCAATATCAGAGAGTATAGCTAGCATACAGATAGGTAATAAAAAGTGATATATATGCTAAAAATTTATCCAACGCGTTTCGAAGCGAAGGCTTCTTCTTCAGGGATCTAATACATTGAATAAATGTGGATTTTATACCCTAATATCATATCTGATAGGTCTGGCTTAATTGGAGCATTAACCAATCGGTGCATAGCACGGTGACTCCCACATGTGTGGATTTAAATGGGTCATAATGACCTACATGCCAGATAAGTTTAACTCCATCAGGTATGGTAAGGGTACAAATACATGTAACACAAATAATAATCTTTATTAACCAAGGCACAACATTATTAAACAACCTAACTCATACAAATTACATTATTAAAATAAATAAAAAATATATATATATTTATTAATGGTGGGTTTCTGAAATGAAACAGACAAGCAGTTAGTTTTCTAAAAGAAATAATGCAGTTATGCTTATACTGTCCAGCAAGAATCAGTAATTCAGACAAAACTTATAGAGATAAAAAGTGAAATCTATTTTCCGAGACAGATAATAAATTTAATAAAGACACCAGAGGTCTATATTTTCATTAAGGCCATCTGGACCTAATGTTTCCAACTTTTGTATCCAGTATGTTTCTTGGACTGAAACATCTTTTAGTCTATCCCCTCCTCGTCTGCTCCGAGGTATAAACTTTATCCCTTTATACAAGAGGGTTGAGGGATCCTTGTTGTGATGGGTAGCGTAATGTCTACTTACACTATGAGTCTGTAGAGCATTCCTAATGTTTCTCACATGCTCTTGTATGCGGAGTTTTAAACTGCGTTTAGTGCGGCCCACATATTGCAGGCCGCACGGGCATTCTAATAGATAAACTACAAAACTCGTGTTGCAGTTTATAAAGTCTGTAATATTAAACACCTTATTAGTTTTATTGGACTTAAACGTATTATTCACTGGATGAAGGAACTTGCAAGTGCAGCATTTTCCACACGTGTAATTACCTAGTGGTTTATTACTTAGCCAAGAATGGCCAGACTTTTGTTCTATATTTTTCCCAATATCACTTGGTGCCAGCGCATCCTTCAGGCTACGAGCCTTCCTGTATATAAACCTGGGAGATGAACTAATATGACCACTTAAAATTGGATCTGTGGCTATAATACCCCAATGTTTTTTAATTACCCCCTCTATTTGTCTATGCATAGAGTTATAGTTGGTGATAAAGGGGACTGTAATTTTATCTCCATTAGTCTCCATTGTTTTCTTATTTTTTGGTAACAACATCTTTTGGCGATCTAGTTTCCTAACTTTATCTAGTTCCATTAATAAATGTTTATATTCATATCCCCGTTCCATAAATCTTAAGAAGAGAAATTGAGCTTGTTGCTCAAAATCAACCTCATTACTGCAGTTCCTTCTAACTCTCATAAATTGGCCTCCCGGTATATTTGTAATCCAAGATCTTTTATGGTTACTGGAGGCCAATAAAAGAGTGTTAGTGTCAACCTTTTTAAAGTGGGTTGTTGTTGTAACTCCTACCTCTGATGCCGTTAGATTTAAATCAAGATAGGTGACACTCTCTGTGTGTGTGACATGGGTAAATACCAGGTTGAGGTCGTTGGTGTTAAGATAATTGACAAAGCAGTCAACAGACTCCTCATCACCTTCCCACACACAGAGAATGTCATCTATATAGCGTCGCCATACCACTACTTGATGTTTGTATGGATTGTTATTCCAGATGTGAAGTTCCTCCCAGTTCCCCATGTACAGGTTTGCGAAGCTGGGGGCAAAGCGTGTGCCCATAGCAGTTCCGCAAACCTGCAAGAAGAACTGGGAGAGAAAAAGGAAGTAGTTATGGGTGAGTACATACTCAATGGCTTGGAGGATAAACCATCTATTAAGATCACTTAACTTAAGATCTTTTCTCAGGTAATCGTCAACCGCCGCAATACCCTTACTATGTGGAATGCTCGTGTACAGAGCTTGTACGTCGCACGTTAACCATCTGTACGACTTCTTCCATTTAAAATTTGCAAACAGATTTAATACCGCGGAGGAATCTTTAAGATAGGAAGGTAATTCCCCCACAATAGTCTGCAGGAAATAGTCCACATATTGAGATAGGTTTGCGGTCAGTGAGGATATACCCGAGATTATGGGTCGACCTGGTGGATTATTCAGGGTTTTATGCAGTTTGGGGAGATGGTAAAATACCGGTATTTTAGGTGAGTTATTATAGAGAAAATCATATTCCCTTTGCGTAATAATTGTTAGAGTTAGGGCTTCATCGACGCTATATAGATGACATTCTCTGTGTGTGGGAAGGTGATGAGGAGTCTGTTGACTGCTTTGTCAATTATCTTAACACCAACGACCTCAACCTGGTATTTACCCATGTCACACACACAGAGAGTGTCACCTATCTTGATTTAAATCTAACGGCATCAGAGGTAGGAGTTACAACAACAACCCACTTTAAAAAGGTTGACACTAACACTCTTTTATTGGCCTCCAGTAACCATAAAAGATCTTGGATTACAAATATACCGGGAGGCCAATTTATGAGAGTTAGAAGGAACTGCAGTAATGAGGTTGATTTTGAGCAACAAGCTCAATTTCTCTTCTTAAGATTTATGGAACGGGGATATGAATATAAACATTTATTAATGGAACTAGATAAAGTTAGGAAACTAGATCGCCAAAAGATGTTGTTACCAAAAAATAAGAAAACAATGGAAACTAATGGAGATAAAATTACAGTCCCCTTTATCACCAACTATAACTCTATGCATAGACAAATAGAGGGGGTAATTAAAAAACATTGGGGTATTATAGCCACAGATCCAATTTTAAGTGGTCATATTAGTTCATCTCCCAGGTTTATATACAGGAAGGCTCGTAGCCTGAAGGATGCGCTGGCACCAAGTGATATTGGGAAAAATATAGAACAAAAGTCTGGCCATTCTTGGCTAAGTAATAAACCACTAGGTAATTACACGTGTGGAAAATGCTGCACTTGCAAGTTCCTTCATCCAGTGAATAATACGTTTAAGTCCAATAAAACTAATAAGGTGTTTAATATTACAGACTTTATAAACTGCAACACGAGTTTTGTAGTTTATCTATTAGAATGCCCGTGCGGCCTGCAATATGTGGGCCGCACTAAACGCAGTTTAAAACTCCGCATACAAGAGCATGTGAGAAACATTAGGAATGCTCTACAGACTCATAGTGTAAGTAGACATTACGCTACCCATCACAACAAGGATCCCTCAACCCTCTTGTATAAAGGGATAAAGTTTATACCTCGGAGCAGACGAGGAGGGGATAGACTAAAAAATGTTTCAGTCCAAGAAACATACTGAGAAAAAAGAGTGGTGTGAATAGCGCTAAACAATATATATATATATATATACAACTCAAACACAGTGTGTAAAATTAAAGAACGGCTGCCAGGAAAAAACTAACCCAAACACAGTTAGTGAAAACACACAGAGATAACAATACAGACCGGCGCCTCAATGTCCAAACTGAATGAGTCCAGAGATGTGCTGCAATGTCCAAAAATGCTGATCCGGCAGAAGGACTGCAGACTCCGCAACAGCACACGTGGTTTCATGCAAGGGAGATAAAAAGAAAAATCATAGCGTGACACTGCAAACTATAAACATATAACTCATACAGACATAACATACATGACAAACAACACTCACAGAAAGGCTGACAATAATACAGAGATTTATTTAAACAATACTAAAAACAAGAGACTTGGGAGCGGGTCGAGGATCCAGTGTGGTAAAACTGGAATCCTACTTACAGCAAGCCAGAGGGGTACAAGCGGTGTGTATACTATGTATACTGTGCAGTTCTTTGGTCAGCTTCGGCGCGTGGTGCTGGTGTAATGGCCGCCGGCGCTTCCTCCAGTTGTTCCTGGTCTCAGCGTCCCTGCAGGCCAAACCTCGCGAGATTCCCGTCAGCCGTGACGTCACTCGCTAGGTGGAGCTACTCGCCGCCGCTTCCTCCTGTACCGCACGTCGTTCGCTCGAGCTGTAACTGGGTGCTGTGACCTGCTCCTTGGAAAGTCTCTTGTGAACAATCTCTAAAACACCCAACGCGTTTCGTGCGCATGCGCACTTCTTCAGGGGATGATTAGCACAGTCCATGGTTGCCTTTTGTAATGGCAAGTGCAGTCCAATTGGTGGAAATAAAATGTCTTTACACATTCTTTGTCTGCAGTGGTGATTGGCTAATTAACCTGTCAGTCATGGTTGTGCTAAACTATGGCAGCCTAACATACACAAACAACATACACAACATTAAACAAAAATCTTATAAACAAAAACTAATTAATCATGTTGTCCTGATTTATAGAGTATATATTTAATATAGATGACTCCAGATAGTCTATTATCCCACATATATGTTCAAAAGCCTGCACCGGAAAATATATATATATTTAAAATCCAAGATGCAGTGTGAGGTGTCTTATAAAATTAAAATGACATTTAAAAATTGATTGAAACACTTATTAATGAATCAATCTCTCGAATTCCTAGGTTAATAAAAACTTAAATAAATACTTATATATTTAAAAAACCTTTGTATTATATTTAAAATTATTATTTAAGAAAGACACCTAGATCAAAATCTATATTTAGTCCATTTGGGGACAGGGTTTTCAGCTCATAGATCCAGTAGGCTTCACGCCTACTGATCTGTTGTAGCTGATCTCCCCCTCTCCAATGCACTTGTGCGTTTTCTATTGCCTGACATTTCAGCCCAGCAGGATTTTTATTATGGTGCACACTGAAATGGTGCGAAACACTGTGTGTGGCTAATCCTCGTCTAATATTATAGATGTGCTCATAAATTCTTCGTTGATAGCACCTGCCAGTCCTGCCCACATATTGTAGGCCACACGGGCACTGCAATAGATAGATCACAAATATGGAGTGGCAGTTCATAAATGTTTTTATATTGTAAATTTTATTTGTTACATTAGACTTAAATGTTTTCATGCTGTTGCTAAAAGTACAGGCTGTACAGCTCGCACATGTATAAAAGCCCTTATTTTTACTAGTTCTCATTATTTTATTGTTGTCAAGAGGGCAACTTGGGGCTAGACGGGTTTTTAAATTTGCTGCTTTGGTAAAGATAATTTTGGGTTTCTCTGGGAGGCATTTAGATAATACATCGTCACAAAGGAGTAGCGGCCAATGTTTATTGAAAATGGATCTAATTTTTGGCGCCATCTCATTATACTGAGTGACGAAGGCCACTTCATTGGTGGATTCCAATGGTCTCTTATTTTTGTACTCTAATAGTGTATTACGTTCAATTTTATCTACTTGTACAGACGCTTCTTCTAAAAGTTTATCCGGATATCCTCTATCTCTGAATTTGTCTTTGAGATCAGACGCCTGGAGTGCATACACCCCAGAATCGGAGCAGTTGCGCTTCAGGCGGGTGAGTTGACCCCTAGGGATATTATGGATCCAACTCGGATTGTGTTGGCTGTCTGCCCTAAGGTAGTTATTAGCCTGCACTGGCTTGAAATATGTTTTGGTTTTTATTTGATTGTCTAGGATGTATATGCTTAAATCCAAGAATTCTATATGCTCCCTATTATAATTAAAAGTAAACTTTAGATCCCTGTCGTTAGAATTAAGAAATTCAAAAAACAACTCCAGTTGTTCCTGGCTCCCTGACCATACAAAAATAATATCATCTATGAAACGGCGCCAGAGCACAAGGTGTGCCCCAAATGGACAGTTGTTCCAGATGTAATCTGTCTCCCAACTGTCCATGAATAAGTTTGCATAACTTGGGGCAAACCTTGTGCCCATCGCCGTTCCACAGGTCTGTAAATAAAATTGTGAATCAAATTGAAAGTAATTGTGTGTCAAAATGAAATGTATACTATCTACTAAAAAATTTTTGAGTGCTGGTGATGTAGTGTCGTCTAGTTCTAACCTGCGTGATACTGCCTGACATCCTTTGTCGTGATTGATGGTAGTATACAATGAGGTGACATCCGCTGTCACCCACATGTATTCAGGCTTCCACTGCAGATCTCTAAGTATCTGAAGGACATGTGTTGTATCACGCAGGTAGGACCGGACCTGTTGTACCAATGGTTGAAGGTGGTGATCTATAAATGAAGACAAATTTGAAGTTAGTGATCCAATACCTGATATGATCGGTCTGCCAGGGGGTTGTGTAGTGCTCTTGTGTATTTTTGGGATAAAGTAAAATATGGGAGTGCGTGCACATTTAACATCCAAAAACTCTAATTCTTGCTGTATTAACGCCCCTTCTTTGAGACCATTATGTAACAAATTTGTCAACTGGGTTTCAAATTTTCTAAGGGGATTATTCAAAAGGGGGAGGTATGTGTTCACGTCACCCAGTAGTCGCATGGACTCCTGGAGATAGTATTCAGTATCCATGACCACTATACCCCCCCCTTTGTCAGCAGATTTTATAACTATCCCCTTATTATCCTCCAGTTGTTGTAGGGCCAATTTTTCATTGGAGTTGAAATTATCCCTTCGAATCTTATATGTCCTACTTGACTCATCTAGTTCCTTGGTTACTATCTCCACAAAGGAGTTAACCAAATGCCCTTGGGCAAATTTAGGATAAAAAGTGGACTTAGCCTTAAATTTACTGTGTGGTTTCTGTGGTTCTTGATCTAATTGGCTGGTGACTGCATCTTTTATAAAATATTTTTTTAAAGCTAGTTTCCGTGCAAACTTATGAACATCAATGTGGATATTAAAACTATTAGGACCACATATTGGAGCAAATGTGAGTCCTTTTCCTAACACACGTTTTTCTACTGGAGTCAGGATGTGTCTACTAAGGTTAAAGATGTTCTGATATGTTTGACTTTTAATTAACCTATTTCTATTAGTACCTCCTCTTCGCCCTCTGGTGCATTTTTTCTTTTTTTGTAATTCATGGGTGGCTTTATTTCTAGATTGGTTTTCTTTATTTCTACCTGGGGAAAGATGTGCTCCCTTTCCTTCCTCCACTCTAAAAAAGAAAAGGTAGTTTTAGCCCCCGGAGTTGGTAAAGGAGTATATGACGCACTGTCGGGTTCGCTTTCCGATTCGATTTCTGACAGCACATGATATTTGTTATTAGACAAACTTGCTTCAATATCAGGTGCTGTCGCTATCTGTGCGTCATATAGTTCCTTAGCTCTTTTTTGCTTAAGATACTGACTCGTATCATGTTGGGGCAATACCCTTTGTGGTTGGGGGATGGGCACTGGAATGGGTACTGGAGTGGGTATAAGTGGCAAATGATGCGGTTTTCTAGACCTATTACTAATACTGTCAGAAATCTGATTGCTCTTCTCACTCCTACTTCGTTTAGGCCCCATATAGGAATTACTAGTTCGCTTTTCCTGCTGTTTAATTAGTTCATCCTTAGTTTTTCTATTCCAGGTCCTCTGACGACCCGTATCGTAGTCATTCTTATCTCTAAAGAACTTACTCTGTTTGGTGCCCACTATTTCTAATTCAATCTGATCCAATCGTTTTTTAACAGTGGGCTCCATATCCAGAAGTTCTCTATTGTCCAGATACGGGTGGAGTTTTATTTTTAGTTCTTCAATTTCATTGTCTAACTGTATCAGTGATTTTTTACGCTGATGTATAAGCATTTTCATCAATGAAAAAGAACACTGATCTAGAGTGTCATTCCACTCTTTCATGAATATTGCATTCTGCGTGTCTACATTAGGTACTTTTTGGACTCTCAGTCCACGTGGAATTCGGTGGTTCTCTAAGTATTTACTGAGTGTTGTAACCTCCCACCATTGCCTACTTTCTGCAACTAAGGTTTTTTCTAGTTGTACTAGAATTGGTTGGAATCCAACCACTTTTTGTTCCACTTCAAGTATAGTGTGGGGATCATTGAAGATATGATCTACATTAATATTTCTCCGTGTCCGTGACAAAAATAAAGTGCTCATGTTTAGTGATGTAATAGGTGTCTACGGGGATCTAGTGATGTGATTAGGTGATTGAAGCTGCTACACCTGTGTGGGGGATAAGTGACTGAGAAAAAAGAGTGGTGTGAATAGCGCTAAACAATATATATATATATATATACAACTCAAACACAGTGTGTAAAATTAAAGAACGGCTGCCAGGAAAAAACTAACCCAAACACAGTTAGTGAAAACACACAGAGATAACAATACAGACCGGCGCCTCAATGTCCAAACTGAATGAGTCCAGAGATGTGCTGCAATGTCCAAAAATGCTGATCCGGCAGAAGGACTGCAGACTCCGCAACAGCACACGTGGTTTCATGCAAGGGAGATAAAAAGAAAAATCATAGCGTGACACTGCAAACTATAAACATATAACTCATACAGACATAACATACATGACAAACAACACTCACAGAAAGGCTGACAATAATACAGAGATTTATTTAAACAATACTAAAAACAAGAGACTTGGGAGCGGGTCGAGGATCCAGTGTGGTAAAACTGGAATCCTACTTACAGCAAGCCAGAGGGGTACAAGCGGTGTGTATACTATGTATACTGTGCAGTTCTTTGGTCAGCTTCGGCGCGTGGTGCTGGTGTAATGGCCGCCGGCGCTTCCTCCAGTTGTTCCTGGTCTCAGCGTCCCTGCAGGCCAAACCTCGCGAGATTCCCGTCAGCCGTGACGTCACTCGCTAGGTGGAGCTACTCGCCGCCGCTTCCTCCTGTACCGCACGTCGTTCGCTCGAGCTGTAACTGGGTGCTGTGACCTGCTCCTTGGAAAGTCTCTTGTGAACAATCTCTAAAACACCCAACGCGTTTCGTGCGCATGCGCACTTCTTCAGGGGATGATTAGCACAGTCCATGGTTGCCTTTTGTAATGGCAAGTGCAGTCCAATTGGTGGAAATAAAATGTCTTTACACATTCTTTGTCTGCAGTGGTGATTGGCTAATTAACCTGTCAGTCATGGTTGTGCTAAACTATGGCAGCCTAACATACACAAACAACATACACAACATTAAACAAAAATCTTATAAACAAAAACTAATTAATCATGTTGTCCTGATTTATAGAGTATATATTTAATATAGATGACTCCAGATAGTCTATTATCCCACATATATGTTCAAAAGCCTGCACCGGAAAATATATATATATTTAAAATCCAAGATGCAGTGTGAGGTGTCTTATAAAATTAAAATGACATTTAAAAATTGATTGAAACACTTATTAATGAATCAATCTCTCGAATTCCTAGGTTAATAAAAACTTAAATAAATACTTATATATTTAAAAAACCTTTGTATTATATTTAAAATTATTATTTAAGAAAGACACCTAGATCAAAATCTATATTTAGTCCATTTGGGGACAGGGTTTTCAGCTCATAGATCCAGTAGGCTTCACGCCTACTGATCTGTTGTAGCTGATCTCCCCCTCTCCAATGCACTTGTGCGTTTTCTATTGCCTGACATTTCAGCCCTTTTGAATAATCCCCTTAGAAAATTTGAAACCCAGTTGACAAATTTGTTACATAATGGTCTCAAAGAAGGGGCGTTAATACAGCAAGAATTAGAGTTTTTGGATGTTAAATGTGCACGCACTCCCATATTTTACTTTATCCCAAAAATACACAAGAGCACTACACAACCCCCTGGCAGACCGATCATATCAGGTATTGGATCACTAACTTCAAATTTGTCTTCATTTATAGATCACCACCTTCAACCATTGGTACAACAGGTCCGGTCCTACCTGCGTGATACAACACATGTCCTTCAGATACTTAGAGATCTGCAGTGGAAGCCTGAATACATGTGGGTGACAGCGGATGTCACCTCATTGTATACTACCATCAATCACGACAAAGGATGTCAGGCAGTATCACGCAGGTTAGAACTAGACGACACTACATCACCAGCACTCAAAAATTTTTTAGTAGATAGTATACATTTCATTTTGACACACAATTACTTTCAATTTGATTCACAATTTTATTTACAGACCTGTGGAACGGCGATGGGCACAAGGTTTGCCCCAAGTTATGCAAACTTATTCATGGACAGTTGGGAGACAGATTACATCTGGAACAACTGTCCATTTGGGGCACACCTTGTGCTCTGGCGCCGTTTCATAGATGATATTATTTTTGTATGGTCAGGGAGCCAGGAACAACTGGAGTTGTTTTTTGAATTTCTTAATTCTAACGACAGGGATCTAAAGTTTACTTTTAATTATAATAGGGAGCATATAGAATTCTTGGATTTAAGCATATACATCCTAGACAATCAAATAAAAACCAAAACATATTTCAAGCCAGTGCAGGCTAATAACTACCTTAGGGCAGACAGCCAACACAATCCGAGTTGGATCCATAATATCCCTAGGGGTCAACTCACCCGCCTGAAGCGCAACTGCTCCGATTCTGGGGTGTATGCACTCCAGGCGTCTGATCTCAAAGACAAATTCAGAGATAGAGGATATCCGGATAAACTTTTAGAAGAAGCGTCTGTACAAGTAGATAAAATTGAACGTAATACACTATTAGAGTACAAAAATAAGAGACCATTGGAATCCACCAATGAAGTGGCCTTCGTCACTCAGTATAATGAGATGGCGCCAAAAATTAGATCCATTTTCAATAAACATTGACCGCTACTCCTTTGTGACGATGTATTATCTAAATGCCTCCCAGAGAAACCCAAAATTATCTTTACCAAAGCAGCAAATTTAAAAACCCGTCTAGCCCCAAGTTGCCCTCTTGACAACAATAAAATAATGAGAACTAGTAAAAATAAGGGCTTTTATACATGTGCGAGCTGTACAGCCTGTACTTTTAGCAACAGCATGAAAACATTTAAGTCTAATGTAACAAATAAAATTTACAATATAAAAACATTTATGAACTGCCACTCCATATTTGTGATCTATCTATTGCAGTGCCCGTGTGGCCTACAATATGTGGGCAGGACTGGCAGGTGCTATCAACGAAGAATTTATGAGCACATCTATAATATTAGACGAGGATTAGCCACACACAGTGTTTCGCACCATTTCAGTGTGCACCATAATAAAAATCCTGCTGGGCTGAAATGTCAGGCAATAGAAAACGCACAAGTGCATTGGAGAGGGGGAGATCAGCTACAACAGATCAGTAGGCGTGAAGCCTACTGGATCTATGAGCTGAAAACCCTGTCCCCAAATGGACTAAATATAGATTTTGATCTAGGTGTCTTTCTTAAATAATAATTTTAAATATAATACAAAGGTTTTTTAAATATATAAGTATTTATTTAAGTTTTTATTAACCTAGGAATTCGAGAGATTGATTCATTAATAAGTGTTTCAATCAATTTTTAAATGTCATTTTAATTTTATAAGACACCTCACACTGCATCTTGGATTTTAAATATATATATATTTTCCGGTGCAGGCTTTTGAACATATATGTGGGATAATAGACTATCTGGAGTCATCTATATTAAATATATACTCTATAAATCAGGACAACATGATTAATTAGTTTTTGTTTATAAGATTTTTGTTTAATGTTGTGTATGTTGTTTGTGTATGTTAGGCTGCCATAGTTTAGCACAACCATGACTGACAGGTTAATTAGCCAATCACCACTGCAGACAAAGAATGTGTAAAGACATTTTATTTCCACCAATTGGACTGCACTTGCCATTACAAAAGGCAACCATGGACTGTGCTAATCATCCCCTGAAGAAGTGCGCATGCGCACGAAACGCGTTGGGTGTTTTAGAGATTGTTCACAAGAGACTTTCCAAGGAGCAGGTCACAGCACCCAGTTACAGCTCGAGCGAACGACGTGCGGTACAGGAGGAAGCGGCGGCGAGTAGCTCCACCTAGCGAGTGACGTCACGGCTGACGGGAATCTCGCGAGGTTTGGCCTGCAGGGACGCTGAGACCAGGAACAACTGGAGGAAGCGCCGGCGGCCATTACACCAGCACCACGCGCCGAAGCTGACCAAAGAACTGCACAGTATACATAGTATACACACCGCTTGTACCCCTCTGGCTTGCTGTAAGTAGGATTCCAGTTTTACCACACTGGATCCTCGACCCGCTCCCAAGTCTCTTGTTTTTAGTATTGTTTAAATAAATCTCTGTATTATTGTCAGCCTTTCTGTGAGTGTTGTTTGTCATGTATGTTATGTCTGTATGAGTTATATGTTTATAGTTTGCAGTGTCACGCTATGATTTTTCTTTTTATCTCCCTTGCATGAAACCACGTGTGCTGTTGCGGAGTCTGCAGTCCTTCTGCCGGATCAGCATTTTTGGACATTGCAGCACATCTCTGGACTCATTCAGTTTGGACATTGAGGCGCCGGTCTGTATTGTTATCTCAAGAAACATACTGGATACAAAAGTTGGAAACATTAGGTCCAGATGGCCTTAATGAAAATATAGACCTCTGGTGTCTTTATTAAATTTATTATCTGTCTCGGAAAATAGATTTCACTTTTTATCTCTATAAGTTTTGTCTGAATTACTGATTCTTGCTGGACAGTATAAGCATAACTGCATTATTTCTTTTAGAAAACTAACTGCTTGTCTGTTTCATTTCAGAAACCCACCATTAATAAATATATATATATTTTTTATTTATTTTAATAATGTAATTTGTATGAGTTAGGTTGTTTAATAATGTTGTGCCTTGGTTAATAAAGATTATTATTTGTGTTACATGTATTTGTACCCTTACCATACCTGATGGAGTTAAACTTATCTGGCATGTAGGTCATTATGACCCATTTAAATCCACACATGTGGGAGTCACCGTGCTATGCACCGATTGGTTAATGCTCCAATTAAGCCAGACCTATCAGATATGATATTAGGGTATAAAATCCACATTTATTCAATGTATTAGTATCCCTGAAGAAGAAGCCTTCGCTTCGAAACGCGTTGGATAAATTTTTAGCATATATATCACTTTTTATTACCTATCTGTATGCTAGCTATACTCTCTGATATTGCGTGGAGCCGAAATACTAGGCATTTTCCCGCGATTGTGGACAGTGCGGTAAAAACATCCTCACTTTACGGCCGTCCTCACTTTGCGGCCGATCACCCAGGACATACGGGACACTTGAGGTAACAGCTTGCCCGAGAAGCTGTTGACCTCCATCGCCGACGGAGCCGGGTAACGAGGCTAGGAGAGATGAACGGAGTTCCCCTCGAGTGAAGCTCTTAAATTAGACTCCTGTAACCCAAAGAAGGACTCAAACGGAGGCTTGTCCTCAGCTGCAGAGTGTGCCGTGCTGCATTAAGGAAGATCCCCAGATGGTTGGCGGCAGATGCATCACCTCCACTCACTCATGTTTATGTACATGAAATGCTGGTAACTTTCTAATCTGATGTACGCAGATATCTTACCCTAAACAATATATATATATTACTTTGCATACTTCACTATGTGCGTTTGCGCTTTTGTTCCTTTTTTACAGTTAGTACACAGTACGCCCACTTTTAACACCTCGTGTCCATGCCAGCGAAAAATTTCAAATAAAAGTTGAGACAAATTGCATAGACTCTCACACACTGATCTCTATCTGAACTTGCTCTTGTCCAGATACTGTACTGCATTGTGCATTCGTCCTTCTGTTTCCATGATTCTACGGACACAGGAACCTGCTTGCTTCTGCCGTGCCGGCCAAGCGAAAGGCGGAAGCTGTTTCCCAGCCAAAACCTAAGCGAAAACCAAAGCAGAATAAAGAAAATGTTCACAAGGCTCCAAAGGTTAAGACCCCTGGGCCTTATTTTGTAAAGAAGAAATTCGGTGCCCTTAGCACAGTGCAAGTCAAGTGGACTGCCAACCCCCTGGTCACCAGCTCCACCAACCATCCTCGACACTGTTCTCCTGGCCACCCCCTGGTCACTTCCTCCACCACCCACCTTCGCAGATGTCTACAGCACGGAGCAAAAGGTTGATCTTTTTTTGGAGACCATGTTGAGTATGGATATGCGCATGGAGAAAATAGAAAGTAACATGGAGATAATGGAAAGGAACATGGAGAAGATGGAAAGGAACATGGAGAAGATGGAAAAGAAGATTGTGGGGATGTATTTTTTCCTGCGAGTTCCTGTTCCTGTCCCTGTCCCTGCATGTCCGACACAGGAGCAGGAGGGTGACCTGCATGATGTGACCTTCACGCTTCCCTCACCAAGCCCCCCACGATCACCCCATCCGTCAAGCAGATCGTCTGTATGCCTCCGAAGACAAGATGACAACTCCAGTAAGGCCACGACAGGAGGAAAGCATCCTCCCAGACCTCCTACCCTCGCCCGCTGCCAGAAGTACACCAGCACCCAGGATTTTAATGCTGCCGGACATAATCTTGACCGACCTGACCCAGCACGCCCGGGAGAAATACAAGTAGTGAGGAAGTCACATAGAGAGAAAACCGAAGCACAGCTTTCCAAATGAACGGGTAGATGCAGGACTTGAAAAAAATATGTTTATTGGTTAAAAAATAAGTACATGGGTAGTCCTGGCAGGTACTCTGATGCGTTTCACGCACAGGGCGCTTTTTCTCTATGGGACTTCCTCACTACTCTATGTGTTCACCAGGATGCACGCTATGCAGGAGATTACTTTGATATTCTCTTCACACCTCCTGCACTGTGCTTTCGTGCTGGGAGAATCATACAAACAGAGCCGCGCGATGCCCAACTGATTACACGGCATTCCAGTCACCACGGCGTCACACCTTCAGTGTAACAGACGCAGACGGAACCTTATACCGGAGCAGCTCACGGACTTCGTCAGCTTCTTGGAGAGGTTTTCTGTCCTCCATCGGACCTCTCTTCACCTCAGCTCACACAGCGTGGTTCTCCCCTCTCTCCTCTCCAGGGTTCACAAAGGGCCTTCCGTGAGTACAAGACAGGCATACCTTTGGTGCTATACGTGATCAGCCAGTTGCCTTGTATTACTTGTCTCTATTCCATACTGGTGGCTGTGAGGAAGGGTTATTTACCTATTTACATTTCATGAATTGACATTCTCCTTTCTAATGGATCTTCAAGCACCAAATATGCACATCCATATTTTTCATTGGGCACCGATAACGTTTAGGGCTTACTTCAGCCCTGGATACAAACTTTTTCGGGAGAAATACAAGACTGGATCTGCTGGTGCAGCCCATAAATTTGTCAGCAAATATAAGAAAGACCATTTTGATTGAAGTGGAGCGTTATTTCCATGTTACCCCTACACTTATGAGAGCTGTGAGAGACACTATAAATGGCCTGTTGAGGCATACAAGGGCTCGTGCTTGGAATGGCACCCCTCTTGCTAACGACTTTTCCCAAACTCTACTGTAGTGCAAAAGTTTACAAAATTTTTTTTTTTTACATAGATTTATTGTTTAATGCGTTTAATCATTTTCTGTTTTATTTTTATTGTTTTGAAATATTGTTATTGTTTAATAATTTATTTCTTTTAATCAGGCACAGGTAAGTATGAATTCGTTTTTGCAAAAAAAAAATGTGTTTTAAAAAAAATCTTTTGAAATAAATACTGTATTGTTATTGTTTAATCATTTATTTCAGTTTATCAGGCACAGGTAAGTATGATACAGGTACTTTACAGCACTGTAAGTACTGTATGGCACTCAAACTAACCATGTCTGCATTAATTGTTTCTTTTCATTTTCAGAACTGCAGCAGTGAGTGAAAAAAGGAAGGGAGGATGTGTAAGATAATAGTACATTGTTCATGTACAAACCAGCCTGTGTCTTACACATCCCCCCTCTCCCACCCTCTCTCAGTAGTTACTGCATAGAAATTCATTTTTGCAACAAAAAAAAATATATGGGTTTTTAAAAAAATCTTTTGAAATACTGCATTTTCAGAGCTGCAGCCCCCTCTCTCCCCACATCTTGCAATGCCATAACGAAGAGAAAGACAAGAGCTACTGTATTTTTGTACTGTATTATGCATTAAAAAATAAATTGCGGGCGCATGCGCAGCGGCTAGGTGTATGTATGCCTAATTGAGAGGCTCCGTCCCGGCCGGCACTGATATAGCTTATTAACAACAATAAAAATCAATAATAAACAGTGAAAAGCAGTGATCTAGCGATCGGAACCCCCAAGGATGCCCAAAAAAGCAGTCACACGGAAAAGAACATATGTGGTGACAGATTATTTTCAAAAAGGAGATCCAGCCCACGCAAGTGGAGGGGAAGACAGCGGGCCGATGGCGGGCTCAGATTCTGAGAGTGACAGATCTGCGAGCAGACCAGCAAGTAGAGCAGGGACCGGGGACCAGGACTGGGTCACGAGGACAGACATGAAGGCTTTCTGTTCCGAGATGAAGATCTTCTTCCAGAAGGAGCTTTGGAAGCTCAGAAAAGATATAGACAGTATAGGGGAACGGACAAACACAATGGAAAATAAAATGGACGTACACTCTAACTCCCTACAAAAGATTGACAAATCAATGGCCCAAATGCACAAAATGATATCTGACCTGCAAGACCGACAGGAGGACTCTGAAAACAGGGACAGGCGTAATAACATCCGCCTTCGAGGGGTCCCGGAGTCAGTGTCAGACCCTGAAGAATTCACCTCAAACTGGCTCCAGCATATACTGCCCGACAAAAGTGAAGCAGAACTGCAGTTTGACAGGTGCCATAGGGCCCTGCGGTCTAGACCGCAACAAGGAGACCCCCAAGGGATATAATAATTCGGCTTCACTATTTCAAAATAAAGGAGAGTGAATGTCAAATAGCAAGAACTGCCAAGACCCTGGAATTTGAAGGGGTACGTCTGCAAGTCTATCAAGATCTGGCCCCACAAACCCTAATAAGACGAAGAGCCCTCTCAGCCATAACCAGTACCCTCCGTGACAATGGGATCCGATACCGTTGGCTCTTTCCCTTTGGGCTAATGGTGATCAGGAACGGGGTGGCTTTCACCTTAAAGAACTTGGAGGGGGGCGCAGAGTTTTTAAAAAAAACTGAGCTTACCGGCTTCATCCATGAGTCCTGAACAGCGGGGCAACGTGGAAGCTCCTGCACCGGAGGCTGACTGGCAGCGTGTGGAGCCTTCAGGAAGTAAGCGCAAGGATTGAGAGTTTCCCCGTAGCTAAAAGTCCCCAAGCCAGAAATTAAAGGAGCCTTCCGCGGTTCACAGCGCTGCTGATGGAGTTGCCTAGAGATCTGTTTCCCTCTGGTGGCGGGAAGAGCATGGTGCGGCCATTTTGCTGGTATGTGGGGACGATAGATGGGACAGTGACCTCCTGGTGGCGGGAAATGAAATAGCGGCCATCTTGCGCAGTCTATGGAAATCTGGGATGAGTGAGACCCCTGGTGGCGGAGGGCGACATAGCGGAAAAGAAGTGCCTGGGAGACAGAATAGCTGCGGGAACCCCCTGGAGTCGTGACAGTGGAGAGGAGCAGCGTACCAAGCGAGGTGACGTCATCTGGAGCCGGACGCAGAGCGGAACAGGATGTCAGAGGACGGAAGGAGAAGGAGACGGCACAAACATGGACGACGAGCCGCTAGACCAACAGCAGCCTACCACAAGTTGCTATCACCAGTGGGAGGGGAGGGAGGGAGCTGACACAGCTGAGAGAGGAAGCGGTCTGGGGCAGGGTTAAGCCTCTAGAGGGGGAGAGTCGATAAGGAGGAAGAGAGGAGGAAGAGAGTAGGGGATGGAGGGAGACTGGGGGTGGGGGTGAACCGGAGGGGAGGGGGGATGAGGAGAACGGAGGAGTGAGAAAGAGGAGGAGGGTAAGCACGGAATAAAGGTTAGGGGGGGGAGAGAGATAGGGGGGAGAGTAAGATGAGGTTGAGATAGGCAGAGGAGAGGGAGAAGGTGGGGAGGAGGGGAAGGGGGGGAGGAATAAGAAGGCCCCAAGCAGAGGCATAGTACAAGTAAGTAGGGGGATACCTGCGTAGGGATAGGAGAACAAAGGAGGGGTTAACTTAGCCAAGAGGTCAGGAGGGATAATAGGACAAGTCCGACGAGAGGACATGAAAGGAGGTGTATCCCCATCCTGATGTAGTGCATCATAATTAACATGTCTCTCCAATCCTTACAGCCGAGACCTACCAGAAAGCCGAGAAGGGATCTGGGGGCCGCAATGATATGAGGGGTGGTCGTCAAGAGGGCTCTCACCACTACTCATAGCTGCTCCGCGACCAGCGAATAAAAACACAGCAGGTCCAGCCTAAGCGGAACCTCCGATACAGCACAAAAGAGTCCGGTAGCATGTGGCGGGAGGGGAAGGAGGGAGGGGGTTGGGAATGATATGATTACAAGATCTCAGAACGGGGGCAGGAATAGGGGCCAGAGACTACACACAAATTAGATTATTGGTTAAAGTTAAACGATGTATCATTGACTTTGAGGAACTGTCCCCCCCATGAGTTGGACAAATGCAGCGAGGGAGGAGGGGTCGCACAAAATGAACTCTGCCGCAACACAGAATCTTACACTCCATAATACGGGGGAAGGCACACAGCTGGCTGGGGACGATAACAAAGGTTTAATCAGTTTCACTGTTACTAGTTTCAGTATTATACCTATATTGTTTTGAATGGGTACACAATTTACCTAAAAGTTAAAATCTGTTATAATGTTTGTAATAAAATGTGCCGGCTTCGGGACCATCTGGGCCGACTGCCTGCGACTCGAGCTGTGCAGGAATGGGTTTTACCATCATGCACAGACAAGTCCCTCGGGCACCCAGCCACAGGCGATGGTTGGGGGTAGGGAAGCCCCTTTTGGGCATCCCAGGGCGCGAGGTTAGCCCGTGGGCCAAGGGACCATTGCTGACTAGAGTCAGCATCGGCCACTCAGTTGTTTTGTCCCCTCCTTTCCTTCCTCTCCCCTCCATCCCCTCCCTGTGAGATGCGGGCTCAGGACCTAGCGGGCGTATGGGAGCTACTGGGCTCAGGGGTCCGGGAGGCCTACACAAGAATTAGCAATTGCAGCTGTAAACACCACCCCGACACACAATGTCTTTGATTATGGTCTCCCATAATACCAAAGGTTTAAACAGCCCGGGCAATCGCCGAATAGCGATAGCAGATTACAAACGCAAGCAGGCTGATATAGTGTTTCTTCAGGAGACGCACTTTAGCAGCAAAAGTGCCCCCAAATATTGGGATAAGAGCTTCAAACGGTTTTATCTCTCCTCAGCAAGGACGGAAAAGAAAAGAGGAGTGGCGATCCTGATGCATAACAATATCCCCTTTATAGAGGAGGTGGTTAAGAGAGACAAAGATGGTAGGTTTTTAGTTATAGTTGGCACAATCCAAGCTCAGCCTATAACATTAGCCACGATTTATGCTCCTTGCGAGCAGGACCCCTCCTTCATTCGGAAGTTTTTCGATACTTTGAGATCAGTTGCTAAAGGAGATATAATTGTGGCGGGAGATCTCAATGTGGCGATCAACCCGGGAATGGACAGGTCGGGACCCTACAAGCCTAACAAGAGAAAATACATAGAGGCCTTACAGAAGAGACTTCGGGAGAGTCATCTTGTAGACATTTGGAGGGAGATGCACCCGCTAGAAAGGGACTACACATTCTTCTCTCATCCCCATACCTCTTATAGCAGAATCGATTACTTCTTTGTCTCTAGCAGACTGGTTCCGCAGATCTCCCATTCAGGGATCCATGATATTTCATGGTCGGATCATGCACCCATAGAGCTACGGTGCACTCAAAAATTCCTAGACAGGCCAGGAGCAAATTGGAAACTGAATGAGGCTTTATTGAAAGTACCACAGACGGAACAGATAATTAGCGAGGAAATAGATCAATTCTTCCAAATAAACACGGGCAGTGTGCAGTCTCATTTAGTTTTGTGGGAAGCACACAAAGCAACCCTGAGAGGGACCCTTATTAAATTAGCAGCTAAATGAAAAAGAGAGAGAAACGCGAAAATCACATCCCTACAAACAAAGTTGAGAGACCTACTTCTCAAACATAAGCGGGACCAGGGTCCGGCCATACTTAAAGAAATCCAAGATACTAGAATCGAGCTTAACTTAGACCTGACCTCCCAGGCAGACACCACGTTGAGTTGGACCAAGAGGCTATTCTATGATAAGTCAAACAAACCAGATACCTTACTGGCTAACAAATTGAGGAATAGAAAGCCAAATTTTAGTATTCGGGAGCTTCGGCTAAAATTGGGGGCAAAAACAGCTAACCTAAAACTTATAGTGGAGGAATTCAGGAGCTTTTACGAGGATCTCTATAATGGAGAAAAAGTGGCACATAATGGTAAAACCAAAAGAGTCATGAGGGACTTCCTGAAGGGCTCACACCTACCAAGATTGAGTGGTTTGGAGAGGGAAGATTTAGGTGCAGACTTCACTATAGAGGAACTTACCCAGGTTATTCAGAACCTCAAACCCTCGAAAGCACCAGGACCTGACGGTTCTCTAATCTTTATTATAAAAAGTACATTGAGATTCTGGGGCCCCACCTCCTTAGAATGTTCAATGCAGTGCTCGAGAGAGCGGAGTTCCCGGAACAGATGCTCCAAGCGTCTATCTCAGTAATATATAAGCCTGGGAAAGACCCATTAGATTGTTCGAGCTACAGACCCATTTCGCTTATTAACACAGATATCAAAATTTACGCGAAATTGCTGGCCAATAGACTAAGTCACATCCTGCCCAGACTCATACATCCAGATCAAGTCGGGTTCATAAAGGGTCGTCAAGCTTCAGATAACACCCGACGGATCATTGATCTGATAGATATAGCCAATACACGTAATATCCCAGTTATGATGTTGAGTCTGGATGCTGAAAAAGCTTTTGACAGGAATGACTGGCCATACTTGAGGGCCATGCTTGGAGAGTTTGGGCTGGGGGCTCGGGTGATCAATGCTATCCTGTCACTGTACCAAGGGCCGGCAGCAAAAGTAGTCCACCAGGGTTTCCCGTCGGACCTTTTCAAAATCAGAAGTGGCACAAGACAGGGGTGCCCATTATCTTCGCAATGTGCATAGAACCCCTAGCAGACCAAATAAGAAATAATCCCGACGTACGAGGAGTTGAAGTAGGCTCTCAGACGCACAAGATAGCGCTTTTCGTGGATGACGTCTTGGTAACAATTTCTCAGCCGCTTACATCCCTACCGAATCTATTCAACTTTTTGGGGAAATTCCACGACATATCAGGCTTTAAGATCAACCAATCTAAGTCTGAAGCCCTGAATATAAGCCTCCCGAATGAGATAAAAAAATTGATACAGATCAATTTCAACTTTAATTGGCCAAAACAAGGGATGAAGTACTTGGGGGTAGTCATCCCCAAAGAGTACAAAAATATATATCAAGCAAATTTCCCCAGACTGATCCGAGATCTAAAGGAAGAGCTCAGAAAATGGGCATCTTTTAAAATTTCCTGGATCAGACGGATCCATAGCATCAAGATGAATCTCCTCCCACGCATTTTGTATCTGTTTCAGACGCTACCGGTGCCACTTAGACTGACGGACATACTCTCACTTCAGTCTGCTATTTCTGAATTCATCTGGGAGGGGCCGAGAGTAAAGGGCATGATTCTTAAAAAAACAACATTGGAGGGGGGCCTGGCGGTACCTTGTTTGATATCTTATTACAAAGCGGCACAATTAAGCCAAATTTCCCAATGGCACACAGACCCGGATTCGAAACAATGGGTAGCATTGGAAAGTGAAGCTTGCTCACCAATAGAGTTGAAAAGCATGATCTTGTTACCCAAAACAGCCTTGAAGCTGATGAAACAGCTGCTGGCATCTATGGCTAACTCACTAGCTATCTGGGAGGCCAACAAATTTTGGTGCACTTTGACAATGAAAGGATCTCTGATGACCCCGCTATGGGGCAACCCAGACTTTGCTCCGGGCCTGTACAGAAAGGAATTTACAATTTGGAAGCAATTGGGCATATATAGGTTTCGCGATTTAGAGGGGAGGAAAGATATTAAGCCCTTTGCGCAAATTCGAGATGAATCAAACATCCCCCCCTCGGAGATATTCATATTTCTCCAACTTCGAGCATTCTATATAAATGTTTCCCCCCCTGTCCCCCACTAACCAGGTTTGAAAAGCTCTGTCTAGCTGAGACGGATACCAGGGGACTCATATCGCTGTTGTACAAAGAGGTGATCGGTTCAGGGGCTAAGGTTGATCGCAAACTAAGGTACATGGACCAGTGGGAGAAAGATTTGGGCGAAGAACTAGAGGCAGAGGACTGGGCTAAAATAATTAAGGCTTCAGCTAAGAGCTCTACTTGCACGACATTAAGGGAAAACGCATATAAGTGTTTTAATGCGCTGGTATCACACTCCCATGAAATTATCTAAATTTGTTCCAGGGTATTCTCCACTGTGCCCTAGACAGTGCGGAGCAACAGCTGACCTGTTACACATGCTGTGGTCCTGCCCGAGGATTAGACCGCTTTGGCGAAAAATTAGAGATTGGCTTGAGAGGATCTTTGTCCTTAAAATTCCCCTGGATCCATGGCGGTTCCTGTTAAATAGGCCTACACCGGGGTGGACTAATGAAAGTAATAAACTGGTTGCCTATTTCGCAACAGCAACTCGGTGCGAGATCGCAGCATTGTGGAAACTCCCCGACATTCCTTCAATTGTCAAGATTCGGAAAAGAATTTGGTTTGTATGCCAGATGGAGAAATTGACAAGTTTGGTCAATGACTCTGGCGAAAATTATCTAAAAACCTGGACGCCTTGGTTGGCCCAGACGGACATCCCGGGAGTTGAAAGAGATACCATCCTGCTGTGATAGTAGTAGATGCGTTTTCCCTTGATAAAGGCATAGAGCTGGGGAAAAGAGAGACTAACGGGTACAGGAACACTCATGACGAGACCAGTGAGAGGTAACCTAGACCCCTAACCAGGCAAGAACACCCAGAGAGGATCAGGAACTGGGATCTCTCAAGCTAGCAGTATCCCAGATACTATTAGACCAACGGGTAGCGAGCTCCGCACCTCACCGCCCCGACCCGCCCTCCCTGCCCTTCCCTCCCCGCATTTCCCTAAGTTTCCCTATTCCACAATGCATGAATTGGATGTATGTTAAAATACAACAAAAGGATTTTGTAAAATGTTTACGGATATATCAGTTGTATATGTATTCTGTTGATGGAAAAAACTCAATAAAACCAAAGTTATAAAAAAAAAAAAATCTATTTTTTTAACCGACCCCCTATTGCAGACCTGAAATTCTTATGAACAGTTCAACAAAGCATTGCATTTCACATTAGTTTGGGAAAAAATATATATAAAAATAATGTTTTATAAAAAAATATTATATTTTTATTGTTTAATCAAATATTTCTGTTAATAATGCAATAAAATTCTATAGAAAAATACTATTTTCCTGCATTATGGATTATCCAACATGTCTTCTGCCCAGCTCATGATAATCACGCTACAGTACATTTACGTGAATTGCTCTGTTGGAGTTCTCTGTTGTTGTGTTGTTGATAAGCTTTGAACTTCAAGTTGACTTGTTTTGTTACAGTACAATTGCAGTTTTAGAAGGGATTAGCTCAGCCTGTATCTCACACAACATGATAATCGTATTACTAGTGGGGGGGAGGGAGGTGTGTTGTGTTTAAGAAAAGGCAAGGGCTTAGCTTATCGCACTTGCGCATGCGTGGCATGGTTTGTGAGATGTGTTGATAAGAAGTTGAAATCCTTGAGCCTTGTGTGTGTGCGGGGGGGGGGTGTGAGCTGTATGAATGATTACCTGTACTGTAGTTCAAATACATATTCTCAACAGGTCATCATGATGTTTTCACAGTACTACAGTATGACACCCACCTCAGAAAGAACGTACATGACTAGTGTGGAATTAAAAAGCAACAGTACTGTTTGATTCTCATAATATCCATAATTGCTATGCAAGCCATGGCGATAACCCCCAAAAATATATACTGTATTTGAAAAACTTGAATTAAAAAATTAAATTAATTTTTTGACCGACCCCATATTGCAGACCTGAAATTCTTATGAACAGTTCAACAAAGCATTGCAATTCACATACTGTAATGTAATGCAAGGGCATTTCTCTTACCTGTTATTAAAAAAAAATGTCAAAATGAGACATACAGCACAGTAAAGCACAGTACAGTACTGTACACGCATGCGCATACCTGTAAAAGAAAAACAGTTGTACTCTTGCAAAAGTTGAAAGCATTGAATAATAAATAATACATACTGTATAGAATAAAATATATATATTTTTATTTTTGGTGTTTATAAGAAAAGTTGTGATGATGACAGTACTGTACAATGTAAAAAAAAGATTTGAATATTAAAAAGCATCATACTGTACAGTATAAGGTTATCTTTAAAGCTCACAATTGTTCTATCAATAAAAATGGCACTGTCACTAAATGTTTGCCTACTTGGCAAACAATGCGCAAGCAACTTTTAGAAAAAGCAATATTGGAGGTCCATCCAAATCCCTTCTTTTGCCTTTTTCCGCTTGATGTCAAAGTTTCTTTTCTAGGGAAAAACAAACAAATATGCTATTTTTACCGGTATTGTGCATGCGTCAAGTCGTGTCATTTGGAATTAAAGCAGCCATTCAAGCAATATCCTACATCTGTGTCTGTAGGATGAGAACAAACTTCTGATTGGCTCTGACTTTTCACCCCCACCCTCTCCCTACATTTTTAAGCTGCAGCAGCGTCATGTACTTCGACGACCAATCAAATCATTCTTCAAAGTGCACTCAACAGAGAAACATCCCCTCAACTCGCATACAGTATTGTATTGATGTACTGTAAAGTACGTACAGTATTGTTTATAAAATTATTTTGTTTTGACACACGGCAGCTTGAACTGCAGCTCTAAACTTACAGTAATACTGTCATGTACAGTACAGTATAGTGTAATACAGTGTAGTACATTACTGGACTGTATATTTACCTTCATTATAAACTTTGCCAAGTGGGAGGTGATGACTGTGACTGTGACTCCTCAAGTCTGCATTATAGTTGACAGGTGACAGCTGACCTGGTACACTTGTAGTTGACAGCTGATGAAGCAGTAAATCATTTTGGTGCTAGTAAATGCAAGCTTGCTGGTACCTGTATGCGAAATCATGCTCAGGTTGGAAATTTTCCAGGTATTCAGGCGGGGACAAATACAAAGGATTGCCGTTCACCAGGTTATCACTGACGGTCGGACCGGACGGTGCTGGTGCTGTTGCCGGCACATTGCTGGATTTGGATTGACGATTCTTATATGGGTTAAAATCGACCTTTCTTCTTTTGAAATTGCCATGATCAAACATACTGTGAAATTCTGGCATGGCACCCCAATACCCGCAAATCTCTCCGGTAGGAGGGGCAATGCAAAAAAAACACTGATCGTTACTTAAGGTTTTTCTTATCGCACGCTTCCACCCATGAAAGTCTGGTGAAAACTTGTAAAAATCGTAGTTCGAAATTAAATATTCATATATTTCAGATACAGGGGCTTATGCAGAGAGGTACGGAGCAGAAAGGCTTAAATTCGCCGCAGGTTTGGCATTTAATTGTGTCCTATGCAGGGTACTCCGGTAGCGCGGTGTGCATGAAATTACTATTTAGGCGAGTTTCACTTGGCGTGAAACTCGCCATTCTGAGGCGCACGGTATCTGGCCACAATACAGCCAACTTTTGTTGGCGGGCAAAATTTCCCCTGAACGCGCCATTTAGTAGCTCCGATTGGCGCGTTCATGCGCATCGGAGCTACTGGAATTGTGCGTGTTTCCACATTGGCGAATTCACGCTTCTCGCCACACGTCTGGCGAATTTGAATTGGCCTGCCAAGTTCTCGCCAGTAACCGCCTACATGAGGAAATTTTTGCCTCTACCCTGGCGAAATTTAACTTTACGTTCCTCTCTGCATAAGCCCCACAGTCGCCATCTTATCTGCTGCAGCATCTATTGCCAAATATATTAAAAATGCATAACTACAGTCAGGTTTTTTATACGCCTGTGATGTAGCCATAATGTCCACTCAGCAATTGTGCGGGGAAAGAATATTAAAAAAATGGCACACATTGAGTATTTAAAGCTTTTTATTAAGAACGCCTAATTTTATAACGTCTTCAAAAAATCAAGGTCAATTCACAATGGGCCACTGTAAGTATGTACCAGTAAAGACGTGGGTGCTATCTGTTTTAAACACCTGCACCCTTACATACTGTAGCAGCAAAGTACCATGTACCATGCACATTACAATTCAAAACAATTCATTAAATTCATTAATTTTTGCCACCTGGCGGATACGCAAAGAATAGCAACCAAATTATAATTCATTAACTTCTGCCACATGGCGGATATGCGAAGAATTGCATCCAAAGAAACAATAAACCATTAAATTAAACAGATCTACCGCATGTGGCTGCCCGGTGCCGGATTGCGCGAACGCGGCATGAATAGTGGTCAAAATGCAGAAATACTGAATGGAATACAGCGGTCAACACGAAAACTGATTCGAGATCCGTTCGAATAACGGCGCTTCATCAGTATACTTACTTATAGATCCAGAGGAAGGCAAACAAAAAACCCCAGTGTCATATCATCCAATGATATCTCATAAGGGGGATAATAAATTCCTTCCTGACTCCAAGAATTGGCTATCAGATTAATCCCTGGATCAACATCCTTCCCATATATACTTATTTAGTATATCCCTGTATACCTTTCCCATCTAAAAAGGTCCAACCTTTTTTTGAACAAATCTATTGTATCTGCCATCACAGTCTCCATGGGTAATGAATTCCACCTTTTAACTGCCCTTACTGTAAAGAACCCTTTCCTTTGTTGCTGGTGAAATATCCTTTCCTCCAACCTTAAGGGATGGCCCGAGTCCTTTGTATTGCCCGTGGGATAAATAGTTCTTTTGAAAGCTCCTTGTATTGTCAGTGAATATATTTGTATATAATTATCATATCCCCTCTTAGATGCCTCTTTTCTCATGTAAATAAATCTAATTTAACTAGTCTCTCATCATACGTTAGATTGTTCATCCACTTTATTAATTTGGTGGCTCTTCTCTTCACACTCTTTAGTTCCATAATGGCTTTTCTTAGGATTGGTGCCCAAAATTGTACTCCATATTCAAGGTGTGGTCTTACTAATGCTTTGTAAAGGGGCATAATTATGTTTACTTCCCTTCCATCCATTGCACGTTTGATGCAAGATAAGATCTTGTTTGCCTTTGCAGCTCCTGCATGACTTTGGGCACTATTGCTAAGCCTGCTGTCTACAAGCACTCCTAAATCCTTCTCCATCAAGGATTTCCCCAATATATCTCCATTTAATTTGTAAGTCGCCTTTTTATTCTTGCATCCCAAATGCATAACCTTACATTTATCTGTACTAAACCTCTCTCCAAGTCCTTCTGAAGAGAAATTACATCCTGCTCTGATTCTATTACCTTACACAATTTAGTATCATCAGCAAATATGGAGACTTGCTCTCGATCCCAACCTCAAGGTCATTAATAAACAAGTTAAAAAGTAGGGGTACCTGTACCGATCCCTGAGGAACTCCACTCACGACTTTAGCCCAACCTGAAAAAGTTCCATTTATGACAACCCTCTGTTGTCTGTCCTTTAACCAGTTTTCAATCCAGGTGCATATATTATTACTGAGTTCAATTTTCTTTATTTTGTACACCAACCTCTTGTGTGAAACCATATCAAAAGCCTTTGCAAAATCTAAGTAGATCACATCAACTACATTGCCCTGGTCTAAAATCCCACTTACCTCCTCAAAGAAACAAATAAGGTTAGTTTGGCATGACCTATCCTTCATAAATCCATGCTGACTATTACTAATAATTTTGTTTTCCATTAGGTATTCCTGAATATTATCCCATATTAAACCTTCAAGTAGTTTCCCCACTATTGAAGTCAGGCTTACAGGTCTGTAATTTCCCGGTTGTGATCTAGCTCCCATTTAAAATGTAGGCACCACATATGCTTTACGCCAATCTTGTGGTACTGAGCCTGTGGAAATGGAGTCCTTGAATATTAAATATAATGGTTTGACTATTACTGAGCTTAACTCCTTGAGAACTCTTGGATGTATGCCATCGGGGCCAGGTGCCTTATTTACTTTAATTTTTTCAAGTTTCTTATGAACTTCTTCCTCAGTTAACCAATTGTTCATTAATATTGAGGTTGTGGCTTCCTCCTGCGGCACTACTATTGAACTTGATTCTTCCCTGGTAAACACAGAGGCAAAGAATGTGTTTAATACCTCTGCTTTTTCCTTATCTCCAATAATCTGCCTACCCATCTCACACTGAAAGGGTCCTATATTTTCTACCAAAACCTACATTGGTTTAGACTTATTTCTTTTATAATTATTTCCCAAGGGTATACACTGATAACTGTGCTTTTCCTACAGTGTTTTAAAGACTGCTCATTTGGTGAAAGAATTCTTTTTTTCACTTTGACTTAAGATATCTAAATTCTCAGTGTGCATTGAATAAAGTGGAGAGCAGTATACATCACAACTATTATGCTTGTTGATTTATATCTTCTAATCTAATACAGAGTGCTTTTCCTGGTAATGTACAGGTTAATAAAACTTAAATCAGACTTAGAACTTTGCAACTAATTTTGACAGAGGTATTATAAATCATTCTTCCTGGCAATGCACAGGTTATTAAGAATTTATATTAGTGTAGGAACCTTTGAGACGTGGTCTGCTGTGCAGTGGCTCAGGGGCTTACAACAATTTGGCCAAAATGTTAAACTAAAAGACCATTTTATTTAATAGATATCTATACATGTATATTTAGGCACTGTACCATGTATAAAGTTTCGCTGGATGTGCATTGAGCTCTGTCTGTGTTTCATGTTTGTCTCTGGTTTAAAATGATTTATATCTTCTCAATTTAATTATTGCATGTGGCCAATTCAGATAGTAAGGGATAGATATTTAAATTTTGTGTTTTTTTTTATATTGCTTTAATAAAATCTTTATATTTAAGGATATGCTAAAGTGCTATTTGGGGCATCTGTTTGTTTCTTGTTTATAGATATTTTCTGATCCATAGCACTGTTAGGGACATCTACTAATTTTTTTACCAAAAACACGAAAGGTATATACTGCTCACTAGATAGGTAGGTGTGATATGAAAATGTGGGTGTCGCCCAGAGAAAATGCCTAGATTGGCATTGGGTGCATCAGGTGGGCTAAATGTAACTGTATTACCAAAATTAGAGAGAGGGGTGTATTACCACCCACCTCTCTAGCTAGAAGCCCACTAATAGATGCACTCCAGGGCTATTAAAAAATAACATTTAATAAACTTGAATTAAAAAAAGGTCTACACATAAGTAGTGATCATGAATCGTGAAAATAAGTGTTATGTGTATTAAAATGAAGGAGGAGGTCTGATGCTGGTAAAGGCAACTAGCGTTGCCCGGGCTCTAAATGCGTAATAGGTAGTATTATTATTAGTATTAGTATTATTTAGTATTATTTATAAATCGTGGACCAATAGGTTCACTATTTGTTGGAAAGGTTGGATAATAATGTTTAAAAGAAAGATGGAAGAGAATGTAATACGATGTTGTTGTTTAAAAATGTTTTATTGTAAACACACCACAGTACAATGTATATTTTGGTAACATAACTGATGTAAAAATGCAAGGCGTGTGTCCCGCTAGGGTGTAAGGTGGCAGGTGGGTGTTGAGTACAGGTGGCGCGTGGGTTGTGAGTGCTGGCTGTGAGTGGCGGTCCTGCTAGGGTGTGAGGTGGTGGGTGTGTGGTGAGTGTGGGCGGCGGCTGGTCAGTGATGTTGGTGTGTAGGGGTGTGAGTGTGGCCGGTGTGTCATGAGTGCGGACGGCAGCTGGTGAGTGATATCGGTGCGTAGGGGCGGGAGGCAGCAGGCATGTGTCGAGTGTGGCGGGTGTCTGTTTAGTGCGTGCGGCGGCTGTGAGGCGGTGGGTGAAAGGCAGAGGCGGTAAGAGTGCGGGTGAAAGGCAGAGGTGGTGGGAGTGCCGGCGGGTGAAAGGCAGAGGCAGGTGGATGGGCAAAATGCAGAGGCGGGTGGGCGAAAGGCAGAGGTGGGGGGAGAGGGGAAGGTGGGAGGAGGGGGAAGGTGGGGGGGGAGGTGGGTAGGTGGGGGGGAGGGGGGAAGGGGAAGGGAGGGCAAGGGGGGGAAGGGGGAGGGGGAAGGGGGAAGGGGGGGAAGGGATAGGAGGGAAGGGGGGGAAGGGAGGTGAAGGTGGGGAGGCGAGGTGAAGGGGGGAGGAGCGGTGAAGGGGGAGGGGAGTTGAAGGGGGGGAGTGGAGGTGAAGGGGGGAGGTGAATGGGGGAGGGGAGGTGAAGGGGGAGGGTAGGTGAAGGGGGAGGAGGGGGGGTGACGGGGGGGAGTTGGGGGGAGGGTAGGTGAAGGGGGGGAGTGGGGGGAGGGTAGGTGAAGGGGGGAGTGGGGGCGGAGGGATGGTGAAGGGGGGGAGTTAGGGGTGGAGGGTTGGAGGTGAAGGGGGGAAGTGGGGAGTGGAGGTGAAGGGGGGTGGGAGGTGAGGAGAGGGTGAGTGGGAGTGGAGGGGGAGTGGAGGGAGGTGGAGTGGAGGGAGTGGAGGGATGGGGGTGGAGGGAGGGGGATGGAGAGAGTGGATGGAGGGGGGTGGAGGGAGTGGTGGAGGGAGGGGGAATGGGGGGTGGAGGGGGAGTGGGGGGGAGTGGAGGGAGGGGGAGTGGAGAGAGTGGAGGGAGAGGAGGGAGGGGTGTGGAGGGAGGGGGAGTGGAGGGAGGGGGGTGGAAGGAGGGGGAGTGGGGGGTGGAGAGGGAGTGGGAGGGTTGGAGGGAGGGGGAGTGGAGGGAGTGGAGGGAGGGGGAGTGGAGGGAGGGGGAGTGGAGAGAGTGGAGGGAGTAGAGGGAGGGGGGTGGAGGGAGGGGGAGTGGGTGGTGGAGGGCGGGGGAGTGGAGAGAGTGGAGGGAGGGGGAGTGGAGGGAGTGGAGGGTGGGGGGTGGAGGGAATGGAGGGAGGGGTGGAGGGTTGGAGGTGAAGGGGGGAAGTGGGGAGTGGAGGGTGGGAGGTGAAGTGGGGGAGTGGGGGGAGGAGGGTGGGAGGTGAAGGGGGGTGGGGGTGGAGGGCGGGAGGTGAAGGGGGGTGGGGGGTAAATGGTGGGAGGTGAAGGGGGGAGTGGAGGTGAAGGGGGGTAGGAGGTGAGGAGAGGGTGAGTGTGAGTGTATGGAGGGGGAGTGGAGGGAGGTGGAGTGGAGGGAGTGGAGAGATGGGGTGGAAGGAGGGGGATGGAGGTAGTGGAGGGAGGGGGGTGGAGGGAGGGGGAGTGGGAGGGGGGGGTGGAGGGAGGGGGAATGGGGGGTGGAGGGGGAGTGGGGGGGGGGAGTGGAGAGAGTGGAGGGAGTGGAGGGAGGGGTGTGGAGGGAGGGGGAGCAGAGGGAGGGGTGTGGAAGGAGGGGGAGTGGGGGGGTGGAGAGGGAGTGGGAGGGTTGGAGGGAGGGGGAGTGGAGGGAGTGGAGGGAGGGGGAGAGGAGGGAGTGGAGGGAGTGGAGGGAGGGGGAGTGTAGAGAGTGGAGGGAGTAGAGGGAGGGGGGTGGAGGGAGGGGGAATGGGTGGTGGAGGGCGGGGGAGTGGAGGGAGTGGAGGGAGGAGGAGTGGAGGGAGTGGAGGGTGGGGGGTGGAGGGAGTGGAGGGAGGGGTGGAGGGATGGGGAGAGGGGGGGTGGAGGGAGGGGGAGTGGGGGGTGGTTTGACGTGGAGTGGGGGTGTTTTGAGGGGGAGTGGGGGTGGTTTGAGGCCGGAGGCACAGGGGTGTGAGGTGGGAGGCGCAGGGGTGTGAGGCTGGAGGCACAGGAGTGTTTGGCGGCAGGGTTGTGAGGCCTGTGGTGCAGGGGTGTGAGGCCAGAGGCGAACGTGTGTTTTGAAGCAGGGGTGTGAGGTTGGAGGTGCAGGGGTGTGATGCGGCGTTTTTGACTGACTTACCTGGGTGGGAGGCGGCGGCTGGTGCACATCGTGTGGTAGCCAGTCTTGGAGAGGAGCACGCAGTGTGAGGGTGGTGTGTGTGTAAGAGTGGGTCAGACTGTTAGACCATAGTGGCCAATGAGAGCCGTGGGGGGTGGGTGGGCTGAGGGAGCAATCTGATTGGCCAGAGGCTGAGTGACAGACCGACGGACCAATCAGATTGCCCATGAGCACAGCTAACATACAACGTTTAAAATATATATTTAATTATATATATATATATATATATATATATATATATATATATATATATATATATATATATATATAGACATATGGTGACCAGGAGATCCTGATAGCCAAAAGAAGACAGCACACTGCAATGTTGGTATCAAAAAAAGTGTATTAAGTGACACAGGGCCGCCAACGTTTCGGTCCTCCCAACGGGACCTTCCTCAGGGCAGTGCACCTCAGACTGACACAAGCACCCATATATACCCCTTAACACATACTAAAAACACCTGACAACAATCAAGAAAATCCAAATTGCAATCCCAGATACAGCCCACATTGCTTAACAGCCAATCCAACATACTGACACTGGCTAGCACCAATGAAATAGCCTGATCTTGACACAAGTGCAATTAGTCATATGTTAATTAGTGACATCACAGTACCTCCTGTCTATGTAACTATGACTACATAAAGCATACCATTACATTTAAATGCACATGAATGGTTAAATTGCACATGAATGGTAGAAATACATATAAAGTGATGCCCATAGCGACTGCTGGCCCACAATGCTGTAGATGCATGCTAAAAATGCTTCTATACTTTCCCATAAAAGCATACCTCAGTGTAGATGGTCCTAGGGAACGGTCAACCTGTCTGATAAGCAGTAACCAAGGGGGAACGGCCAGTTAGCTGTATATCACATGCTGGCAGCGTGTTTGTTTGAGCTGATCGCTTGCCTGTGCTGTTGTATAGGGAGGGGGGGTAATACTCTCGCGTTGCGATCCCTAGAGTACTTCCGTGCATGCGCAGTGCGTCCCTAACAACCCTGATCGCTTGCCTGACCTGTTGTGTAGGGAGGGAAGGTAATGCTCATGCGATGCTTTCCTTAGTATTCTACCACGCATGCGCAGTGCGTCCCTAGTAACCCGATCGCTTCCTAGACTACTGTAAGTGGAGGTGCGCGCATATCTGTGCTAATGCGCATGCGCAACGCTGCGCTAGTGGCGCAAGCAATGTGATTAAAAAAATGGATGCGCATGTGTCCTGGTAGTATGTCACCGTCTAAGACAGACCTAAAGAAGACATACACATAATACAGATAACTGATATTTTCTTACCATAAGCACAGATAAAGGCAACACAGTACACCCAGTGACCAAAGGTTGGATACATACAGTGCTGGGATGAAACTAAGAGCAAACCTATAATAAAATCAAACATTTAAAAACAAGAGTCTGATGTCTGAATCTTTAAGACTATAATCCAGATGGAACCTACATATTTCCTGCATACATGAAGCCATACCAGGTAGTATGTTAGTGTAGTAACCATAATTGTTATAATAGGCTAATAGAATATGTAATATGCAAATGTACCACATGCATACCAAAAAGTGGCAAATCAATGCCTGTAGTACCAAAAGTCTATCCACATATGTTGTTGGTTACAGTGGAAATCTATCCACATACAACCGGCTGTTAATAGTGTGTTGTACTGAAACTTTGGACACCATGTGTGGCAGAACACCCAAATGTGAATGAAGTGAGTAAAACATATAGGGAAAGGGGGATGGAGGAAATCGGCATTGCGTATAGCGTACAGAAACATATTAAGATAGTGTACCAAAAGAACTGATGAAAAATCACTATACACAGAAACTTTACAGAAAACAGCCCAACTTTAAATCTTCATTTAGTCCATGAGGGGAGATGGTCTTAAGTTCATATATGAGTCTTGCCTCTTGTTGCAGAAGCAGCCTGTTTCTATCACCCCCTCTAGGTGGTGGTTGCACCTGTAGTATGGGCATACACCGCAATGTTGCTAATGAATGCCGCAGTTCTTTAAAATGTCTGGCTACCGGCAGGTATTTAAGCTCACTCTGCTCGTCCGTGCTGTTCAATGCTTTTCTGATCGTGGATCGATGGATAGCTATTCTCTCCTTGAGCATGCGTGATGTTTTACCCACGTATCGTAGCCCGCAAGGGCACGTGATCATGTACACGACAAAACGAGACTCACAATTTAGGAAATTCTTGATCTTGATTGGAACCCCACTGTACGGGTGGGTATAACTTGCACCCGTTTGCATGAAACTGCAGTTAGTGCAGCCATGGCACTTGTATGAGCCTGGTTTTCTTTCGAGCCAGGTTTTAGGGTGTCTATACTTGTCCACTGGGTCCGCCTGCGTCAACATATCTCCTAGGTTGCGTCCTCGCTTGTAGCAGAACAGCGGTGGGTCTTTGCAGATTTTGCCAATTTTGTTGTCATTTGCTAAGATATGCCAGTTCTTATGTATACTGCGCTTAATGCGGTTGGATGCCGTACAGAAAGTGCTGATAAAGTGGCAACGTTGCTCAGTAGATTTGTTGGTAATCGGTTGCAGCAGAGATTGCCTATCGAGGCTCCTTACTTTGATCAGGGCCTCACTGATGTCTTTATGGTCATAACCCCTGTCTTTGAAGCGTGCCGCCATGGCTGAGAGTGCTGGTTCTAGTTCATCCGGATTGGAAATTATTCGTTTTACTCGAAGTAACTGAGAAAAGGGGAGACCCCTCTTGAGTGGTGTTGGGTGGTGGCTCGTGGCATACAATAGCGTGTTTCTGTCTGTATCCTTGTGATACAGCCTCGTGGCCAAGCCCCCACCTGATTTATACACGATGGTGTCCAAAAATGAAATCTCAGATTGGCTGAACTGTGCTGTGAATCTGATGGTAGATGGAATATGATTCAAGTATTCGATGAATTCTAACAGCGCAGTCTCCGGTCCACCCCATATAAGAAAGATGTCGTCTATGTATCTTAGATACTTCTTAATGCAAACTGCGTATGGGGCATCATGTAGGATGTGTGTGTGTTCATATACATCCATGAATAAGTTTGCGTACGCAGGAGCCATATTGGACCCCATCGCGGTCCCGCTTAGTTGCAAATAGACGCTTCTCTCGAATCGAAAATAGTTCTTATTAAGGATGATTTCCATAAGCAGCATTAGGAATTCCACCGGTGGACCATCATGCGATGTGAAGGTCCCAAATTTCGATCTAACCGCTTCCAGCCCCTCATGATGGGGGATATTGGTGTAGAGACTGCTTACGTCTAAAGTGACCAAAATGCAGTCCATTTTTTCCAGTGCGATGTCACCAAGCTGTAAAATAAAATCCGTTGTGTCCTTGACATAGGAGCTCATACCCATGACCATGGGCTGGAGGAAGAAATCAATAAATTGAGACAATGGGTGGCATAATGATCCTCTCGCAGAAATGATAGGTCTTCCGGGTGGTTTTGTGGCCGATTTGTGTATTTTAGGCAGGGTGTATAGGATGGGCATTCTTGGGAAGGGTTGTGTAAGGAATCTACCTGTTTCCTCAGAGATCCAGTTATTCAAAAACGTGAGTGCATCTGCCTCTTACATCAAAAACGTGAGTGCAAATCTCCATACCTGACTATATATATATATATATATATGTAGAGCTATCAGTACCGTGTTAGCCGAGCTTCAATAATCAAAAAATAAATAGATGATACCGTTCTGTGGCTAACGAAATGCTTTTATTTGTGCGAGCTTTCGAGATACACTGATCTCTTCTTCCGGCGATGTTACGATGAATGAAGCAAGGATTACTTAAAAACAGTGTCTCTTGGAATGTTATCTGTGCTGGTCCTTCCCCCGGTGTGGATGAGATTTATGGCTGGAGGTGTCAAAGGGTAACTGAAAGCAAGTGAAGAAAGAGTGTGTATGTGTATCAGTGTGAATAAAAATGAATGGAGAGCCCACAGTATAAACAGTGCTCTACACAAGGTGTGTGTGGAGTGAGAGAGGATATAAATGGTGTGGGTGGGTGTGGAAATGTGAGAGTTTGTAGCACAACTAAAAGTGTGTGTGGATACTATGTGGTCCCTATTGGTGTATAGGGATGGAAAAATAAGGAGTATTAGTATGTGTGAGAGACAGCTGTGTGTGCATACATATAGCACAGTATGTACATACATGGCCTTTAGCGCTCATGGGAAGAGAGTTCGCTAGTGTCAGTAATGACTCATAAAATTTTGATCTCTGTTTAGGCCACTGCTAAGTGTCCCAAACAGTTGCATAAATTTGTATTCATGCAACCGTCTCTCTTTCGAGGTTTTAAGATTACCTTTGAGTATGGCAACCCTCAGATCGTTCATCTTATGGTCAGAGTCAGAGAAATGTTCGCCAACAGGACTGTCTCTTGTTCCGCGTGTGATGCTGTGGCAATGCAGGTTCATTCTCTTGTTTAGCCCCTGTCCTGTCTCACCTATGTAGTAGCAGCCCCCTGGGCATTTCATGCACATGATGAGGTACACGACATTGCTGGATGAACAGGTGAACCCTCCTCTGATTTTGTATTCCCGATTCTTGTGTGGTATTTGTATTGTGTCCGCTGTGTAGAGCATTGCGCAGGTTTTGCATCTTGGTCAAAAAATAAATAGATGATACCGTTCTGTGGCTAACGAAATGCTTTTATTTGTGCGAGCTTTCGAGATACACTGATCTCTTCTTCCGGCGATGTTACATTGAATGAAGCAAGGATTACTTAAAAACAGTGTCTCTTGGAATGTTATCTGTGCTGGTCCTTCCCCCGGTGTGGATGAGATTTATGGCTGGAGGTGTATCAAAAAATAAATAGATGATACCGTTCTGTGGCTAACGAAATGCTTTTATTTGTGCGAGCTTTCGAGATACACTGATCTCTGATATATATATGTGTGTGTGTGTATACATGTGTGTGTGTATACACATGTGTGTGTGTGTATACACATGTGTGTGTGTATATACAGTGTTTATATATATATAAACACTGTATATACACACACACATGTGTATACACACACACACATGTGTATACACACACACATGTATACACACACACACACATATATATATCAGAGATCAGTGTATCTCGAAAGCTCGCACAAATAAAAGCATTTCGTTAGCCACAGAACGGTATCATCTATTTATTTTTTGATACACCTCCATATATATATATGAAAAAGAAGAAACAAACAGGCACACACATAGTGCATTAACGTAATAACATATAGTTTATTGAACATAAAATCAAGCAAATGCGAAGACGAAACGCATAGGGCGTGGTCTGATTGAGGCCGTCATTTGCCCATGAACTCTGGTACTACTAGAAGTGATACGTTGGTTCCTGTGTCTCCCGCGATATTGCTACCGGCATACAGACTTTCTAACTGCTGGTTCCCATAGGGACTCCTTATACTGAACACCCAACTGGAGGGACTCTATTTCTGGCTATCAGGTCACACGAAGGAGGGCCACGGGAGGACGCTGCTGTCTCGAGCCAGATGGAGAGGACCGCATTCCTGGCACATGAGAGCCAATCTCATACATGCTTTTTATTACAGTACTTTTGTGATTGGGCATTTGCTTGATTTTATGTTCCATAAACTACTGCTGCGGCCAAGTTTATTCGAGCATTTGCCCGTTCTTGGCCGCAGCAGTAGCCTGGCGCGCGCCCGAGTGTGACGGGCGCGCGCCGAAGCAGCGGAAGAGCGCCCTCCGATCGGGGCGCTCTCCCTACCGCTGCCGGGTCCGCCGGGTCCCCCGGAACCCCCTGCCGCCGTCCCGCACATCGCGGGACACCAGGGCTCCCTCGGGGAGCCCTGGACGTGCGTGCAGGGGGCGCAGGCTCCCGAAGACGCGTGGCCACGCGTCTATGACGCGCGGCACGCCGAGGGGCGGCCACTAGCAAGCCGGGAAATCTCCCGGCTTGCGGAACCGGCCACACTTTAATAAAGTGTGTCGGTAGTGTATATGTTATTACGTTAATGCACTAGGTGTGCGCCTGTTTTTTTCTTCTTTTTCACAGATTTGGTCAGGGATTGGTGATCTCTTTGAAATGGGCTGCAAACACCTGGATGCTATTGACATTGGAACAGGACTTTGTTTTTCCAGAGGTTTTTTAAAGGTTTTTTATTCATTCGTTCATTTTTTAAAGAATTTTTTATTTTGTGTATTAATACATTTTTTATATTTTTCATTATAATTATTTTCATCTTTATTAATTAATTTTTACTTCAACCCTTTTGAGATCACAGGTTCTTAGTATTGTTATTAGCCATCATTACACCGCCCCACTAGACACATTCATGGTAGGGTTAATTAGTTTTTCAATATATTAGCTTTTGTTCAGGGTATATTAGAGGCGCTACTTCATTGTTTTCTGTTTTTTTGGTTTATATATATATATACGTACTGACATGTGGTATTCTACTATTCAGTCATACAGATAAATAACCCATGTAAAATTCTCTCCTAATTTGTTTCACTTCACAATTGATTAGTTGTCTTGTTTTGGAGGCTAATCCTGCCTTGGGGATGGGGTTCAGTTGCGGGATGATAGTTAATAGTGCACGTGCGTGCGTGCAACGTATGCTGTGTTACAAACCTTACATTCTGTTCCTTTTTCGACATCTCACGCCATCATCCTCATCATCTGATGACTGTGTGCTGTGGATGTTGGATGTTGATTTAGCACGCTATCAAATTTGGGGGGAAAAAACGGATGCTTAAACTATAGAGGTACTAGGGGTGCGCAAACTGGGGGGCACGTGATTTTTATCCTATCAATCAATGATCAGTATTACAGGCTATTTGTGTCATAGGACACAAAAGATAATAACATATTTTATGTTATATTTACCTTTGTTAGAAGTCTTGCCAACCCTGCTAATCTTGCTAACTTTGCCAACCTTGCTGATGCGGACGATATTCAGCTGGATCATATTCAGATAGTTATCCATACTGAGCATTAGAAGTAAAATCAAGGTTCGACTGCTGTAGATATTAGTCAGGTAAGACCAGGATACCAGATGGACTTATCAAGGTATAATTAGGTTGGAGCTGCTGTTCACAATGATTTTCAGATTGTGTCCCTTTGAGAGATTGGGAAGTATGATTCAATCAGTTTGTCCCGTTTCTTCTCCTTCTGAAGTTGCCATGGTCAAACATGTATTCACAAAGGATGGTTTCAATACCTAAAAGCCTCCTCTGACACCCGGATTGGGGGGGATGTGAATTAAGCAATTATTAATTGACAAAATAAAGCGCACTGAATTTTTCCATTTACTAGAGTCAGCTGAATCCCTGAAGTATTCATAATTGGCAATGAGATAGCCATATATTTCTGATACAGTAGCTTTCTGATCTGCTGCATCATTAATTGCTAATAAATGAGAAAGATTATACTACAATCTGGTTTCCCTACAGCAATTGACATTGCACTCTTTCTCAGCTCACGGAAAAGTCAGGAGTGAGTGACCACAAAGTATAACTATAAGTAGAACACATTGAATATTTACAGGAAAAAGGTAGGTGTTCCCAGCACTCAATCAAAGTAGTAAATGATATTTCAACACCAAGTTGTTTTAAAAAAAAAATAACAATGCATTTTATTTAAAGTCAATGGGGGTCATGCACTAAGCTCCGAAAAGTCGTTTTTAGAATGCAAAGTGCACTTAAAACGTGATGTTGCGCTGAACACGATTCACTAAGCCACGCAAAGAGGCACTTTGCGTTCTAAAAGTGACTTTTTTCTGGAAATGTTTCTAAGTCCAACTTTGCTCGTTCGTTACCTTGTTTGCGTGAAATGCTGCCCTTAAGCGGGATGCACTAAGCTACGCAACCTTAGCGTACGCGAAAGTTGCGTTCAAGAAAACACGTCATCTCAAGGTAGCCGCAAAAAAAGCTGGACTTAGAAAAATTTCTTGCTTTACATTTTTGCATGCACAAAACCCATACAACAGGCCGGCAGATGTCCACGGCTGACCCCGCGGGGGTCCCCGAGGGAGGCCGGGGGTCGTGCGGGTGTCCCCGGCTGACCCCGCAGGGGTCCGGGGGTCCCCGGCTCACCAAGCGGGGGTCCCCGCAGGAGTGCGGTACCAATGTTGCACCTCCAAAAATAATAATAGGGAGTGAAGGGGGGAAAAGGGTGGTAAGCTCTAGCTACTGTCTGTGATACGGTGCCAGGGCTGAGAGGATCATTGAACGTACAAAATACCTGCCTAAACAAGTAAAAGAACCCCTTTTCAACAAGCACTCATATTGGGATTGGTACAAGAAAGTTAATTAAAAATACCTTTATTAGTGTATATGGGTATAATAAGTGAAATACATAAACACTCAACACAATTAAAATAAGTATTAAACTAAATGTCTCTAAGTCTGAATCGTAGACTACTAGAGGTTGGTATTGAAGGAATATGATGTATCTGGCACCATGTGCAATAAAGAGTTTTAATATCGCAGTGTGAATTGGATGGGGTGCCTCAGTGTGATGTGTGTATTGTAGTTGAAAGGGTCTGGTGTGTGTTACATAAGTAGAGGTGTCAGTCACACCGCTTTCAAATCACATCTGATTAATATGTGGTTCAATGATAATCTGTAATATGTAATATAGAGTTAAAGAGACCGTCAAAGGGTTAATATATATCCTTCAATGCAGCGCTTGATAAGTTAAAATGACAAAGAAAAAGGCTACTATGTAGCTAGGGGTGGTGAGGCTATATTGTGGGAGCTATTACTGTGTATCAATATTATAGTAGATTCCCCCTGGTCAGTAATTTTCCAAGGTTATAATAGCCTCACAAGTGTTCAAACCAAATTAATGTAGTGAATAGATAAATACATAATGAAATGAATCACTGCTCGTATCCCCTGTGAAGGTGGCAAGTGTGTGTCTGAATAGGCTTGCTGGTATACAGATAGGAAAAAACTGGCCAGTTGCAAACGGTTTACTTCAGCTGCCTATAGGACAAGAAGCACTCTATCTCTGCAGGCTTATGTGGATGGTTTCACATTTATTCTTATAGGGCGAGTACGCCCTGTCTGCTGCGTATAGACACTAAGATATTATAAAGAAATGGTGCCCTGCAGCCGCTCGGTAAAGTACCCTCTACAATACAAGGGTACTATTTGGGGCTGCTATCTCGGAGCGTTTATTCTCTGCTCACGAGTGGCGACATTTGTTGAGTTTCCGCCCGGCATGGTGTGTTAGTAAACACCGCAATGAGTGAAGTTGCCGGGTGGAGCTCGGAGTGGAGCTGCGGCTATTATCCGCACTCTCTAGACAGACGTCGCCGCACCAATACACGTGCTGACGTCACAGAGGACCGCCCACCCCCGGCAACTTCACTCATAGCGGTGTTTACTAACACACCATGCCGGGCGGAAACTCAACAAATGTCGCCACTCGTGAGCAGAGAATAAACGCTCCGAGATAGCAGCCCCAAATAGTACCCTTGTATTGTAGAGGGTACTTTACCGAGCGGCTGCAGGGCACCATTTCTTTATAATATCTTAGTGTCTATACGCAGCAGACAGGGTGTACTCGCCCTATAAGAATAAATGTGAAACCATCCACATAAGCCTGCAGAGATAGAGTGCTTCTTGTCCTATAGGCAGCTGAAGTAAACCGTTTGCAACTGGCCAGTTTTTTCCTATCTGTATACCAGCAAGCCTATTCAGACACACACTTGCCACCTTCACAGGGGATACGAGCAGTGATTCATTTCATTATGTATTTATCTATTCACTACATTAATTTGGTTTGAACACTTGTGAGGCTATTATAACCTTGGAAAATTACTGACCAGGGGGAATCTACTATAATATTGATACACAGTAATAGCTCCCACAATATAGCCTCACCACCCCTAGCTGCATAGTAGCCTTTTTCTTTGTCATTTTAACTTATCAAGCGCTGCATTGAAGGATATATATTAACCCTTTGACGGTCTCTTTAACTCTATATTACATATTACAGATTATCATTGAACCACATATTAATCAGATGTGATTTGAAAGCGGTGTGACTGACACCTCTACTTATGTAACACACACCAGACCCTTTCAACTACAATACACACATCACACTGAGGCACCCCATCCAATTCACACTGCGATATTAAAACTCTTTATTGCACATGGTGCCAGATACATCATATTCCTTCAATACCAACCTCTAGTAGTCTACGATTCAGACTTAGAGACATTTAGTTTAATACTTATTTTAATTGTGTTGAGTGTTTATGTATTTCACTTATTATACCCATATACACTAATAAAGGTATTTTTAATTAACTTTCTTGTACCAATCCCAATATGAGTGCTTGTTGAAAAGGGGTTCTTTTACTTGTTTAGGCAGGTATTTTGTACGTTCAATGAACCTCCAAAAATAATAAACAATATTTATAACTAAATACACCCCTCTAACACATACAATACAGTAATGGGCAAAATTACTATTATCCACATATGGATAATTATGCATTTGCCCATTTTAAATACATATAACTTTCAATAAATACAGTGAATAAATAGTGCACATACCTTTTACAGGCACCCACGATGAAGGCTGTCTTCATCCTCATATTCATCCTGCCCATGTCCCTCCGGTGCTGCAAACCATATGTAACGGTTAGACCCCTTCCCAATCTCATATGGGCCCCTATGGTCTGAATCTGCCCCCAGTTACATCTCAGTGTAGTCTGGTGCACCTGCTGGCTCACAGGACTCCTAAGTCTCCCGCTCGTTGGTAGTGGGGATTTCACCATGACAGGCGTATGAGGTAGTGCTGAGTTCTACTCACAGTTGGTACAGCACCTCCATCCCTTCCAGATTCCCATGATAGCAACGAGGAGTTTCTGGAAGAGAACTCCTGGGTGCATCTTCTTCCTGAATAACTCCAGTCTCAGGCAAGAAGGGTCTTTGAATCAAGGGCATCTTTATTTGCATCTTGCATGGCAGACTGCCCATCATAGCGGCCGGTACTTAGCCGCATATCATATAGCTGCACATCATAGGGAAGTTCCCTCCTGACTTTGTAATAGAGCCAGGGATATTCCTGCCACCTCTCCCCTAAGGGAGACAACCAGCTGTGCCAGAGCCCTGGACACAGTGTAGGGTCAGCTTGTCACTCTGTCACTACTGATACTTGAACTTCACAGACTTGATTCCAGACAGAAATGTAGGTGTGCAGCGCACAGCATCCAAACGAGAGCAGGTCTGGCAAAAACTTTCTTTATTTAGCAAGGCATAAAATTGGGGGACGCAGCCCTTCAATGCGTTTCGTGCAATGCACTTTGTCAAGAAGTGCTTACCTTGATTCCTTACCTTGATTCCAGACAGAGCAGACTTGAACTCTGCAGGCAGAACTTGAACCACTAACTTTAGGAAGTGATGCGTAATTTATAGTTTCCAGAAGACCCACCCCTGTGTCACTAACAGTGGACACAGAGCATGCTGTCACTTCCTTTGCTACACCTTACACATCACAAGGGGTTGAGGGCAAACCTCCATGATGACTTCTGGCAAACCTGCCCTCTTAACAGGAATTACAGCACAGAATGAGAAAGGCATGTAACCCAATTTTACACAGGGCTACACATACTGCTGCGACACACTTTATTCGAGCAAATACCCAGTATGTACCTGGCAGATACCTGGAATGCGCCGCTCCTCACCTCTGACAAGCCCCGTTGCATTTGCCTTCCCAGCCTGGGTTCATGCCTGGCTGATGAGCGGCTGATCTGTTAAATGATAATGATTAGGATTTAATAGGCTGCAATGCTTCGCGTGTCTACCAGATGGCATAAATTCATGAATTGTAATGCAGTATATATATATATACTGTGCAGTATTGCAGCCAGCGGGAATAAAATGCTTCAATCCCTGCCTGGAAAATAACTCAATGCACTCGGGCAGAAAACAGTCACAAACCTCAAAACACCCGGGTATACCCGAATTCGTGGGACTAGCCGAGCTCGAATAAAATGTGTCGCCAGTGTACACAAGAATAAAAATAGCCCCTAACAACTTAATCACCTTAGTGGTCATTAACCGCTACAGTCATTAAGGGGTTAACCCACCCTCACCCACTAACCCAGATGGGAGGCCTACAGTAAATACCCTCCCCCACTACCCATTCCGTGAGGCCTAACCACCCTCACCCACTAACCCACTAACCCAGGCGGGAGGCCTACCCCATACCCTTGGAGCCAATACCCCCTTCCCCCACCCCCAGTACCCACAAGAAAAACAATACACAGCCCCACAATAAACATCATTATATTTACTCTATACATAACCCATCCCCTGTGCCCCCCCCCAATAAATACATGATTTATTATTTTACATACAGGGTTAATACCGCAGGCCCACGGGAGTCCCTGGTGGGCCTGACGGGTCACCTCACAGACCCACAATAGCCCAGCACCTGGTTTCAAACAGGGTCTGGAGGCCCATGGGTGGTCCCCACCATGCACCTTGGCCCACCAGGTGGTCTCCGTGGGTCACCATGGGCCACAATGGGGTCTCCACGGGTAACCCGCGGCTGTCTGGGGGGCCCCGGGTCAGACCCACAGGTGTCTGAGGGGCCTAGGGTGGTTCCCACGGGGGTCTGTGGGCCCACGGTTGGTCCCTACGGGTCCGCGGTGCCCCCATGTGGGGCCACCGGTTCTTCCCCGCAGGTATCCCCTGTGGACACCTCCAGCCTGCTACCCGTGGAAAACCCAAGCAGACCTCAGGTGGTCTCCAGAGGTCTCCCGCAGACCAAAAGGAACCAACCCTGTATGTAAAAAAAATAAACCTGACCTATACATTAAATACATTAATCCTCCCCCCCCCAACACATACAGTACAATAGTGGGCAAAATAACTATTATCCAGATATGGATAATAGATTATTTGGCCATTATGAAACACCTAAATCATGCATAAATAAAAACATGAATTCTTAATTTTAAAACAACCACATTGCATGTTACAATTAATCCAGCAGCACTTGTAAAAATAAACCAACAAACCAGCAGCTACACAAATGTATATGAAATGTCACACAATTGCATTGAGTGTGTACATGATGCAATTAATCTGTGCATCATGTAACACTATGCAAAATATATGTAAAAATAAAATACACTATGAACAATGTCCCCTAACCACCAATGCCATCATGAAAATCAAATAGAAACTAAGCAACATAAATACATTTACCATTAATCAATTAATCAATTTCCTAAACCAATTACAATGCAATCCAAATCAATTATGCAATGCCCTATTCAATTCCTAAAGCCAAACCATTGCCAAAATAATTCTAATTGAAAGTAACCACCATCATTACAATCAAACTACCAGAAATAAGACATTAAAAATAACCTGTAACTAAATACAAATTACATTATTCACACCAATGTATAAATAAAGCTGCTAAATACATTAGACATACATGAAAAGAACATAAACATTAGCAAAACAATCAATTATTATCCCTGTATGTCTTTTCATATAGATATACATAACATACAGGGGTAATAATAGAGCATAAAAAACAATGCATTTACTTCCAAAAAATCACATAGAATACACCCATTCAGTGTCCGTGAATGTAAGTATATCCATAGGGACATAGATCAATACAGGGGCATTAAATGGGAATGAAAAAATAAAAGACATGAATAAAAAATCACAAAAACCTGTAAAAGTAAAAATATTAAACTTTTATTTTGTTTACTTACCATTAGATGCCCACTCACCGAAATCCAGACGACCCGGAAGCACTGGAACCAATCCAAAGGTAACCATAAAATAATAAACCCTTACAATCCACAACGGAGTCTTCTTTCTTCTATTTGTAATCCTTTACGTCAGTCTTGGTGTCTTCTTTCTTCTTTTGGGTCTTCTCCGTCTTCTTCCATCTTCTTACACCACGCCTTTCTTTTCTTCTTAGGAGGGGAGGTGTTCCCTCCTCGGTGTCTGGCTTCAAAATGAGACGACATAGGCTTTTATAGGCCTATGACGTCACATTTGGCAAAAAAAAAAAAAAATGATGACGTCATTTAAAGGAAATGATGCCAGCCAATCAGAATGGCTGAGCTTCAATTGCCTTTAAGATGACGTCATCAAAACAAAGATGGCCGGCGACACATGGTACGGTAGCCAATCAGAGTGTGGGAACGAAATCCCAACTCTGTATGGCTCAAGTAGACCATGTGACAGAGGCTTTGCTTCAGCCAATTTGAGTTGGGATGGAGTTCCCACGCTCTGATTGGCTACCGTACCATGTGTCGCCGGCCATCTTTGTTTTGATAACGTCATCTTAAAGGCTATTGAAGCTCAGCCATTCTGATTGGTTGGCATCATTTCCTTTAAATGACGTCATCATTTTTATTTATTTTTTGCCAATCAGGGTCGTGGGAAACATTTGACCAAAATGTGACGTCATAGGCCTTTAAAAGCCTATGTCGTCTCATTTTTAAGCCAGACGCCGAGGAGGGAACACCTCCCCTCCTAAGAAGAAAAGAAGGGCGTGGCGTAAGAATATGGAAGAAGACGGAGAAGACCCCAAAGATGAAAAGAAAACCCCAATACTGACGTAAAGGATTACAAATAGAAGAAAGAAGACACAGTTGTGTATTGTAAGGGTTTTTTATTTTATGGTTACCTTTGGATTGGTTCCAGTGCTTCCGGGTTGCCTGGATTTCGGTGAGTGGGCATCTAATGGTAAGTAAACAAAATAAAAGTTTATTATTTTTACTTTTACAGGTTTGTTTGATTATTTATTCATGTCTTTTATTTTTTCATTCCCATTGAATGCCCCTGAATGTATCTATGTCCCTAAGGATATACTTACATTCACGGACACTGAATGGGTGTATTCTATGTGATTTTTGGATGTAAATGGATTGTTTTTTATGCTCTACAGTATTATTGCCCCTGTATGTTATGTATATCTATCTATATGGATAGACATACAGGGATAATAATTGATTGTTTTGCTAATGTTTATGTTCTTTTCATGTATGTCTAATGTATTTAGCAGCTTTATTTATACATTGGTGTGAATAATGTAATTTGTATTTAGTTACAGGTTATTTTTAATGGCTTATTTCTGGTAGTTAGGTTGTAATGATGGTGGTTACTTTCCATTAGAATTCTTTTGGCAATGGTTTGGCTTTAGGAATTGAATAGGGAATTGTATAATTGATTTGGATTGTATTGTAATTGGTTTAGGAAATTGATTAATTGATTGATGGTAAATGTATTTATGTTGCTTAGTTTCTATTTGATTTTCATGGTGGCATTGGTGGTTAGGGGACATTGTTCATAGTGTATTTTATTTTTATATATATTTTGCATAGTGTTACAGCCGCGGCCCCTTTTATTCTCCGACATCATCGCATTTTTCCGGGATTTTTTTCCGAATGCCACACACTTCACCGCACTTCACCACGTTCATGCCGCATTCTGACCGCATTTATACCGCATTCATGTTGCATTCACAGCCGCGGTTGATGTGCGGTTGATGTGTTTATTGATAATGGTTTGGATTTAATTGGTTGAAATTCTTCGCGTATCCGCCAGATGGCAGATATTCATGAATTGTAATGCGCATGCGCTTCAGTAATGTGTCGACTTGCAGGTGTTTAGTTTAAAAAGACACCACAGTAGTCTATTGTAAATTGGCCTTGGGACTGAAGGAAGAGGTTACAATAATGTATCAATTTAGGCTTTTCATATTAAAGAAAGACAAGCACCAGTTTCTGTTCTGGTTATTGTCCAGAGTCCCGCCATGAGTGCACAACTGCAGCCCGTGTTCCAAAAACCGGACAGAACGTACGCATATTTAATATGGCTCGCGATTAATGCAACAGATGATAAGATGGCAACCGTTGTTAAAATTTATCAGTATTTTATCAAAAACTATGATTTTTACAAATTTTCGCCAGATGCTCATGTGTGGAAGCGTGCAATAAGGAAAACGTTATGTAGCTATCCATGGCTTTTTCGTTTTGATCCCGATTTTTTTGGAGGGTATTGGTGTGTATCACCGGGTTTTTCCCGTATCTATGATCATGCAGTTGGCAAAAGGCAAAAGGTCGTGTTAAAACCAAGTAAGAAACGTCAGTCGCTGGCAAGCAATGCGCCAGCTCCAGCACCGGCTTCTAATAACGGTCCGACCGTCAGTGACAACCCTTGCTGTCTGTCCACGCCCGGATACCTGCAGCCTGAGCCGGATTTTGCGTACAATTTTGAGCAAGCTTGCATGTACCTAAGCGATTTCCACCCTCATCAGCTGACTACAGGTGTAGTAGTCCCGCTGTCACCTGTCAAAGACGTGTATGATAAAGAATACGGGACTGGCAGTGGCTCGGCGCCAGCTGATTGGGAAATTCTATGGTGAGTAATGTTGCCTTATTTTATTCTGTTTTTTTTATTTGTAAAATATCAATATCAATGCGATTCAAAAGTCAAGCAATTCTCCTGTACGCGATATCATTGGCTGAGCGGCTTCTACAGTAGATATTGCACAATTGGTGAAAACCTAGACGCATGCGCATTAGAACCTTCTTGAAACGCATACTGTATGCATGTCATCACATCGACGTTAGGCGCATGTGCATGTGAACAGAAGACGCTCCCCGAGAAAATTATTGGTGGGGCTGACTGTGGGAACTTCTTTAGGGGACTGACCATTACAGTAAAACTTGTACTTTTGTTTTTCCTCAGAATAGAAAACTTTGTCATCTCATGCGGAAAACGGCGAATGGTGGGATTTCGATGGATAATATCGCTTTGTGTAACAATTCCTGCACATTGATGAATCGGATTTAAAAAAACACGTACCGGAGTCTACAGTTAAGTGGCCGTTGTTATTGATTAGGATAGAATACCTGAAACAGTATGCTGATGTATTCAGACTGTATACAATACTTTTTTATAAATACTGTACAATAAACCGAAAAAATAAAAAGCATGCATTTATTCTACATGTATTATATTAGGATGGTTTACAGTCAGCACAACAGCACAACAGTATGGTGTTATTAATTTTTTTTATTTATTCATAAAATTTAAACAACGCAACATCTCCTTTATTAAAGTGCAGAAAGTCAAAACATTTATAGTAGGATGGTGTACAGAACAGTCAGTCAGTCCTGCACAACTCTAGTCCTAGATGGCCGCAAACAGGCCCGGTTTTCAGGACAGCCTTGAAAACCGTGCCTGTTTGCGGTCCTCATGGACTGGAATTGTGCAGGTTTTGTGTACAGTAAGTAAATACATTTCTTTATTAATACAAGTTAAAAAACGCAACATCTCCTTTATTACAGTACAAAAAGTCAAAATATTTACAAAAACATTTTCAAAAAATAAACAACAGTTGAACATTCACGCAAATTCGATACCCACCAGATTGTCCTTCCAGGGCCGATGCCCTGTATGGCGCAAAATGCCATTAATGGAGTCTTGAACGCTTTTCATTAAAGGATCTGTAATTGAAAAATAGCACCGCAATTCTTCCACAATAGTCCTTCTTAGATTTTCAGGAAGCGCCCTTTTTTCGTGATTTCCTTTGTAGTTCACACTGTAGGCCCACCCGCAGTACACCAAGTAGGACACGTGGTGTTTAAAATTTAACATGGCATACTTCAGGGGTAAACCAGCACTCATCACCCTATACTTCTCCCTGAGTGCCGGTGGCAGCTGGCGCAGGATGATGTCGGGCACTGTATCGATGCAAGCGTATGTAGGTTGGGTTCTGGGAGCGGGTGTTCTTCTGTGAGTGGGTGTGCTTTTGGCAGTGGGCGAGGGTAGGTTGTCTGGGAGGAAGCTTTCCTCCTGTCTTGGTCGCCGTGTTGTCTCCTGGCGTGGTCTTGACGGGGTTGTCATGTTATCCTCCTCATCAACGGCATACATGTACACAAATTCTTCTGGTGGAGGGGGTGCGCTTCGTGTTGGAAGGCGGTCGAAGGTCCCATTCATCACATCCATGCCACCCTCCTGCTCCGGCGTCGGGGATACAGAGGCATGAACACCGAGCAAATTATGTATCCCCGCTATGTCAGTCTCTATCTTCTCCATCTGTCGATCCATCTTCTCCATCCGTTGATCCATCTTCTGCATCTGTTGATCCATATTTAGCATGCTGTCCAGAAGCAGATCTATCATTACCAGCACAGTAGAGTTCACGGGGATTTCAACACTTAACCCATTCAGAAAGCGGTTTAACGAGCTGGTTCTTGTGCATGGCGTGCTGTGGACATCTGGGTGGATGGGTGCTACGGAGGATGAGATGGGGGTTCCATGGAGAGAAGCGGCAGCGTCGTCAAAGAAGGATGGAGGAGGTGACCTGTGGATTTCCGGGAGAGGAGAAGTGTCAGCATCGTCGAGGAGGGATGGAGAAAGTGACCTGTGGATTTCCGGGCGAGAAGCGTCAGAGTCGTCTAAGCATAATGGAGAAAGTGACCCGTGGATTTCAGGGGCACCAGCGGCAGCATCGTCGAAGAGCAGTGGCGAAGATGGGCTGTGGGTCTCCGGGAGAGCAGTGGCGTCGTGGACGAGTAGTGGAGAAGATAGGCTGTAGATTTCCGTGAGAGCGGCGGCAGAGTCGTCAAAGCATAAACGAGGAAGTGGACTGCGGGTTCGATGGGTTGGCTGCCATTTGTTTTGCGTTGTGTGTACATCACCAAATTTCTTCTTGACATAATAAGGCTTACGTGTTTTAAAACCCTTAGCCTTTGGGGTCAGCAGAAGGTTTTTGTTTATTAGCCTTAGCCTGTCGTTTTGGCCTTGGCTTGGAAACGGCTGCCGCCTTTCGCTTTTTCTGTGTGACATTCACGGCAGAGGCGAGTGACTTCCTGCGTCCGTAGAATTGGGGTTGATCCATAGAAGCAGATGGCACAATGCAGTATCTGGACAAGGGCAAGTTCAGATACAGATCATCGAGTGGGAAGCTATGCAAAGTGTGTAACCTTTTATGCATGGCGACGAGGTACAGGTGTTAAAAGTGGGCATACTCTTAACGTGAGTCATTAACATACAAATACACCATCCATTTTGTGGATTCACTGCACATTGAATACACATCGACTAAACATCGAATATACATTCTTGTGTTTGTATTTCTTTCTACTCGCAGCAATGCCTGTTAAAAAGATTTCAAAGGATCTCAGCATGAGAATTAAGGAGATGTACACGAGCGGACACCGAATTGCAGATAGCCAACGCTGGTTAGCTGCTTCTGGCCTCGTTGTGCCATCAACCACCGTGTGCTACCATGCAGACGGAAAAACCAAACAACGCACAAGGACACCAACGGTAACTAATGCGTAAGTATATTTATATAACTATATAATACAGTATATCTATTATTGTTTATATTGCTATATTATTGTTTATATTAGATCTATCTAATTTTATAGTTATTTCGGTATATTTATATAACTACAGTATACTGTATATATTGTTTATATTGCTGCATATTAATAGAACTATATATTGTGTATATCTATCTAATTTTATAGTTATTTCGGTATATTTATATAACTACAGTATATATATTGTTTATATTGCTGCATATTAATAGAACTATATATTGTGTAGATCTATCTAATTTTATAGTTATTTCGGTATATTCATAAACTACAGTATATATATTATTTATATTGCTGCATATTAATAGAACTATATATTGTGTAGATCTATCATATTGTATACTATTTTTACTGCAAATGATGTGCTGTACTTCTGGCTGTAAAGCTTGCTTGAGCCCACAAACCAGACCTGACCCCGTCACTGAGGTGGGAAGGACTGTGCCACACACCCACAGTAGCGGGGGCGAGCCCAGAAGGTGGTTTGTAGCGTTGCTGGGTCTGGGTATGTTGAAAGGGTTAATCCAATACTTGCCAGGGTCCGTCGGTTGGAGAGGTACACGTAGTTGGAGTCTGTAAGCCTGTGGTCTGGGGTTGGAGAGGTACTCGTAGTCGTTATCCGTATGCCAGGGGTCAAGATCCAGAGAGAATCCAAATGCAAAGCCAGGTCGGTACACGAGAGGTTAACTGCAGAGAACAAGACAAGACTGGGCTGGACAATACAGGCACACGCAAAGGCTACACAGTGTTATGTTCTGCAAGGTATTACAGGAAGAGGCAGTTTCTTATAGGTGGCAGGAACCAGTAGGAGAGGGAGCGGAGTGGAGGCGGAGCCTCTGCAGATGCATAGGATACGTTGCAGGACACAAGGGCTCACAGAAATCTTGACTAACAGCTGGTGCTCATTGCGCGACTTCACGCGTGCACGCCGCGTGCAGCGGAGGTGCGGCGTGACCGAGGGGGTGGAGCTAAGATCTGTGACCTGGTAGAAGAGGAGCAGATGCGCACGCGCTCTGTAAACAGAGCGGGGGTGTGCGCGCACCAGCGGGGGGCAGATTGGAGGCAGCAGCCGCTGCAGTACTGTTATGTAGAGAGGAGGAACTTCTCCGCAAGGGACGCAATCCCCGAATCCTCACACTGGCCTACTGCACTGTAACTTACCGGATTGTTGTTTTTATGTACATTGTAGGGAGACAACTCTTCTGGTCGACAAAATAAGTGAAGAGAATGATGAGAAGAGTGCAGTAAGGGTCAAATACACTCTGCAGCAAAATCCCAATCTCACTGTATCCGAGACCAGCATAAAGAAGATGAGATGCAGAATTGGATGGAAATATGGATGTGTGAGGTTAGTACTGGACAGTACAGGAGGTAAAAGTGTTGTTTAAGAAACTGTACTGTACCTCTAAAATTATTTATTCCTTGTCATTACAGAGCGTACCCTATGATAAGGGACATTAACAAAATCAAGAGAGTGGTCCAGGCCCAGGCATGGATCGACAGTGGAGAAAATTTTCAGGATTGCATCTTCACTGACGAGTCTACTGTTTCGCTGGAGAGATTTGACACCTTTGCATTCCACAAAAAAGGTTGCATATCTATGAAGCCGCATCCAAAACACCCAGTGAAGATGCATGTGTGGGGTGCCATCTCTAGGCGTGGACAAGGATGCATCGTCATCTTTGAAAGTACAGTAAAATGTATGTCACACGCTTTTGCCTTATGCACTGTACTGTACTAGTGTGCAGTTTTTTGAGCACTTTTCTTTTCTTGTTATAGGAATCATGAATAAATCTTTCTTCCAAGAGAAAATTGTGCCTGAGATTGTGGAATACATCACACGTGAGTTCCCGGATGGTTACCGTTTCTACCAGGACAACGATCCGAAGCACACTGCGTCAACAGCGCACATCCTTGAGTGCGGTATCAACTGGGTGAAGACGCCAGCGGAGTAAGTGTGGTAACGGTGTCTCATTTTTTCCCACTGTTTTTATTGTGTACTTTATCTCTTAAACTAATTGTCCTTTTTTTTCCCCTCCAATGACAGATCGCCAGACTTCAATCCTATCGAAATGGTCTGGCATGAGCTGAAGGACCATATCCAAAAAGTCACGAAACCCTCCAAAAAGGATGAGTTGGCGCAAGGCATACTGAGTTTTGAAACGATGTACTCACCGTGGAACGATGCAATGAATATATTGACCATATTGCTACTGTGTTGCCCATTGTGATCGCGCGTTATGGGAAAGCATCAGGAAAGTAGTATGGTATAGTACTGTACTGTAGTATTGTAAGTACAGTATGATACAGGTAAGTATGGCACAGATTTTTTCTTTCCTAGTAGTCAGAGTATACAATAGTTCCAGTATAGACTAGTTTGATTGTACTAACTGCATACTGTACTCCAATATGGAGTAGCTATTCAGTACACAATGCCATAATACAGTATGCACCTTACTGCTCAATTTGTTTCTTTCCAGAGAGAGCAGCATTAACCATCTGGTTACAAAGTATGTAACAGTAGTCAGTGTATACAGTAGTTCCAGTATAGACTAGTTTGACAGTACTATACAGCACACAATGCCATAATACAGTATGCACATAACTGCACTAATTTTTGTTTTCTTGTCTTTTCAGAAAAAAAGGATGGACTGGGGGATAGGGGGGGTGGTATCATGTAAAATCTGTGAACTATTTGTACAGTTAAGTGTACAGTATCTAAACTGCAGTCGTGATGTACACAAAACCTCTCCTCTCTCAATGAACTACTGTACTGTACACAGAATGAGGAAGAAGATAAAGACGGAAACAGTTTTATTACTATATATAAATATTATTATATATTATAAATTTTTAATTAATAGTATTATCAATGTGCATTATTCGTGATTATCCACCGGCCCTCAATTGCCATCTGACAGAAGAACTTAATAAAGACTGCATTTTGAATTATTCATGTTCATGTTTTTATTGTTCCTGATAAAATAAAATAAATAAAATCATTGACAACCCATCCCCCCCACACACACACACACACACCTACACCAAAGAAAAAGAAAGAATGACAGTGCTGTGCAAATCTGATTTACATCTCAAATTCGAGAGGGATTTTCCCGAGGGGATTTTCAAAAGTGTTACCGTAAACAAAGCCTCAAAGGGTTGGGGGGGTGGATGGGTGAGTCATGAGCAGTAATCATCAGATAGCTCCCATCCCAAAAAGGATTACACGCAGGTGCAGTGAGGTGATGCTCGGCTAGGGACGGATTAAAAACACAATGGCAAGCTTCAGAAACTGAATGACTCTGTAGAGGTATCTGTCGATAAGAGTTTCAAATCCTTGAGCGAGCCTTGTATGTGTGCGTGGGGGAGGGGGGCACAGGGTACAGCTGCATGAAGGATTAGCTGTACTGCAGTTCAAAGAAATGACATAATTTCAAAAGGCAGGTCATCATAATAATTTTATCCATACACCCCCAAATACAGTACAATAAAAGCACACAAATTAACCATGTGCAGTCAAATGCACAGGGTCGCAGTCAAAAGCTACAGCACAGATCAAGTTGGTCTAGGCAGGCTTGTGGAGAAAATAAAAATTAAAAATCACTCTTGAACTTCGCAAGCAAGCAGGAATGTGATTGAAACCAGAAAGACACACATTCAAATGAATGGTGTGGGAGAGGTGTACTGCACTGTAGATAAGAAGTTGAAATACTGCAGTGCAGTAAATTATCCTGTGTGTGTGTGGGGGCGAGCGAGGGGAGAGCGCTGTATATGCCGAAATGTGATACTGTTATAGCACACGCCTTTGTGTTTCAACAATTGTCAAATGAGACATACAGTACAGCACTGCAAATGCATGTATAAATATGGAAATTTACAATTACTGCGCGCGCACACGCAGACTGTGTACTGACGTAGGTTGAACTGCTAAAGTATTAGACTTTGAAGACAACACCTCGCGAACGCCCCCCTGAGTTTTTAGACGGTATTGCAATATTGCAGACAGCGATAATAAAATGCTAATATAACGAGAGCTATAATACCGCAATATACTCCGGAAAAAAAATTAATGCATCTGTCCGCGGTTATCAGAGTTGCGCCGCTACGGCCGCACAAGGCTAAACCCGGGCGCCACTGTACATGATGCAAAGATTAATTGCATCATGTACACACTCAATGCAATTTTGTGACATTTCATATACATTTGTGTAGCTGCTGGTTTGTTGGCTTATTTTTTAAAGTCCTGCTGGATTCATTGTAACATGCAATGTGGTGATTTTAAGATTAAGAATTCATGTTTTTATTTATGCATGTTTTATGTGTTTCATAATGGGCAAATAATCTATTATCCATATCTGAATAATAGTTTTTTTTGCCCATTATTGTACTGTAAGTTTTAGGGGGCGGGGGGGGATATGTGTTATATATTGCTATGTTTATTGGGGGCAATTGTCCCCAATAAACATGCTATTGTGCCTTAACCCCTTCATTGCCTTTGCGGATAGCCGCTAAGGTAATGAAGCTGCTTTAATGTATTTTTATTAATAGTGTGTGGGAGCAGGGGGTCCCCTGAGCTGAACCGCATTGATTTTTGCCTCAGGGACCCCCTGCTTCCCGAGTTACAGGCCCCGGTTTGGGGCATCGGTGCCAGTGTCGCCGCCATCTTTATAGAACCCATGTCGCGTCTTGGACGCTATAAAGATGGCGGCGACATTGGCCTCCGATGCCCCATACCGGGGCCTGTAACTCGGGAAGCAGGGGTCTCTGAGGCAGAAATAGTAGTGTAGAAAGGTGGCGGTCACTGCAGAAACGGAGCTCAGTCAGGATACAATAAAATCAGCTTTATTTCACGGTGCTGCACATTACAGAGAGACCATCTCTGACGCGTTTCGTCTCGTAGCTGAGACTTTATCAAAGAGTACAATCTCTCAACATAGCAGGGTATCTAAATAGGCCGCCCTAGATCATCATTGGTTAGAACGCTAATGAGCCACAGTAGTGGGTGGTAACCTTGATTACACTATGAAAAACCATGAATGAGCCGGGCAGTATACAATAGAACACCTGCATTGGATGGAATTAACACACATGCAGAAAATTAAAACAAAAAACTACTAATAACATATTAAAAACAAAGAAAACAGAAGTAACATGCAGCATCCGTATGAGTAATTGTATAAACATATCACATCATGTAATGGAGGCAATACTCTTGCGGAGGAATATAGATGCTAAGGACATTTAAATAATGCATTATAATATGCCTCTCATTTGAAAGATAAACAATGTACCAACAATCTCAAAGAATGAAATATACACATCCCAAATACATGAGACTATATACAAATTGCATTAAGTCCATATAGGTACATATGTGAAAAAAGGGGGGTTGATGTATGTGGGTGTGGGTTATAGACCAATGTACTTTATCGAATACACACTCCCAACACTCCCCACATGATCAACCCTGGAGGAAGTGTTTTAACTCCCAATCCAGGTTGATGCCATGTGGATGGAGAGTGTTGAGAGTGTATATCCAATACATCTCCTGTTTGTTTAGAACATTTTCTCTGTTGCCACCTCTGGCATGGGTGGGTATGTGTTCAATTGCTGAAAATGTGAAATTATTAATACCACCATTAGGGCATAGGGCAAAATGCCTTGCCACTGGATGGTCAAGATTCTTCTTTTTTATCAGGCGTACATGTTCAGCTATCCTGACTTTGAGGGGCCTGGTAGTACGCCCCACATATTGATGTCCGCAACCGCAGTGCAGAACGTATATAACGTAGCAGATATTGCAATTTAGAAAATTTTTGATAAAATACTTTCTAATCCTGGTGTTGTATGTAATGTATTTGGTTGGACGTGCATACTGGCACATGGAGCATTTCCCACATTTGAAAAAACCAGTTGGTATACTTTTAACCTTAGGAAATTTGGATCTAGTATCGAACATACTGGGGGATAGATGAAACGCTAAAGTATTCGCTTTACGATAAGTGAATCTTGGTCCCTTTTGTATGGCCGATTGTATATCTCTGTCTAACAACAAAGTGTGCCAATGCTTTGATATGATGTTACAAATTTGTTGCGATTGAGCATTAAATGTTGATATAAAAAGTGGACTCTGTGGTTTTTTGTGACTTAGAGATAAATCCCTACCTCTTATCACTTTGTCCTGTTTTTTGGTGTTGCGTATAAGGGTATCTCTATCTAGGGCATCTGCTTTAGTAAAAGCTGCTGATATGTCTTTTGAAGCATAACCTCTGGCCAAAAATCTGTCAGACATCTCTTTAGCTCTAAGTAGGAAAACCTCATTGTCTGAGCAGAGTCTTTTTAGTCTGACAAATTGAGCCCCTGGAATATTCCTAATTAGAGAGCGGGGATGACAACTATGTGCATTAAGCAACATGTTCCTCGAATTTGGTTTCCTATAGATGTCCGTCTGTATTGTCATCTGCTCGTCAATGTACAGGAACAAATCTAAATAATTGATATGATGAATGTTGTGCTCAAAAGTGAATTTTAAATTGAAAGTGTTGGTGTTTAGATAATCAATGAAAGAAAGAAGTGAGTGCTCATCACCTTTCCAAATTAGGATCAGATCGTCAATATATCTCTTATAGTAGATGATATGTTGACGAAAAGAATTGTCGCTGTGATAAATAAAACGTGATTCCCAAAAACCCATAAACAAATTAGCATATGATGGTGCAAAGCTCGTGCCCATAGCAGTGCCCATTTTCTGTAAATAAAAAAGTGAATCAAACAGAAAATAATTGTGAGTGAGTAAAAATAGTATAGAATCTAATAAAAAAGTGCAATGTGATATAGATAAGGTGGATAAATCCAAAAAGTGACTGACAGCTTTAAGACCTTGTTCGTGTTGAATAATAGAATACAGGGAGGTCACATCCAAAGTGACCCACCTGTATTCAGTGTCCCATGCAAGTTCCTGTACACTGACGAGGAAATCCGTCGTGTCTTTAATAAACGACGGCAGCTGAGAGACCAGAGGTTGCAAAAACCTGTCCACATACCGTGATAACCCATCTCCCAAAGATCCAATGCTCGCAATAATGGGCCGACCTGGAGGGTCAACCAGCGACTTATGGATCTTTGGGAGGTGGTGAAATATAGGAATCACGGGATGTGGGCAGGAGAGAAAGACAATTTCCTTATGATTGAGAACATAGAGCATTTTGCCCATGTCTAATAATTCCAACAATTCCAAACGATATTTGGAAGTGGGGTTGCCAGTAAGGCGCTGATAAGTAGAGGCATCCTGCAACTGTCTCATTGCTTCTCGTTGATATTGGTCAGTGGACAAAACCACGAGTGCCCCTCCCTTATCAGCACTTTTGATGACAATGTCATAGTCTTTTTTAAGACAATCAATTTGTTGAATTTCGGTGTATGATAGGTTCCCTGATTTAACATGGGAACATGAAATGCCCTTAGATAGTATACGCAAATCCCGTTCCACCAATCGTTCAAACATTGTGATTGACGGTCCCTTACTGAGGTTTGGACAAAATATAGATTTTTGTCGGTACCCGGAGTCTTCGTGGCCAAAAAATGGTTGTATGTAATTATTTAAAGGTTCACCCTGACTCTCCAATAAAGAGTCCATGTCCGAAAGGACACAAGATTCCTGAAAGTTCAATGGTTGCACAACATTCAAAATCGGTAAATTAGTAGTTAATCTAGCATTCCCCAATATGTTAGAGGTATCAGGTTCAGATTCACTTTTGGAAGAAAACATTTTTCTAAGAGATAGTTTTCGCGTGAATCGTTGGAGATCTATAACAGTTTCAAATAATTTGAAATTTTGGGTAGGCGCGAACCCCAGCCCCTTATTGAGGAGAGACAGTTGCTCTAAGGAGAGGTCAACCCCAGATAAATTAATAACATTATCGGCGTCAGTTCCCGAGCGTCAGCAGTGCCGGAGCGCACGGCCTGCTGGGACCTGCCTGGAGCTGCAGGGGGAGAACGCCATACACCGCACGGAGCACCCGTGGAGCGGTGAGAGGCGAAGAGGACGTACGCAGACGGTGGGCTCCTGTCCCTAAGAGGCTGTCAGACGACATCCACCCTGTGGGATATTCGTGAAGCGGGGACAGCGAGGAGAGACGAGCGGCGAGGTGACCAGGTCGGGTAAGGGCAGCAGATATAGACTGCCGTGAGTTCATGAGAGAGGCTCCCATCAGGGCGTCTTCTCCTGCCTCTATCTATATTCTGCTAATCGGCCCCCCCACCGTGGCTTCATAGCAACCATACCTCCCCCCCCCCCCCCCCTTCTGGACTTTATCCATTTATTCCTTTTATCTGCAACAGCATTGCCCACATTTCTACATATAGAGGCTGCATACCTTCAACACAAAAAAGAATTTTCACCAGTTAGAGCACAGGACACTTGGGGTTTACTCTCCACCTTTTCTACTAGTCTCTGAGGCAGAAATCAATGCGGTTAAGCTCAGGGGACCCCCTGCTCCTGCACACTATATTAAAATGTACATGAATGCAGCTTCATTACCATAGCGGATAGCCGCTACGGTAAGGAATTATTGTTTATTGTTATGTGTGTTTTGACAGTAGTGTAGATGTGTAGGGGGTCTCCAGAGCTGAACCGCATTGGTTTCAGCCTCGGGGACCCCCTACTTCAGGAGATACAGGCCCTGTTATGGGGTGCCGGTATCCCCTGCAGAATGTAAATATCCCGGTCACGTGACGCGGGAGCTTGAAAGTGCAGGGGATACCGGCACCCCATAACGGTGCCTGTATCTCCTGAAGTAGGGGGCCCCCGGACCTGAAACCAATGCAGTTCAGCTCTGGAGACCCCATTCTCATGTACACTATTATAAAAATATATTTATTTAGTGTACGATAGCCTGTAACAGCCTTGCATGGAGATACAGAATCTCCATGCAAATGTTACAAGCGGCTTTTTTTCTATCAGCTAGCGTACGTGAAGGTTAAGAACTCTTGCAGGGGGAAAAAAAGCAACACGTACGCTGTGGCTGTTTTTATCACGTACGTTAAAAAATGGGCTCAAGGCCTTAGTGAATCAAGTCTCCGGCCTCACTTTTTAACGGACGTGCATTTTTCTTTCATCCGGACGCAAAAGCATTGAGCTTAGTGCATAGCCCCCAATATATTTAAATAATTACTGTACACTGGTGGATCAGAAGGACAACAATATTTTCTTAACATATTCAGTTTTCATATTTCAAAAATGTAATAAAAGTGTAGAATGAGGCAAAGTATTCCCACTACATTATACCATCAATTAATTTTTATTTCAAATAGATTTTATAAACCATCAATTAATTTTAATGATGAATAATTATTCAGTCAGTAACATCAAATAAGTTGAGTACTGTTCATGCTAGTGTACATGAATAATAGTGTGCTCTGAATTTGTTTGAAAAAGCTTCTGCAGGGAGCAGGTGGAATCCTTACTTGAGCTTATTGTGAGTAGAACAGAGAACTCCAATGACACATCAATAACGCCTGCCTCAGAGAAACAGATTCTGACCTGAATCATTAATGTGCTTTGCATGATACAGTATATTCAACTAAACAGTGACTAGTCTCTTCTTCATTAACATGCATGTGGTTTTGTTGCCAGTTTCCATCACTCCGTGGTTTCTGTCATTTGATTTTGCAATAAAATGTTCTATAGTAATATAACCTGACATTGTTCTCCTATGAAAAGTATCATCTGAAGATGTTATGTAAAAGAAAACCACATGTTGAAAATAAATTCTCTCTTAATTTCATTGCAGAATAATTTTGGTTTAAGCCAGATATGCCCATTTGTTAAAAAGAATGTGACATCATCCCTTAAAGTGACGTAACATCCTTTAAAAAAATGGAACATATCACATGGTACAGGAACAAATGGGTTTGTCTTCAATCCTATTGGTTTTAATACCATGTGATATCAGCTATGTGGTTTCACGGATGTGACGTACCTCCCTTGGAGATTACCGCACTCATACAATGTAGCTTAGTATAACGATGTGGGAATTGTGGTTGCAACACTCGGAACTAATACATTACCGTGACCGCACTCATACAATGTAGCTTAGTATAATGATGTGGTCATTGTGGTTGCAACACTCGGATCTAATCCATAATGATGACCGCACTCATTCAATGTAGCTTAGTATAATGCGTGTGGTCCCCTTATTCCTAGCAGGACGCACACAGACAATTCTAACGCATTTACAGGCTTGCAGCCTGCAGTGGGCTGCAGAGCTGACACTTCACATTTACAATATGATTGAGGGAGATGCTGTTACCTGCTTATGCAGCTGATACATAGCAGTACTCTCACCCTTATCCCTGGGGGGGGGGGGGGGAAGACACAGGCATTTTGAATATATTTGCAGTATTACCCCTATGCTGGGTTACAGAGCTGACACTCTACAATTCCCAACCTGGCTCAGGGGCACACTGCCGGGCCAAATACCTTTATTAATGGCCTTGGTACCCCTTCACCATCACACTCCCCTGATAGGAAATCAGCCTCTCTTAATTCTCATTGCCAGCAGCTGCCTCTGGCCTTTAAATGGCAGGCAGTTGCTACTAGTCTTTGCTCGTGCAAAGTACTTGTTACCTTGTCCTGCCTTAGTTTTGCCTTGCCTTTGTTTTGCCTGCTGCCTGTCTTGACCTTGGAACTGAACCTGACTACCCCTTGCCTGCCTCGACCTCAGAACCGGGACTGACTACTCTTTGACTGCCACCTGTCTCGACCTCGGAACCTGACTACCCTTTGCCTGCTGCCTGCCTTGAGCTCAGAACCAGAACTGACTACTCATTGCCTCCCACCTGCCTCCACCCCGGTACCGTATCTGACTACACCTGCATCCCAGGCCTCTGATCCCAGGCCAAGGTCAGTGTATTACTCCATACCTCTGCCCTGCGGGTCTGTATCCTGTCTTGCAGTCAGCAATGTCAGGAGGTAACTAGGCTCTTAATAAAGGTCCGGCCCTGTTTTGGTTACCTCTGATTCGAGTATTAGGGTACAAGAGTTCAGCTCTTGAGTCCAGTAACTGTCTATGCATAATGTGTAAAGTGCGACAATAAAGAATTTTTGTGTTTTTACCTTTCCAGGGATGCCAGCTAGCAGGAATTGCTAGGGCATGAGTTTCAAGGGTGGGGGGGGGGAGGGGAAGTGGTGTAGAGAAATTGTTGTCAGAATGTGCCTAGTTAGTTGGGGTCTAGAGTTGTCGTTTCCCCTAAAAATGTACCTGAGAATCACGCCTGATTCTCGGATACATGTAGGCATATTATCATGGCAATATCTCCTGCTTGGGTTCCCTGCTTCAGTATAGCCCAGATAGTTAAATGAGGCAAGGGTATGCAAAGTATCCCTGCAAATATGAGGGGTCCCTAGGTTAAGGGGGATACCCAGTTAATGCCCAGGTTGCCAAGAACCTTTATTGAAGTTCATGGGCACTCCAACCATAAATATAAGGTTGTGAGGGGAATCTTAAAGTTCAGTCCAAGACCCTTAGATAATGTGTGGGGAATAAGGGCTGATAGAATTAAACATGCATTTTTGTATTCTATTCCACATACCCAGAGACTTAGTATGTATTAAAAGTATATTTTATTAACACTGTGTTTAATATTGTAATGTACTGTTGTGCACTATATATGAGCTGGGATTTTCGGAACCAATGTTCATATACGCTACCAGGGCTACCAAGTTGGAGCCAGTAAATCTGCTGGATATAAGAGATGAAAGCCACCAGAGGATACCACAGGTTTGAGAGCCATTTGGGTAACAGGGAAAGGCTCAAGTACCCACGTCCTGGGATTAATGGCAGTCATCCGGGCTGCCATTTGTCCTACAAGACCTAGAGGAGGGTGACCCAGTAGGTGGCATCTGAATAGTAAGGGATGGGAAGTTGCAAACTCACTTATATCCCTTGGCAGATTCAGATTCCCCGCTAACCTGGCTTTCTGTACTGGCTTCGCTCTGATTGGCTACTAAGAAAGTTCCCAAGCTCTGATTGGCTGTAGTATTTTGTGAATTAACTCCAAAACAATATAAGAAACCACTAAGTCAATCCGTGTTGAGGTTTCCGGCACCAGAAGTGCGGGTGGGCTTTTCAAAAGTGCTCTTGCGCGAATTTCAGGTCCCCGCCTGAGCCCGAGGGGGTCCTGGGTGTGTTCAGGGGTCCGTGGGTGTTCGGGGTTCCCCATTGGCATGCGGGACCAATCGTGTGCCACCCCCAAATACAAGTATCCATACAAATTAATACAAACCCATAACACATACAGTACAGTATTGTAGTGTAATAAAATATCTCCACATATGTATAATTCTGCATTTCACCTTTTACCATACATTCAGGTGGAGAAAGAAAGTACATTTACTCAGAGGGGTACAGGGGTGGTCCTCGAAGCTGTCTGGAGGTCCATGGATGTTGACGTGAATATATCTGTATCCCCCGGAGATGATAGTCAATAATTGAAATTAAAGGTGAACACATGTTTGATTTTAATTTTATATCAATTTCATTACATGTATCTTCTAAACTTTATAGTGTTCCATCAAACGTTAGCAGGGGGTTAATTTAAAGGGCAATACTCCCGTCATCACCAAACAACCATCTTGTCAATAATCCACCCTTCTGACAGTCAGGAATCGGCGTTCTCCACGGTCCCCACACAGAGCACTTCCTCACCGCAGGGTGCCCCTGGACACACAAAACAGTCCTGCCTTACCGGCCTCCACGGCTCCCCGCCCCTGCCGCCGTCGCGGGATCACTCCCCTCGGAGATTCCTCTGCTCAGCGCCGGGCGCGCCCACGCCCTCCTGCACGCACACCTGCACCATCCACTGGCTCGGTTCACGCGCGCACACGGGTTACGGAGCACGCTCAGTCTGCACACTCTTATTCCCGTCCCCTGGACCTCAGGCTCCGCCCCTGCACACTGCACGGGCATACTCAGGTTACCAACAAGACTCACCTGGCCTGTTATGCCTGCACCAATCTGCAGTGTCTCCCTGTAGCTCTTCCTGTCCCGCCTCCGTTCCTAATTGGACCTTCCTGCTTTATCAAGCTCCTCTCTGCTCTCAGTCTTTGCTCGACATAGTCTCTGTATGGAAGTACTTCTGGATTCTCTCAGTGTTTTCACAGGTTCTGACGCAGCTCGTACGACTACCCCCTCTGGCTCTCGATCTCGGCACTCCTTGGACAACGCACACTCTGGTAACCCCTTGAACACGGCTTGGACTATGACCTATCTCCACTATCCACTCCCTGACTTCGGCAAGGCATCCTTCACTCTATCTCTACAACCGGTACCGGCAAGTATTGTCTACCTTACTACACCTGGCCTGGCAACGCTTCATACCACACTCCGGACACGCTCCCTTTGCTGAGGGTGCGTGTATTACCACTTCCCCCTTCAGCTCAGGGGACGGGTTTGGTCTGCGGGCAGCACCGGCGTAACATTATGTCGAGCCCACAAGACGCAGACCAGACCGAACTTCAACAGTTTCTCTCCAATCTGCTTCAGCAAAACCAGGCCATGGCGGAACAAATTGTGGCACTTACACGCCAGATGTAAGCCCCCACTCCGCAAGCGCAGTTAGCAGCTCAGATGTAAGGATTCCTCCCCCCAAGCCTTATGCAGGTGAACCGCAAGATTGTAGGGGTTTCATAAACCAGTGTGAGGTGCAGTTTGAAATAGCCCCCCATCTCTACAATACTGATCGCAAGAAGGTAGCCTACATTTATAACCTCCTCACTGGCAGTGCCCTGGCTTGGGCTTCCCCAGTTTGGGAGCGACGTTCTGACCTTACCCAAGATTACCCGGCATTTAAAGCCGAATTTCAACGAGTATTCGATTCTCCCGCTCGTCGGGAGATGGCATCTGTTTCTCTCCTCCAGATCACTCAGGGACGGCGAATGGTGACACAGTATGCTGTGGAATTCCGGACTCTAGCAGCCGATATTAACTGGGGACAAGAGGCTCTCGTCTCCGTATTCTGGCAAGGCCTGGCAGATCCCATCAAGGATGAACTCTCTCGCCAATCCAGGCTGGATCAATTGGAGGTCCTCAGTGATTTGGCTGTCCGAGTGGATCAACGTATCCAGGTACGCCGCTCAGAGCATCAGCGCACTCACTTCCATAACTTTCAAGTTCCGTTCTCCAGTACTCCCAGCAACACTCCTGCTTCCCCAAGTGCTACCATACCTCTTCGTCCTGCACTGGAGTTGCCAGAGCCAATGCAATTGGGGGTACAACGCATCCGCACACCGATACAGCAGTTCCGCCACGCCGGGGGATTGTGTTTCTACTGCGGATCCATGGAACATCTGGTTCAGGAGTGTCCACTGCGTCCGGGAAACGGGAACACCCAGTGAGTACAGAGGGGCTCTCTCTGGGTGTAATGTCTCCACATCCCCTTTCTAAAGGTGAACTCCCTAAGAAACTTACATTTCCAGTCTCCCTTTCAGGCGATAAGTTCAAGACTTCTACCGCCGCTTTCATTGACTCAGGAGCTGGAGGAAACTTCGTGGATCTTGAATTCGCCAGGTTAAACCGCATACCACTCATGAGAAAGAAGGTTCCCATCGCACTCGTCGGTATCGATGGACGTCCTCTTACCCCGGCCCACATCTCCTTAGAGATGGCTCCCTTGCTTCTGTCCTCACATCTGCACAAGGAGATCGTAGTTCTCGATGCCATTCACGCTCCTGGGATACCCATCACCCTTGGTCTTCCTTGGCTACAGCTTAACAATCCTCTCATTGACTGGACTTCCTCTGCTCCCATTTCCTGGAGGCCGAGGTCAGGCGAGACTCATCAATTGCTGGCCAATACCTCTGTTCCGGAAGTTATTCTACCTTCCGTTTACCATCAATTCCGGGACGTTTTCAATAAGGTACAGTCAGACCTCGATCTAGTTCCTGGTTACTCCCTACCCAAGTCCAAGACCCCTTGTCGTTACCAGAATCTCACGCTATGGATGATTATATTCAGGAGAATCTCAAGAAAGGCTTTATTCATCACTCGAATTCCCCAGCAGGGGCTGGGTTTTTCTTCGTCAAGAAAAAGGACGGGTCGTTGAGGCCTTGCATCGACTACAGGGGTTTAAACCAGATAACTATTAAAAATCGTTACCCCCTTCCCCTTATTACTGAACTGTTCGATAAATTACAGGGGGCCAAGATTTTTTCCAAGTTGGATCTACGTGGTGCCTATAACCTGGTGCGCATCAGAAAGGGGGATGAATGGAAGACGGCCTTAAACACGCGTAGCGGTCACTACGAGTATCTTGTAATGCCTTTCGGCTTATGTAATGCTCCCGCTGTCTTCCAGGATTTCATCAACGACGTCTTTCGTAAGGTACTCAATATTTTTGTTATTGTATACTTGGATGATATCCTGATTTTTTCCAAAGATCTCCAGGACCATATACGCCACACCTCCTACGTCCTTTCCCGTCTCCTTGGACACCATTTGTACGCCAAACTGGAGAAGTGCACCTTTCATCAGACCTCTACTCCGTTCCTGGGGTACATAATTTCCGATGAGGGGTTTATGATGGACTCCGGTAAACTTCAAGCAGTCACTGAATGGCCAAGACCCAAGTCTCTCAAGGCCATACAACGTTTTTTAGGGTTCGCTAATTATTATCGTAAGTTTAAACAGAGTTTTTCTACCATTGTGGCACCCCTTACTGCGCTCACCAAAAAGGAGCTGATCCTTCTGCTTGGTCATCCGAGGCCATCTCCGCCTTCGAGACACTCAAGGAAGCCTTTATATCCGCACCTATTCTCCGTCATCCCAACATTGAACTTCCCTTCGTCCTGGAGGTCGACGCTTCTGATTGCTGCGCTGGTGCCGTTCTTTCTCAGAGACCCACGCCCCAAGATAAGTTACATCCCTGTGCATATTTTTCCAAGAAATTCTCGTCTGCCTAGAGGAACTATGACGTGGGTAACAGGGAACTTCTGGCCATGAAGATGGCTCTTCAAGAGTGGAGACACCTGCTGGAGGGTTCGAAAGAGCCGTTTACTATTCTCACAGACCACAAGAACCTTCTTTACATAGAGAACGCTCGACGCCTTGGTCCGCGACAGGCTCGTTGGGCTGTTCTTTTTTCTCGGTTCAATTTTCACCTTTCCTATATCCCCGGGACCAAGAACGTAAATGCAGACGCACTCTCCCGAATACATTCTTCTGAAGAGAGGCCAGAGGAATCTTTGGAGACTATCCTTCCGATAGTCTTCTTTCAAGAATCTTGACAAGATTTTGCACTCCTAGAGACGCATTCCCAAGGACTTGGTTGTTCCCGACAACAAACTCTTTGTACCTTCCAAAATTGTTCCAGAGGTCCTGTCTTGGGGTCACTCCTCTAAATCTGCAGGTCATCCAGGTTTTAAGAAGACTACTGATCTCATTCGTCGGAATTTCTGGTGGCCAAGGATGTCTCCAGATATTCTGGAGTTTACCCGCGCCTGCCCCACGTGCGCTCAAAGCAAGACTCTCCGTCAAAAGCCTCAGGGTTTTCTGTTACCCCTTCCAGTTCCCGACCGCCCCTGGTCCCACATTTCTATGGACTTCATCGTGGAGTTGCCCAGGTCCAGAGGAATGAACACTATCTTGGTGGTCGTGGACAGGTTCTCGAAGATGTCCCATTTCATTCCACTTAAAGGATTAATGCTGATATCTTTACGGAGCAGATTTTCCGGATTCATGGGATCCCTTCATCCATTGTTTCTGACAGAGGTTCTCAGTTCGTATCCAAATTTTGGAGAGCTTTCACGAAGAGATTGGGCATCTCTTCTTCTTTCTCTTCCGTCTATCATCCTCAGTCCAATGGACAAACGGAGAGAATAAATCAATCCCTGGAGAAGTACCTGAGATGTTTCATATCCGATTTCCAGGATGATTGGGCTCAACTCCTCTCTTGGGCAGAGTATGCCGTCAATTCTGCCAAAAACGAGTTCACTTCTTTATAAATTATGGGTTCCACCCTCCCTGTCTTCCCATCCCCAACATTCCTTCTGGAGTACCAGCCGTAGATGAACGCATTTCTTCCCTCCAAACCGCATGGTCCAGGATTCAGTCTACCCTTCTCAACTCCTCCCGCAGATCAAAACTACAGGCCGATCGTCGTCGTCGTTCGGCGCCCAGTTACAAACCAGGGGATTTGGTATGGCTCTCCTCTAAGAATATTCACCTCAAGGTACCATCTCCTAAACTGGCACCTAAGTTCCTGGGTCCCTTCCCTATTTGTGAACAAATCAATCCAGTGGCATACCGGCTCCAACTACCACCCAATATGAAGATTCCCAATGTTTTTCATGTGTCCCTCTTAAAACCATTCATCTCCAGTCACTTCTTTCCGGATCAGACTCGTAAACCGGATCCCATTACTGTACAAAATAACGAGGAATACGAAGTTCACTCTCTTTTGGATTCTCGCCTATCCAGGGGTCAGCTCCAGTTCTTGGTGCAGTGGAAGGGCTTTGGCCCTGAAGAGAGATCCTGGGTACCTTCAAAGGACATTCATGCCCTGGCCTTTCTTATGTCCTTCAGGAAAAAGTTTCCAGAGAAACCATTCTTGGACCGTCCTGAGGCCGTTCCTGAAGAGGGGGGTACTGTCAGGAATCGGCGTTCTCCTCGCTCCCCACACAGAGCACTTCCTCCCCACAGGGTGCCCCTGGACACACAAAACAATCTTGCCTTACCGGCCTCCACGGCCCCCCGCCCCTGCCACCGTCGCGGGATCACTCCCCTCGGCGATTCCTGTGCTCAGCGCCGGGCGCCCATGCCCTCCTGCACGCACACCTGCACCATCCACTGGCTCAGTTCACGCGAGTACACGAGTTACGGAGCACGCTCAGTCTGCACACTCTTATTCCCGTCCCCCGGACCTCAGGCTCCGCCCCCGCACACTGCACGGGCATACTCAGGTTACAAACAAGACTCACCTGGCCTGTTATGCCTGCACCAATCTGCAGTGTCTCCCTGTAGCTCTTCCTGTCCCACCTCTGTTCCTAATTGGACCTTCCTGCTTTATCTAGCTCCTCTCTGCTCTCAGTCTCTGCTCGACATAGTCTCTGTATGGAAGTACTTCTGGATTCTCTCAGTGTTTTCACAGGTTCTGACGCAGCTCATATGACTACCCCCTCTGGCTCTCGATCTCGGCACTCCTTGGACAACGCTCACTCTGGTAACCCCTAGAACACGGCTTGGACTATGACCTATCTCCACTCTCCACTCCCTGACTTCGGCAAGGCATCCTTCACTCTATCTCTACAACCAGTACCGGCAAGTATTGTCTACCTTACTACACCTGGCCTGGCAATGCTTCATACCACACTCCTGACACGCTCCCTTTGCTGCGGGTGCGTGTATTACCACTTCCCCCTTCTGCTCGGGGACGGGTCTGGTCTGCGGGCAGCACCGGCGTAACACTGACTCAGCTTTATACAAACAAACCATTATTTCTTGAGATGTTACATGTTCATGACTCAACATGTTACATACAAATGTAATGATAGAGTTATTATTTTATGGCAATTACTCATATTGTGTCGCAGCATCGGTTTCATTGTGGATTCTCGAATGCTGTGTAATTGATGATGACATTTCATTATGTGTGTAACACATCTAAATTAAAGTACAATGAATTTTAGAATGACTACAATTCATATGTTCACAATACTATCCAAGACACTTGTCATCATTTATAATCATGTGACTAATTATTCTGTCTATTTAAACGATAGAAGGAGGCACTTACCTTCCACGGTGAAATGGATGCGGCACCAGATTGCGCTTTTGTGTTGTTTTGTGCGAGGAGGAGGAGGGAGATTATGTTGGAGAGGAGAGAGAGGAGAGAGAGGAGAGAGAGGAGAGAGAGGAGAGAGAGGAGAGAGAGGGAGATCCTTGTTGTGAGACACATAGCACCCCACAATTTTAGGCAAAAAACATCCCTAGAGGGCTTGACTGAGGACGAGGTTATTAGCCGCTACAGATTGAGCTCAGCGGCTATCTTGGAACTCTATGAAGTTTTAAGAGAAGATATAGAGCCAACAACAGACAGGAGTCACGCAGTGCCTGGCCTTGTTAAAATGCTGATCTCCTTACATTTTCTTGCTTCGGGCTCATTTCAGACAACTGTGAGCATAGTAGGCGGGGTCTTGCAGTCGGCATTCTCGCGGACATTTAGCCAGTTTCTATGTGCACTGACTCGACGCGCTAGTGATTATATACATTTTCCTAGTGAGCAGATAGAGTGGCAGGCACTGAAGACTGCATTTTATAATGTAGCTGGGCTACCCAATGTTATGGGTGCTATAGATTGCACACATGTTGCGCTGACCCCGCTACGTGAAGAGGAGAGGGATTTTAGGAACAGGAAACATTACCACTCGCTCAATGTGCAGGTCGTATGTGACGCATACATGAAAATTCTGAGTGTGGTAGCCCACTTCCCAGGTGCTTGCCACGATTCACATATTCTCAAGAACTCATTAGTGTTCCGTAAATTTGAAGCGGGGGAATTCGAGGACGGTTAGCTATTGGGTCAGTCAATGTTACAGAAACTGCACTTACAACTACATTTAATGTACAGTTTTATGTTTCATTGTGTGTTGCCAATATTGTAAGTAACCACAACTACTTCACTTTTATGAACTTCTATATCTAATCCATGTCATGCAGCGTCATCTTAGATAAGGAGGATTTCATTGTTAGGGCATGTGTTGTATATTAGTCACTGTCATGTATTATGAAATCGCAATACACAATGTTTTGAATATTGTTACATATTTTAACCTTTATGTCATTTGACTGTCTTATAGGCGACTCAGGATATGGAAGCCGACCTTGGCTTCTGACCCCACTGAGTAATTCCCAAACTCTTGCAGAGGAACAATATAATGCCGCACACAGATCCACACGCTCGGTGATCTAGAGGACATTTGGAGTGTTGAAAAGTCGTTTTAGGTGTCTTGATAGATCTGGTGGTGCGCTCCAGTATTCGCCAGCGAAGTTTGGTGACATAGTGATTTGTTGTTGCATTCTGCACAACATTGCCCTATGTCACAATCTTCAAAGCAACATTTGGGATGATTTACAGGAGGATCCTCTCGTGCCTCCTGCAGGGGTTAGGGACCATACAGCCAGTGGGGTGGAGACTCGCAGGACATTAATAGCAATTTTTTTCACATGTAAGTTTTTCAAATACATATAATCTAATCTGTAATCATCTCGTTATGTGTGTTACATTGCATTGTGTGTATGTAATCTTAGGATGCTGCTCTCTCCAAAGAACTGCACATTCTGTAGTGAATGATCAGAACTTCGTCTGGCTACCGTATGTGAATTTTTCACACCTTTATTCTTGTATTAATCATGTTTCAAACCAACTATACAATGTGTGCATCGTTAAATGCAGAATGTTGGGTTTTATGTTAAGAGATAATGCTGTATTGAATACTCTGCATAGTGTTAACTTACAACTGAACAACAGTAAATGATTATATCTCTTTTTTTGGGTCATACTTTCAACATCATGATAAACTTAGAAAGAATTAATGGTGTTCTTAAATATTTCGACAATTGTTATGCTTCACATTACTTACTTAATATTATTATTGTCACGTATGTAACTATTACTACATACATAATTGGAGTGTCTGCATGAGTATGAGCAGATGAGATGTTGATATCTTCTATCATTAACCTGGCATGTATCCCTATCATAAGTAATATTTGTAATTTAAATCCACACATTTCTATATTAATCTTTCATGTTAATGTTTCGTACAATTAGTCATGTAGAACTTTTAACAATACATTCTTTTCACTAGAAGTACATGTGTGTTTCTTCAGGCGACATATTAAAAAATTGATTGTATTATTTGAGTGATGTCAGTGTAATCAGCGTGACATTGTTAAAAATGGAGCACTAAGACAAGATGTAATGTCAAAGTTTATTGTAATGTTTACACACATTTCAACTTAGTCTCAAATACCCTAACATCTATATTCATTCTGTGAAGAAAATTATATAATCTATGATTAGCTACGATATATAAAAGTGTGCATGTTCAGTTTGAGGTATCATAGCATGAGTGGCCATGTGATGTGTTTGGCATGTGGCCATGATGGAAAAGCTCCCAGTTGGTCGGTCTCTGGATACATGCATTCACATTATCTTCAGTCTTGAACGGAGCTGTGAACATCTGTTAAAGAAGTAGATATATAATATTAATGTAATAAAGTTATCGGTTACATACAAACTTAATGATGCATCTAAACACACGGTTTTTATACTGTGCCTATGTACTACACGTGAAGCATTTCGTTAACAACATTTAGGCTACATATACCAAAAAAATGCTTACTACATCAAAACAATATATTTATGTAAATAAACATTATTAACCATATTGACACATATATGCTATATATATCTATATATTCATAATCAACCACGTTACATTATACTTATGCTTGCACAGGCAGTCCTCGTTTTAAAACGAATGGCTTATCCAACGGTCTTACGATGCTTTGCTAAGTATTATATATATATATATATATATATATATATATATATATATATATATATATATATATATGTAGAGGTATCAGTACCGTGTTAGCCGAGCTTCAATAATCAAAAAATAAATACATGATACCGTTCTGTGGCTAACGAAGATAAACTGATCTCTTCTTCCGGCGATGTTACATTGTAAAGCATTTCGTTAGCCACAGAACGGTATCATCTATTTATTTTTTGATTATATATATATAATATATACACATACACACACACACACACACACACACTGTATATAATTTGTGTGTGTTGCATATCTTATTGTCCAAGTACAATATTCGGAGTACATTACCAAAAAAAAAAAGTTCAGGAACGGAAGCTTTAATTTAAACAGTGTTCCTATGAGAAAGCGTGTTTTGCTTTAAGACGTTTCGCTATACAACGCCATTTGGAGTAACGCATTGTGTTGGATAACCGAGGACTGGCTGTATTACCTAAGGTTTTGTTTGTTCACATGCTATCACCACAAACATGTTAGATACAGAATGATAAAAACATTAACTAGTCTGCATAATGTGACATAATGTCATGTAAACTGCTGCTTTGCCTGCCATTTCTATAACTGAGTAAGCAAGATTCACCAGACACATAACATTATTATGTAGCCATATGGAAAGTACACAAATTAGGAAGATATGTACTGAATTTCTGCATATATTTCTTTATGTTTAAAATTCTTGTAGTTTCACAAAGGGGCGTACACGTAGTCGACTAACATTTAAGGGCTGCACACGATTATCTCTGATTTCACCCGCCATTGCACAGCACGGTTCAAAATATTGGCACGTATATCGTTAACTAGATCTTACCTTCTTACAGAACTGTGTTCCGGCATATTGTGATCTTCACAGCGCGATATCTGTAATATTATCAGAAGTAGCCGAAAAGGTAAAAGAGACACGTTAATTTACACAAAGAAAAACTTTTTTTCCCGTATGGTACGCGCATGGGTCATGAATCTAACGCATATGCCTGTCATTCGGGAACAAAAGATTCACACAGTGTATAAACTATTTACACTACAGTTACCTGCATTATATTGCATTCATATTCGGTGCAGGCATGGAAGGTGTGTTTGCAAAGTAGCCGCTGTAGTCAATCAATTCGTTGTTCTGTGGGTTCAGCTGTGTAGGATTGTAGCTTACTCCATAACTGTTGGAATCTGGTACAATATACGGAGGCGGATACAGAGAGTAACTTTGTGTCATTTCATCTGTTTGAGCAAACTCGGTATTCTGCATGTTATCGTAATAACTTGTTCCGTTATGGTTCTGGTATTGGTAGGCCAACTCCGGTAGAAAATATACATTCTGCTGAACATTTAAGGCACCGCTGTGGGCACCTATATCATGGTAGTTGTGTCCGACAATTGTCTGTCTTTTGACATTTCCATTTGCAGACATACGCATACCGGATTCATGAACTGACCAACAGCCACCCCTGTTTCCGCCAGATGGTGGGTTTCGAATAAAAGAAGCATTGGTTGATAAAGTGCGGTGGATCGAATTTTTCCAGACCTTAGGTTGCGGATGATTTTGATAATAATGGTAGTTATCCGTAAGATATTGATAGATCTGTGAGACCGTAGCTTTTTTGTTCCTTTCATTTTCAATGGCGCTATATATTAGCTTGGCGTAAGAAAACTGAGGCTTTTCCGTAGAACACATCTCAAATGGCATGTATTTTCAGGGAATGGAGTACAGTAACCAAAACTATCCCTTAATTGAAGGTTCTTACAAAGTATCAAAACTTTCATTATGTGCACAACACTGTACAAGGTCATTATACAAAGGAAGAAGTGTCCATGTATTCTTCTCCCACATACAGGTGTTCTGTATCTTATGAAATTTGTGCTTGCATATTATACATAATTCAGTAGCAAATCTCAGAAACACACTTTGGATAGAATATTTTTTTGGAAATAACATGTTCAAATGAACAACTATTATAATGATGATTTTGCTAAGTTAAGACGTTATAAAAAAAATATATATATATATCAGATACATTATTCACACATGAAAAATCATATGCTGTTTCGTTCACATGTATGCACCTGAATTATGTTACATACACACTTGATGATTGCACATTGTTAAGTATGTTGGTGAACCTTAATGAATGCTAATAATTGAATAAGAAGACTTACGGGAAGAATTTTATGACATTGTTTTTGGGGGGTGGATAATCTTTGGGATGAACGTGGGAGGCGTTGGTGTGGGATCACGTCCCTGGTTACTTGCTCGTTGCCTTCTTCTTGACGTTGGATGCTGGGCCAGTGACGGTGGTTGTGCCAGTGGTTCAGCCAGTGCCGGGGGTTGGGACAGTGGTTCAGCCAGTGCCGGGGGTTGGGACAGTGGTTCAGCCAGTGCCTGGGTTGTGCCAGTGGTTCAGCCAGTGCCGGGGTTGGGACAGTGGTTCAGCCAGTGCCGGGGGTTGGGACAGTGGTTGAGCCACTGCCAATGGTTGGGCCAGTGCCAGTGCTAGGATTTGGGCCAGGGGAAGAGCCTGGGACATAGGATCCTGCGCAATAGGATCCTGCTGTAGCATTGTTTGTGTCTCTGGCTCTCTTTGCGTGTCTGGCTCTCTTTGTGTCTCTGGCTCTTTTTGAGTCTCTGGCTCTCTTTGAGTCTCTGGCTCTCTTTGCGTCTCTGGCTCTCTTTGCGTCTCTGGCTCTCTTTGCCTCTGTGGCTCGCTTTAGCTCTCTGGCTCGCTTTGGCTCTCTGGCTCGCTTTGGCTCTCTTGCTCGCTTTGCCTCTCTGGCTCTCTTTGCCTCTCTGGCTCTGATATTAGATCAAGATCTGAAAGTAGCTCTAGATCGGATAGTATGTGTATATCTGTTTGTGTGTGTGGCTCGCTTTGTGGCTGTAATTGTGACTGTGGCGGGGGCTGTGTCTGGACATGTGCCACAAGCTGACCCATACATTTGGCAATGAGAGAGAGGCTATTTGCCATGTTGTCCAGAGTCTCCTGTTGTTTTGTCATAATGTGGGTCATATTTTTCATTTCATCATATATTTTCTCATTGTTTTTAGCCTGTCTGTCTGCCCGATCTTCCTGGTTTTTGATAAACCTGGCCTCTAGGCTGGTTAAATTTGACAATGCTTCAGCACAAACCTGGTCTCCCTGGGCCGCTTGGATCTCCCCATTGTCATCACTTTCGGGATTTTGTTGTGTATCCTGTAATCCAAGAAAATCAGGTCCTGAATCATCCGTATCTGGGACAGTAATATGTGTGGGATCGACTCTCATCTCATCCTCACTTCTGACACGTTGTTGTGGTGATGCAGACACATCAGAATCCATGTCCTCAGCAATCACTATATAATAAATAAGAACATTTTAAAATCAACATAATGACTAAGTAATTTTGTGCTCCTCTTTATTTGCCTGAACATACTATGTTAATGCACATAATTTTTATATATATATATATATATATATATATATATATATATATATATATATATATATATATATATATATATATATATATATATATATATAATATTTAAAAACATAAACAGGACATTGAACTGCAGCTTGAACTGATGCACATATATATATATACATATATATATATATATATATATATATATATATATAGACAAAAAAAAGACTGCGCTCAACAGGTAATAAAGATCTGAATGTAGTTAATAAACAGTATTGATTGGCATATTTGATTGACTATACATAAATTGAATTCTAATAGAATAGCTGAATTAGTACTGGTATTTTCTAAACATGCTGAACTAAAATCAATGGGTGTAATTGTGGACCTGTATATAATTAAACTGAAATAGCTAAAACCCTAAATCACTAATACAAATACATGAAATAAGTGATATAATAATATAATAAAATACAAATTTCTATGAAAGAAAAAATATATATTAAAAAAAAAAAAAAAAAGGTAAAAATAAAAAATGAAAAATGAAAAAAGGGATTCAAAAATAGGATCTGGCAGCTCTCCACAAGGACCAACGACCTCACAGGAATCTGCGAACAACAAAAAAAGAAAGCGCCCGATCCTAGTGCAATATGAAAAAAAACACTTTTAATACAATCGATTAGGTCCAACAAAAATACACTCACAAACAAATAAAAGGTAAAAGCTTGTTATGAGTATACTCATTCGCCTCCACGTGCTGCTGTAACTCCGTTTGTAAACTGCTCTCTCTTGGGTGAAGTGTCTGCTTCTCCAGTAGCCCTTATCGGTGCAGGAACTGTGAGAGTCTCTGGAACCGTGACCCGGAAGTAGGATCAAATGCCAGGATGGTGGGTATAACCCTGAGGTTTGGTGTAGACAGGCAAGGTGTTTTTCCCTATAATGTCCACTTGTATGAAGTACCCGGTTCCTGTACCTCTACTGGCAAACCGCTCCCTTCAAGGATAGAGCTCCGGTCTTTCCCGTAGTCCTCCGGTGGGTATAGGGGTTGGAGCTGTAACCCAGAAGTGTAATCGCCCCCTCTGTGTAAACCGGATGCGGAGCAACGGATGTGCGACCCCGCTGTTGAGGTCTTATTCTACCGGCAAAGTTCCAAAGTCCTGACACAACTGTGCAATAATAAAAGGCAGCAAAACGGCAGCGAACGAGTATTAATAAAAACTGGTCTAGATACCGATAAAAAATCCTCCCTACGCGTTTCTTCACTCAAGGTGATTTCATCAGGCACATTTTTAAGCACATTTACAATTAATGATCCTCACTTTTACTCATTCATATATATCAGCATTTCAAGTATTATTGATTGTTTAGTATTCATTATGAGTGTGGGGAACACTTTTTATGTTCTATATGTACTTAAGAGAGATTAGAGGTCTCTTCATTGTTCCACAGCACCCACAACTTACACATGCCAAATATAGTTAATACATTAGATAATGCGGCATATACAACATACTTTCTATATTGTTATAGAATAATTGAAAATAAAATCTTACATGCTAATGATCCATAGAGTTGATCAGAGGAATCCATGACACTTTCAACTAGAATGTCATTTTCGCGATGGGTAAAGCGGGGGTTTCTTAGGCCCTCCGTCCGCTCCTGGCTTGTTGATGGCCCCTCATCACTTCCATCCTCTTCCGCATCACTGTTTGTATGGTGAACAGTGTCCCTCTCTCCCTGTCCAGTACTCCCACTACCCTCACCAATCTGCACTCCCCCACCTGGAGTATCATCGCGGGACGTACCTGCCCTGGCAGGACGTCTCACTCCTCTCCCACGCTCCCTCACACCCCCACTCCCACCAGCAACCGCACCTCCTCCACTCCCACGCTCCACCACTCCACCAGCCACCGCACCTCCTCCACTCCCACGCTCCACCACTTCACCAGCCACCGCACTTCCTCCACTCCCACGCTCTACCACTCCACCAGCCACCGCACCTCCTCCACTCCAACGCTCCACCACTCCACCAGCCACTGCACCTACTCCACTCCCACGCTCCACCACTCCACCAGCCACCGCACCACTCACATGTCCACGTCCACTCACACGTCCACTCCCACGTCCACTCCCATGTCCACGCATCCTCTCTATTTCAGTCACTCACAATAAACAAATATAAACAAAAATGACACACTAACAAAGTTCAATCACACTAACAATACAAAAAAGTAGATAAACAAAATATAATAACACAAGACAACTCACTCAATAATCGCCAACAAATCCCCAACTCTCTCCAACTACTACCACCAACTCTACTCTATCTCTCCTCACAATAACACCCACACTGACTGAACAAAATGGACACTTTATATAGGGTATCCCTCCAAAATAGTTGGCCGCAAGTGTGATTACTATTGTTTTCATGTGATTGCCTAAATTGATGATGTCAGCATTTCAGAATTTAACCACTACACTACCATGTCCCAACAACAACAAAAATGACACACACACAGTAATTGACAACAATATTATATTGAATGGATTCACTCCTTCCATGGTCTCTCCCACAGATACCCCAGAAAACTAAGGGGACATACATGAACCTCAGGGGACCATAATTGCCTTAGCGTGTAAATGACCAAATATAAAAATTCATTATTACGTTTGCTTTTATAATACTGTCAATGAGCATGGGGTCTTCGGAGCTGAACAGCATTGGTTTCAGGTCCGGGGACCTCCTTCTTCGGGAGACACAGGCCCCTTTATGGGGTGCCAGTATCCCCGGCTGAATGTATATTTCCCGGTCACGTGACACGGAAGCTTTAAAATTACAGTGGATACTGGCAGCACTAAACGGGGCCTGTACCTCATGAAGTAGGGGTCCCCCGGAGCAGAAAATAATGCGGTTCAGCTCCGGAGACCCACTGCTCATGTACACTATTATTCAAATGTATTTATTTACTGTACGATCGCCTGTAACAGCCTTGCATGGAGATGGCAAATCTCCATGCAAATGTTACATGCGACTTAATTTGTCTATCAGCTAGCGAACGTGAAGTTTAAGAACGCTAGCAGGGGGGGGGAAACAAACACGTACGCTGTGGCTGTTTTGAACATGTACGTAAAAAAATGACATCAAGGCCTTAGTAAATCGCGTCTCCGGCCTCACTTTTTAACAAACGTGCTTTTTTCTTTTATTCGGACGCAAAGCCATTGAGCTTAGTGCATAGCCCCCTTTGTTTTATTCAGGAAATAATAATAATAGCATGTTCTTGTATAGCGCTGCTAGTTTTACGTAGCGCTTTACAGAGACATTTTGCAGGCACAGGTCCCTGTCTCGTGGAGCTTAAAATCTATGTTTTTGGTGCCTGGGGCACAGTGAGATAAAGTGACTTGCCCAATGTCACAAGGAGCAAACTCAGTGCCAGTCAGTGTCTTCACTCACCGAGCCGCTCCTTCTCCCTTGAAAGTTAGTTTTCCAACCCCCCAGTAGGTGTATTTTCTTCTGCCTATTGTAATCCAATGTGTGTTTGCCTGTTTCTATGGAATAAATCACACTTTATTTAACTTATTGGCTTTGCTCAGTGATATGATCCCGGAATAAATGTGTAAGTATCTGGTCTCCCCAGTCTTGTTCACGGATAAGCCTGGCAAGACACATATCACTGAGCATCCAGTGGATACTGGTGATCAGAGACATCTGCATAAGCATGCCTATTGTTTATCAGAAGAGGTGAAGGGCAGTATAGTGAGGGAAGTAGAGGAGAAGCTGGTCCTAGGGGTAATTGTACTGTCTCAGAGCCCTTGGGCTTGTTCGGTAGTCCTGGTACCAAAGAAGGACAGAACCACTCGGTTCTGTGTGGACTACCGGAAGCTCACTGCTCAGACAGTGTCAGATGCTTATCCCATGCCCTGAATGGATGGGCTCCTAGATGAGCTTGCCGGTGCAAAGTATTTGTCTACTATGATTTGTCGATGGGTAATCCCTCTGATCCAGGAGGCTAGGGAGAAGTCAGCATTCATTATTCCAAGTGGCCTCTATGAGCTTTTAGTGATGCCATTTGGGATGTAGAATGCCCAGCTACCTTCCAATGCCTGGTCAATAGGTTACTGGAAGGGATGCAGGGTAATGCAAGGGCATACTGTACCTGGATGATATTGCTGTGTTCAAGAATTTGTGGGAAACTCACTTAGTTCATGTAGCAGCGGTGCTACGTAGAATCAAGGAAGCAGGGCTGACACTGAAACCTTCAAAGTGTCTGGTGGGTGTGGCAGAAGTGTTGTATCTAGGGCACAGAGTGGGTGGTGGGCACCTTAAGCCAGAAACAGCTAAGGTAGAAGCTATAGTTCAGTAACTAGTTTCTAGGACAAAAAATCAGGTCATGACTTTTTTTAGACACCCCTGGCTACTATAGGACGTTTATTCCCCAGTATAGTCCCATTGCTAAACCCCTGACTGGTTTGATTCAGAAATGACTCCCGGTTCTGGTAGCCTGGTCTCCTGCCTGTGAAAAAGCTTTTCAGGCATTGAAAACAGCACTGCCTAGTGCTCCATCCTGGTTGCACCAGATTACACAAAGAAGTTTCTTATGCAGATCGATGCCTCAGACTATGGTATCACTATGGTATCGGTGCTGTACTCAGCCATGTGGGCGAGGAAGGGGTGAACATCCTGTTGTCTACCTGAGCAGGAAACTGCTCCCCAGAGAAGTGACTTATGCTATGATTGAGAAGGAATGCCTGGCCATCGTTTGAGCTCTACAGAAATTATAGCCCTATCTATATGGCAAGTCCTTCACAGTGATCACAGATCACAACCCACTAAGTTGGCTACAAAGGGAATCAGGGGAGAATGGCAAACTGATTTGCTGGAGTCGCACTGCAATAAATTGACTTTACCATCCAGCCAAAGAAAGGCAGTGAGCATGGTAATGCTGATGGGCTCTCCCAACAGGGCATTCCATGTGACCCAAAGTCCTCAAGAAGTGCCAGGCTTGTGGAGCTGCCGGACGTGGCGATGCGACAGAGCCTTCATCTTGAGGGGGGAGGTGTGATGGTGAGGGGGTAACCAGGCCACAATAAAGGATTAAGCCTGTTTGGCTACCTCGGGCTAGGATGTAGTATTATCTCTCCAGTGAATGGTTTCAAGCTCTTTATAAATATGTAAGAACAATTCATGTCAAGCTTTGAATTATGTAATGACTTTTAAAGTAGATTTGTGATCAACAGGGTGAGGATAGGGAGTGATCAATGATAAACCATACTAATGAACAAAATGAATAAATCGATAATTATAAAGTGGGTGCAAAAATGTGAACTGAAAGTGAATCAGTAAAATGATGAGCACACGAGACAATGTTCTCAAAAGAAAATTCACTGAAGTGCACACCACTGACATTTAAAATGTAACTTTTAATGTGACTACTTAAAACATATATTACAGATAGAAAGTGTAACAGTAATTAAAAATGTATTAAACAAAGTACCAAAATCCCCTACTAAATTGACACTCAGACACAGTGTACTACTTGTCAGGTGGTAGGGGGTATATGGTTAAGGTCAGTGCTTGATGGAAATATCCACCAAAGTACAGAGATATAGCTCAGTGAGGCACCTATTGATATAGCTGTACTGATATCCAAACTCAAATGGTTGGTAGATCTGATAAGGTGCAACTGATTATAACCGATTACCATGTATAGCCCTCTATAACCAAAAGGAAAGAGGTATATGGTAAGAGCAATACACAACCTGAATGAAATGCTAGTATGTAAATATAATATCTAAAGTAAATAGAAGATAACCATATCTAGCAGTCACCACACCACACTCCAATCGATTAGAAGATGTATTATTCACCCCTAGAGCAAGTTAGCTTACTTAATTGAGTGGGCTATGATGTGGTTTGCGGTCTGGTTTGCACGGAGCAGTCGCTAACCTCACACCTCAACTCCTTAGCATACCGGGTCTATCCCCCTCCCTAGCGGCACTAAGTCTGGTGTTTGGCCACCAAGTGTGAAGTACCCATACACCGGTATCTGGCACTCACAATATCCCGGCCATCCTAACACCTAGGATTTCTGAGGCGTTTCAACTCCAGACTTCTCATAGACATTGAGGCACCCACTCTGCAGGGGGCCTTTGATGTACGGAATTGAAAAATCCCTCAGGTCATTCATCCTTAACATACTTGCATGTAAAAGGATTTATTCCTGGACTGACAGAAAAATCTTCCCGTATTTACATTTAAAACCATCGGTATAATACAGTTTATTAATAAAGTATGTTCTGCTTGTGCCACTGCTATAAACTTTAATGTGTGTATGGTTTCTTTATTCCGAGCCCGCACTCCAAAAATTAGAGTTCTAGCTCACTCCTAGCGCGAGTTAGCTTACTTAATTGAATGGGCTATGATCTGGTTTGTGGTCTCACCTACTTCTCACGTCAATTGACTTTCCCTCTTTCAAGTTAAGAAGTTAACAAGGTAACTGATACATTTTGACAGACAACCACTTCAGCTAGACCGCAAACCACATAATAAATTAACCTTGCGGTTACGAGGTTGAGTGCTTAGAAAGTGATATCTATGTTTCAAAGCAGCCACCCATACACAGCCATGCTTCTTAAATCAGCGTTTGTTTTAGCGCTCACAGCTCCACCTTGTGTCGCAAAACCAATTAGCACATTTCACATACATTGCTGTTACTGCAGCTAGGGTTTGATCTGCAAAATGGGGACAATAAAGATGGTGTAGGGGAAAACATATCAGTATGGTGCACATACAGTTAACTCCTTCTGTCCCAACGCGATTTAGGTTAATCAGCTGGGTATAATGCCTTTATTAATGGCCTGATTAACCCCCTATCGCCACACCTCCCCCAACTCAAAGCGTTGGCTTTGCCCCGACCTCCTTGTCTTGTGGTTGGGCTGGCCTGTCATCTCTTGAGGTTGTTAATTCATGAGGACTGTCCTGGCAGGAAAGGCCATCGGCATTACCATGTTCACTGCCCTCCTTGTGCTGGATGGTAAAGTCAAATTTCTGTAAAGCAAGACTTTAGCGCAATAATTTGGCATTTTCTCCGGACACCCTCTGAAGCCAACTAAGCGGGTTGTGGTCTGTGATCACTGTGATTGGCCTGCCGTAGAGATAGGGCTGAAGCTTTCTCAGAGCCCATACAATGGCCAGGCACTCATTTTAAATGGTGGCATAAGCCACCTCTCTGGGCAGCAGCTTGCGGCTCAGATACACCACTGGGTGTTCACTGCCCTCCTCCTCCACTTGATTGAGTACAGCGCCGATGCCATAGTCCGAGGCATCAGTCTGCACCAAAAACTTTTTGAGTATAGTCTGGTGCAGCTAGGATAGGGGCACTGGCCAGTGCTGTCTTCAGAGCCTGGAAGGAAGCTTCACAGGCTGGAGACAAGACAACCAGCACAGTTGCTTTTGGATCAAGTCAGAGGTTTGATGAGGAGAGATGGAGCACTACAGGAAAAAACTGCTAGAGAGTGCACCTTGAGAAAGAGCGCAAGCTCGAAACGCGTTGGTGGGGGCCCCAGGGCTCATTTTTTGTGTGCTATGCTCTGATCCAATAAACCTTTTTATTGGGAACACACTCTCTAGCAGTTTTTTCCTGTAGTGCTCCATCTCTCCTCATCAAACCTCTGAATATCCTGGAGAACAGGTAGCACACGTCCATGGAAGAAAATACCCACAGAAGACCCATCTAACAGTGAGTGATTTGCTCCATTAACACCACAGTAATCCTATTCAATGTATGAGACTGGACACAAGCAAGTGTGAGCATTCATCAATCAAGGGATGTTGCTCTTCCAGCTTATTGATGCAATGGAAGTGGTGTGATGCTTTAAAGGGTTATTAATCGTGGGACACTTCAAGGATTTGGAATTATGTCTTTATCTACATTATCCAGCAAATGGTCAGGTCAGTGCTAGAGCACTATACAGTGTTGTTTACTTTTGGATCAAGTCAGTCAGGGGTTTTGCTACAGCACTGTACTGAGGGACAAACATTCTGTTAGAGCCTGCAGTGCCTAAGAAAGACATAACCTGCTTCTTGGTCTTGGGAGCGGGCCACTGCACTATTGCCTCCACCTTTTCTGGCTCTGGTTTGAGGTGCCCGCCACTAACCCTATGCCCTAGGTACAGTACCTCTGCCATCCATACTAAGCACTTGGTGGGTTTCAAGGTGAGCCCCGCTTCCCTAATTCTGGCTAGCACTGCAGCTACATGCACTAAATTTGAGTCCCACAAATGACTGAACACAGCAATGTCATCGAGGTATGCCAGTGCAACCCCCTGCATACCCTCCAGTAACCGGTTGACTAGGCATTGGAAGGTAGCCAGTGCATTCTTCATCCCGAATGGCATCACTAAGAATTCATAGCGGCCACTCGGGGTAATGAATGCTGACTTCTCCCTAGCCTCCTGGGGTAAGGGGTTCTGCCAGTAACCTTTACTGAGATCCATAGTGGTCAGATACATTGCCCCCGCGAGTTCATCCAGCAACTCGTCCATGCGGAGCATGGGATAAGCATCTGACACCATCCCCGCGTTGAGCTTTTGGTAGTCCACACAGAACCATGTGGTTCTGTCTTCTTAGGTACCAGGACTAACGGACAAGCCCAAGGGCTCTGGGACGCTACAATTACCCATTGGGCCAGCATCTCTTCTACCTCCCTCTCTGTACTGCCCTTAATCTCTGCTGACACCCGATAGGCATGCTTATGCAGAGGGCACAGATCACCCGTGAATACTGGTGATCTGTGATATGGGTCCTGCCCAGCTTATCCCTGAACAGAGCCCTATACTGACCTAGCATAGCCCTGGCTTCTGTTCACTGCCTTACACTCATCTGGGACACTAGCTCCACCTGCTCTACAGTACCCGTCTGCCTAGCCTCCCCTAAGAGATCTGGCAGAGCGCTGCCCGCCGGCTCTCCCATCGATGGGCTACAAATGGCCAGCACCGATGCCACACTCGGGGCTATGTACTCTTCAACATATAAATGTGAAAAGTCGTATTTCTCCCTGCCTCAGCATCTACCTGTACAACATATTTGCACTCATTCCTCTTTCGGAGTACCGGGTACGGTCCCGACCAGGCAGCCATCAATTTTTTCACCCGAGTGGGTTTGAGAACAAGTACTCGCTCTCCTGGGAGGAATTCTCTACTACAGGCATTCTGATCGTTCCAAGTCTTCTGCTTGGTCTGAGCAGCCCTAAGGTTGTCCTGTGCCAACCCCATGAGCATCTCTAGCCGGTCTCTGAGATCTACCACATACTGAAGCACAGAAGCATCAGTATTGGCAGTCTCCCCATCCCATCCCTCACAAAATAGGTCCAGAGGTCCTCATACCCTGTGACCATATAGCAGCTCAAAGGGAGAAAAGACTGTAGATTCTTGCGGTACCTCTCGGTATGCAAACAGCAAGTGCTGCAGGTGAATCTCCCAGTCATTGTCCTCTGCCTCTGTAAAGGTCTGAAGCATCTGCTTCAGGGTACCATTGAACCTCTCACATAGTCAGTTGGTTTGGGGGTGGTAAGGGGTCGTGCGCTAGTGCTTCGCCCAGCACGCATCACAGAGACATTGTAGCAATTCAGACATGAATTGTGACCTTTGATGGGTTAGGATCTCACTAGGGAAACCTAACCTGGTAAAAATTGTTAACCAGGCTTTCACTACTGCCCTAGCATCAATGGTGGCAAGCGCTACCACCTCAGTGTACCGGCTGGCAAAGTCCACCACCGTGAGGATGTAGCGCTTCCCGGACCAACTGAGAATCAGGAGGGGTCCCACAAGGTCCATGGCTACTCTCTGGAAGGGTTCCCCTATTACCGGTAACGGATTCAGGGGTGCCTTCACACAATCACCCACCTTACACACTCACTGGCAGGCATCACAGGAGCGGCAGAAATCTGCCCCCAGCCAGTAGTAACGCTGCAAAAGCCAGGCGCTTGTTCAAGTGACCCCCTAGTGGAATAGAGTGGGCTACCCACAACAACTGCTGCCTATTATCTGTGGACACAACTAGCTGTCGTTTACCTGTCCAGACCTCATCTAACCCCTTGGTCCCTTGCTCTCTATACAGGAGCCTGCGGTGCCACAAGTAGTAACCAGACCCGTCCCCTGGCTTACTCTCGGACACCCGAAGTCTCATGCCCTCCAAGCTGGGGTCTGATTGCACCGCATCCCTAAACTGGGTACCTAACTCTGGCCACCCGCGTGTCAAAGATAAGTCAGGGGGATCGGGGTAGGGGGAACAATAAGTCAGGGTCAGTATGCACCTTAGTCTGGCTTACCTGTCTGGTCTCTGCAGAGACTCCTGGAACTTTAGGTCCCAAATGCAGGGGGACAGGGGCTGGTTCTGCTGCAGTCCTTGCTGACTGGCTCCTGGTGATCGCTGCAACAGTTGTAAAAACGCAGGTAACATGTCCCAGGTCATTGCCAAGTAGGACCTCGGCGTCTAACCCAGGCAAAACCCCACCTCCTCATGCCATGTCCGACGCCCCAATCCAAAAAGACCCAGGCAACCTGAATGGACCGCAGTCCTCCATCGGGCATGGTCACTTGCTTCCCAGTGCCCGGGAGCAAATCCTTTGGCCGCACCATATCAGGGCAAACCAGATTCACGGTGGCACCGGAATCCAGCAAGCCATCCGCCTGCCGGTCCCCGATGGTCACCTTCCACAGATGCCTCTGCCGGACATCTTTGGGCGGCATCCCGACTGGTGCAACAGGATGTCCTCTGATCTCCGCTGCTGGTCCCGAGGTGGCAAGTGCAGGTTTTTCCATGGACGTCCCTCTGTGGGTTGCCTCAACAGTTGTGCTTGGCTCCTCTGTGTGTGCCAATAACACATGTGCGATTGGCCTCGCAGCTTGTGATCGTTGCCCCTTGATGGGGTCCCCCGGAATGGTTCCGGTCCGAGCAGTCTGGCCTGATATGTCCAACCTTGTTGAAAGTAAAACACCGCCTCTCATGTCTAAACTCTGCAGCTTTGGGTTCGTTGCCTTCTGCTGCAGGCTTGTGGGTCCACTGAGGGGTTGTTTTTACTCCCTTGGCCGGGGAAGACACATCTTTGGGAGCCACTCTTTTGTTTATTAGAGCCCTGCTGGGCTCATACTCATCCAGCATCCTCGCAGAATCCACATGGGTCTTTAGTTTGTGGTCAAAAACCTGTGCCCTCACGTCCAAGGGAAACTGCTGCTGCAGTAGCCGCTCTTTAAACATCAAGTTCAGTAGTTTGTGGAACTTGGTGATCCCGTAACCCTCCACCCACTGGGTCCCCTGCTAAGCCATGTGGGCACCATAGTCCACATAGGATTCCCGAGGGTACTTCTCCCCAGTCCGGAACTTGCCCCGGTACGCTTCTGGGGTGAGGGCATACTGGGTGAGCAGCATACATTTCACATGACCGTAGTCATCGACATTCATGCGTGGAATACCCTGCACAGTTCGCTTTGCTTTCCCGGATAGCAATGGACGCAGTCTCAGCAACATGTTTCGATGTGGGCCCCTGTACCGGAAACACTGTATCTCAAAGTCATTTAGAATGGCATCTATTTCATCCGTGCCATCCACAAACTTGCTGAAGCTGTGATGGTCCACCTGGGGAATATCCTGTTCCCCGTTGACAAGGTAGGGATGTGGGGTTTTACCATGCACTGTGGCCAGCATCTGAATTCGCTCCGCTGTGGTAGCCTTCTCTTCCTATGCGGTCAGGAGTGCTGTGAGCCCAGTAGCGGTAAGTTCAGTAGCTGCAGTGACTACCTCCTCCGCACCCGCTGGCGCCAAGCCACCATTATTTAGGTGGTCACTTGCTCCCTCCCCATTTCATTGCAGCGCCAGAGCTGGATTGACCTCCTGCACACTGGGACCCGGCGGACCCGGCAGCGGGAGAGAGAAAGCCCTGATCGGAGGGCGCTCCTCCATGTCTTCGGCGTGCGCCCGGCACCCTCTGGCGCGCGCCAGGTTACTGCTGCGGCCGAGAACGGGCAAATGCTCGAATAAACTCGGCCGCAGCAGTACCTTACATGTATAACCAATCCCGCCCGTGGGATCATTTCTCCCACCTATCCCTGACTTGCCAGTAGTTTGCAGGAAGGGCAGAAGTTGCGTACCGGTTTGCACGAAGCAGTCGCTAACCTCACACCTCAACTCCTTAGCATACCGGGTCTAGCCCCCTCCCTGGTGGCACTAAGTCTTGGGTTTGGCCACCAAGTGTGAAGTACCCATACACCGGTATCTGGCACTCACAATATCCCGGCCATCCTAACACCTAGGATTTCTGAGGCGTTTCAACTCCAGACTTCTCTTAGACATTGAGGCACCCACTCTGCAGGGGGCCTTTGAAGTACGGAATTGAAAAATCCCTCAGGTCATTCATCCTTAACATATTGCATGTATAAGGATTTATTCCCGGGCTGACAGAAAAATCTTCCCGTCTTTACATTTAAAACCATCTGTATAATACAGTTTATTAATAAAGTATGTTCTGCTTGTGCCACTGCTATAAACTTTAATGTGTGTATGGTTTCTTTATTCTGAGCCCGCACTCCAAAAATTAGAGTTCTAGCTCACTCCTAGCGCGAGTTATCTTACTTAATTGAATGGGCTATGATCTGGTTTGTGGTCTCACCTACTTCTCACAACAATTGACTTTCCCTCTTTCAAGTTAAGAAGCTAACAATTTTGATACATTTTGACAGACAACCACTTCAGCTAGACCGCAAATCACTTAATTAATTAACATTGTGGTTACGAGGTTGAGGGCTTAGAGAGTGATATCTATGTTTCATAGCAACCACCCATACACAGCCACGCTTCTTCAATCAGCGCTTGGTTTAGCGCTCGCAGCTCCCCCTTGTGTAGCAAAACCAATTGGCACAGTTCACATACATTCCAATTACTGCAGTTAGGGATTGATCTGCAAAATGGGGACAATGAAGATGGTGTAGGGGAAAACATATCAGTGTGGTGCACATACAGTTAATCCCTTCCGTCCCAACGCGATTTGGGGTTAATCAGCCGGGTATAATGCCTTTATTAATGACCTGATTAACCCCCTCTCGCCACAGAGGCAGAGACTTTTGGGGATACAAGGATCAGGGGGGTCACAAAAAGCAACTGAAAAAGAGAAAATCAAACAAACACAAGTGATCAGTTTGTCAAATTGTGAACTGACAAATCCGTATCAAAAGTCTTTGCAAAATCGAAGTAGACCACATCAACTGCATTACCCTGGTCTAAATTCCTACTTACCTCCTCAAAGAAACAAATAAGGTTAGTTTGGCATGATTAATCCTTCATAAATCCATGCTGACTATTACTAATAATTTTGTTTTCTATTAGGTATTCCTGAATATTATCCCGTATTAAACCTTCAAGTAGTTTCCCCACTATTGAAGTCAGGCTTACATGTCTGTAATTTCCCGGTTGTGATCTATCTCCCTTTTTAAATATAGGCACCACATCTGCTTTACGCCAATCTTGTTGTACTGAGCCTGTGGAAATTGAGTCCTTGAAAATTAAATATAATGGTTTTGCTATTACTGAGCTTAACTCCTTAAGAACTCTTGGATGTATGCCATCGGGGCCAGGTGCCTTATTTACTTTAATTTTTTCAAGTCGCTTATGAACTTCTTCCTCAGTTAACCAATTGTTCATTAATATGGAGGTTGTGGCTTCCTCCTGTGGCACTACTATTGAACTTGATTCTTCCCTGGTAAACAAAGAGGCAAAGAATTTGTTTAATACCTATGCTTTTTCCTTATCTCCAATAATCTGCCTACCCATCTTACTGTAAGTAAAAACATTTTAGAATACAACATAAAACAATCAACAAGTCAAAAATGAATCAACATTTAACAGACGACCAATCACGCAGCGAATTCGGTCCCCAGCAGATCGTCCTTCCAGGGACGATGCCTTGCAAGCTGCAATATGTCATTTATAGAGTCTCTCATGATCTTCATTAAATGATCGCTAATTGTAAAATAGCGCCACAATTCCTCCACAATTGTCTTTCTTAAATTTTCACGAAGAGCCTTTTTGACGCGATTCCCTTCGTAGTTTACATTGTTGGCCCACCCGCAGTACACCACGTAGGGCATGTGGTGCTTGAAAATGTACATGGCATGTTTCTGGGCTACACCACCACTTGCAAACCTATACTTCTCCCTGACTGGCTGGGACAGCTCGCGCAAGATTATGTCGGGCACCGTCTCAATGCAAGCGTATGTGGGTGGGATTCTGGGAGCTGGTGTACTTCTGGGAGAGGTGTGCTTCTGGGAGCAGGTGTGCTTGTGGCGGAGGGCAAGGGTTGGTTGTCTGGGAGGATGCTTTCCTCCTGTCTTTGATCGATTCTAACTACGGAGCCTGATGAAGCCCATAGGGCGAAATGCGTAGCTCAAAATCCCCCAGTAATTTTGACCCTATCAAGCCACCGTCGGGAGCGGGACACGCGGACGTGCAGCGCTACATCCGGACGCGGAGGCAGTTCAGCTGCAGTACCACAAGTCCTGCTCGATTCCCTAAAGACTTGCTTTTTTACCTTTCCACAGAGTAACTCACGGGCTGAGTTAGCTGTGTTCTGTTGTTGTTTTATTGTTCATTTAATAAAGACATTGGCCTTGAATTTCTCGGGCTCAGAACTTTTTGACCCATTGGGGGGGGTGAGGACCCACGTACAGCACCAGTGGACCTTTCCCAGCTGGGACCCCAGAAGGAGAACCAAAAGATACCATATCCAAGTGTGCACTCACACTTGGCCGTGTGAGTAGTAACATTTTATTTTGATTCTGCCTTTTAACTAAGGTGTGGCCTTTGACTTTCTGTTTTTAGAGCTTTAACTTTACTTTAAGAAGTGGGACTGCTCCTTAAAGACCAAGATACCATCCCTTAGAGCGCACGCACTCATGCCCGTGTGAGTGTTTTATTTATATTCTTACTATATATCCTGATACCTTCCTGATACAATCACAGTTTGCTCACATATTTTGTGTATATATTTATTCCGAGGGTGAGATAAACATCAAAGAAGTAGGAGAAGAAGAATACAGATGCAAGGCGGCGAAAGAATCCAGAAGACAGAAAGGAGACGAAAGAAGAAAGAAAAAAGAAGAAAGAAAAGGGAGACCAAAAGATACCTTGATGCGACAGCATTCGCACAAGGCCGTGTGAGTGTTAAAAATTATTTTACACCCACAAAACCCTTCACATTGTCATAGAGCATTACACAACCAATTTAGGTTATATACCAGCCTTCCACCGGTGCTCCCCCATCCCCCCTTTTTTTCTTGTCTCCTGTCTTTGTCGCCTTGTCTGTGTTGTCTCCGGATGTGGTCTTGACAGGGTTGTCATGTCATCCTCGTCAACGGCATACATGAACACATATTCTTCTGATGGAGGGGGTGCGCTAGGTGATGGAAGGTTGAAAGTCCCATTCATCCCATCCATGCCACCCTCCTGCTCCTGCGTCAGAGATAAAGGGGCATGAACTCCAAGCAAATTATGTATCCCCGCTATGTCAGTCTCTATCTTCTCCATGTGCTTATCAATCTTCTCCATCCGTTGATCCATCTTCTCCATCCGTTGATCCATCTTCTCCATTTGTAAAAGAAGATCTATCTTTACCAGCATAGAGTTCCCAGGGATATCGATACTTAACCCATTCAGCATGCGGTCTAAGGAGCTGGATCTTGTGCATGGGGTGCTGTGGACATCTGGATGGATGGGTGCTGAAGAGGATGAGATGAGGGTTCCCTGGAGAGAAGTGGCAGCATCGTCGAGGTTGTGATGGAGGAGGTGACCTGTGGATTTCCGGGAGAGAAGCGGCTGCGTTGTCGAAGAGTGATGGAGAAGGTTACCTGTGGATTTCCGGAAGAGAAGCGGCAGCGTCGTCAAGGAGTGATGGAGGAGGTGACCTGTGGATTTCCGGGAGAGAAGCGGCAGCGTCGTCCAGGTGTGATGGAGGAGGTGACCTGTGGATTTCTGGGAGAGCAGCGGCAGCATTGTCGAGGAGTGATGGAGGAGGAGACCCGTGGGTTCTGTGGGTTCGATTGGTTGGCTTCCATTTGTTTTGCTTTGTGTCTACATCAGCGAATTTCTTCTTGACATAATAAGGCTTCTTAAAAGCTTTAGCCTTTGGAGTCGTCAGAAGGTTTTCTTTAATAGCCGTAGCCTTTCGCTTTGGCCTTGGCTTGGAAACGACTGCCGTCTTTCGCTTTTTGGCACAACAGGCACGGCAGAAGAGAGTGGGTTCCTGCGTCACTAGAATCTGGGTTTATCCATGGAAGCAGATGGCACAATGCAGTATCTGGACAAGGGCAAGCTCAGATACAGATCATCGAGTGGGAGGCTATGCAATGTGTGTCACCTTTTATGCATGGCGACGAGGTGCAGGTGTTAAACGTGGGCGTACTCTAATGTGACTCATTAACCTATAAATACACCATCCATTTTGTGGATTCACTGCACATTGAATACACATCGACTAAACATTGAATATACATTCTTGTGCTTGTATTTCTTTCTACACGCAGCGATGCCTGTTAAAATGATTTCTAAGGATCTCAGCATGAGAATAAAGGAGATGTACATGAGAGGACAACGAATTGCAGATATTCAACGCTGGTTACGTAGTTCTGACCTCGTTGTACCAGCAGCCACCGTGAGCTATCATGCCCACGTAAAGGCCAAAAAAGTTACGAGGACAGCAACGGTTTCTACCGAGTAAGTACTGTAAAGTATTTTGAATACTGTATGTTTTCTGTACCGTGCAGTTCTGAAATAGCGCTTTTATTGTTTAGATGGCTTATTGGTTTTAACAGAATAATTTTCCTAGCAATTATTAGATAAACTGTACAGTACAATTTGTTTTTGTGTTGCACCCCCTTCCTCAATTATCTTAATTGCATTCCTACATTCTTAATATCAATTCTACAGTATTTGAAAGTGAGTTGCACCTCTTTCCTTAATTACTGTATCACTCACTTCATTATTACTCATTATGACTCACGCACTCACAAACCCCAATTACAGTACACAGTTTACTCACATTCTGACACACACACACACACACACACACACACACATTAAGTACCGTTAATATTATATCTGTTATATATATATGTTATATATATATATACATCTGTTATACTGTATACTGTTATATATATATACAGTGTTCGACAAATCACCCAAAAATCTACTCAACCAACCAAAACATCTACTCGCCACCTAGTCCCGCCCCCAACCCCGCCCCTAACCCCACCCTAGTCCCGCCCCCAAACCCCGCTTTAAAATAAAATATATAAATAAAATACATTTAATAAATTCCTAGTCAGCATTCGTTTTTGACATAAATGAATTTATTGTAGTACATTATACTACAATTAGTCCTTGTTACGTGTGTGTGTGTGTGTGTGTGTGTGTGTGTGTGTGTGTGTGTGTGTGTGTGTGTGTGTGTGTGTGTGTGTGTGTGTGTGTGTGTGTGTGTGTGTGTGTGTGTGTGTGTGTGTGTGTGTGTGTGAATGTTCCTGCACCCCTTAACCAGTGTCTGGACGTCCCCGCTTCACAAAATTTAAAGCAGCAATCCCACCTGGGATCTTACCTGATCCGCAGTCCCTCAATGTCCAGGTACCCTCATTCCCGCAATCTTATACATTGGAGGGGAGGTGTCTTCTGGGTTAGGGGGGGTTCCGATGTCTTCCGTGTGAAGCTCGAGTCAGATCTGGAAGAAAGCAGTATAGGTTATTGCGGTGTAATATAGGGCTGTTAAGATATATAGGGTAAATAAGAGATCCAGAGTGTGAGAGAGAGAGACACAGAGAGAGACACAGAGAGAGACACAGAGAGAGACACAGAGAGAGAGACAGAGAGAGAGACAGAGAGAGAGACAGAGAGACACCGGGAGAGGGTGACACCGGGAGAGGGTGACACAGGGAGAGGGTTACACAGGGAGAGGGTGACACAGGGAGAGGGTGACACAGGGAGAGGGTGACACCGGGAGAGGGTGACACAGGGAGAGGGTGACACAGGGAGAGGGTGACACAGGGAGCGGGTGACACAGGGAGAGGGTGACACAGGGAGAAGTTGACACAGGGAGAGGGTGACACACACTCACAGACACACACAAACACTCACAGACACACACAAACACTCACAGACACACACACTCACTCAAACACTCACAGACACAAACACTCAGACACATACACTCACAGACACATACACTCACAGACACATACACTCACAGACACATACACTCACAGACACATACACTCACAGACACATACACTCACAGACACATACACTCACAGACACACTCACAGACTCAAACACACACAAACACTCACAGACACACTCACAGACTCAAACACACACAAACACTCACAGACACACTCACAGACACACAAACTCCCACTCACACAAACACTCACTCACACAAACACTCACACAAACACTCACTCACACATACACTCACAGACACATACACTCACAGACACATACACTCACAGACACATACAGACACACACACACTCACACAAACACTCACAGACACAAAGACTCACAGACATAAACACTCACAGACATAAACACTCACAGACACATACACTCACACACAGATACACACACACATACACACACAGATACACACACAGATACACACACAGACAGACACACACACATACCACACACAGACACACACACACTCACAGACATGCCCACGCACAGACACAGACACAAAAACACACTCACACACTCAGACCCACACTCACACCCACCCTCACAGAAACCCACACTCACAGACACACAAACACACACACTCACACCCACCCACCCTCAGACACACTCAGACACCCACACTCACAGACACCCACACTCACAGACACCCACACTCACAGACACCAACACTCACAGACACTCACCCACACTCAGACACCCACACACAAACACTCACACACAAACACTCACACACACACACCCACACTCACAGACACTGGGTTGGTATTCATTGGAAGGTAGGGGGCCTACCTGTTCCTCCAGGGCCTGCTTGTCCTCCACATGCTGCTCCACATGCCAGGGGATCAGGCAGGAGTTGCGGGAGGATGGGGGGGCCAGCGGGAGGATGGGGGAGCCAGCTGGAGGATGGGGGGCCAGCAGGAGGATGGGGGGGCCAGCGGGAGGATCGGGGGTCCAGCGGAATGATCGGGGGGCCAGCGGTAGGATGGGGGGGGCCAGCGGGAGGATCGGGGGTCAGCGCGAGGATGGGGGGGCCAGCGCGAGGATCGAGGGGCCAGCGGGAGGATCGGGGGGTCAGCGGGAGGATCGGGGGCTAGCGGGAGGATCGAGGACCAGCGGGGGGACAGTCGGACAGGCGCACGGCCACCACCCTCCCCGATGGGAAACGTGGCAATCCGCGCATGCGCCCAGGCTGCAGCCAGGAGGGGGGTCAGGCAGCCATGCTGGCAACAGCCGTACGGGCCACACCAACCTCCCCGATGGGAAACGTGGCCGGGAACATTGCCAACCCCCCCCCCCTCCAGCGCGTGCGCACGCGCACCCCCCTCCCTCTACCTCCCACCAGGCTGCTTCCCTTCTTCCTCGCTCCTATTACCCTGCCCGCGCGGGTGCCAAAGGAGCGTGGGACGGAGGGGAAGCGCCTACCTTGTCTTCCAGCCCTGGGCAGCAGCAGCCAAGTGGACCCCCCCCTCCCAGCCTACATCTGGGGACCTGAGGGGACCCAGAGCTGCCAGCCGGCCCTCTTCCTCCAATCAGGGAGGGAGATTACTTATTTATTTTTTTTAAAAATTGGCGCGAACGGGGGAAATTTGAGCGCGAACAGGGGAAATTTGAGCGCGAACGGGAGAAATTTGAGCGCGAACGGGGGAAATTTTAAAAAAACCGCGTGTGCTGCTTAGGCCAATATTTACTCGCCCGGGGGTTAAATCCACACGCCTCGGGCTTGTAAATGTATAGGATTGTCGAACACTGTGTATATATATATATATATATATATATATATAAATATATATATATATGCAAATACAACTGTATGCTCATCTGCATGTCTTAGGCAGGTCTGCAACCCCGCCTTTCCCCACTATCACCCAGCATACAGCACTTCCACTGCAGCAAGGGATTCTTGGAAATGACATGCAAATGAGCACACAGTGTCACTTTTTGCCTCAAAAACCATTTTTAACATGGTTCCCTATAGGCTTAAGCTTGCTGCATGGTCACAGCTTTGAGCACAGCCAGGGTTAAGGTGCATACCCAGAAAACCACCCACAGACAGCTGTTTCGACCTTAATGGGTCTCATCAGTGTGGGGTTGATTTTAACTGGGTATGCAAAGAGGCTATGGGATAGGCTATACCATAATACTGAGTTAAGTTATGGTGAGTAAAAAAAGTGACAAAAACCCTCCACAGGAAAGCTTTCCTGTGGAGGGTTTTTGTCACTTTTTTTACTCACCATAACTTAACTCAGTATTATTATATATATATATATATATATATATATATATATATATATATATATATATAATATATATATATATATAATCCACAGAAGCAGCCGGCACTCCACTTGCAAGTAGAAAAAATTGGGTGCTTGTCCCATAAAGCAATAATAAACCATACGATACAATTTGAAGCACGAGATCAGGAGACAGCACTCTGGTAAGTTTGATCACAAGTAGAAATGGTGACCATCTGGGAATTCACGTGTGATGTATTCCACAATCTCTGACACAATTTGCTCTTGGAAAAAAGCTTTATTCATGATTCCCACTGGGGGACCGAAAAGTCGGTTTATGTGTCTTTTTCAATACAAAAACTTGTGATTAAACTTACCAGAGTGCTGTCTCCTGATCTCGTGCTTCAAACGGTATCGTATGGTTTATATATATATATATATATATATATATATATATATATATATATATATATATATATTGTTATCGCTGTGTATTTATATAACTCTATTCTATATCTATCTATTATTATTGTTATCGCTGTATATTTACAGTATATAACTCTATTCTATATCAATCTATTATTATTGTTATCGCTGTATATTTATATAACTCTATTCTATATCTATCTATTACTATTGTTATCGCTGTATATTTATATAACTCTATTCTATATCTCTCTATTATTATTGTTATTGCTGTATATTTATATAACTATTATATTACAGTATTATATATATTTAGCCATACTGTAGGCCTGAGCATAAATTATGTACTGTACTTGTGGGCTACTGTAACGTATTGTTGTTTCCTGTAGGGAGACAACTCTTCTGGTTGACCAAATAAGTGAATAGAATGATGAGAAGAGTGCCATGAGGGTCAAAAACACTCTGCATAAGAATCACAATCTAACCGTATCAGAGACCAGCATCAAGAAGATGAGACGCAGAATTGGATGGAAATATGGACGTGTGAGGTTAGTACTGGACAGTACAGGAGGTAAAAGTGTGGTTTAAGAAACTGTACTGTACCTATAAAATTATTCCTTGCCTGATTGAACAGGTTGCATTATGGGGGTTTGGGGCACTATATATATGTTGTTAGAAGGGATTGTGTTTATGCCATTGTCACTTGAAAAAGACCATCACGGTCGAAACGTTGTGTTGGCTCAATAAATGAGTTTGGATTTTCTAAATCCATTGTGCCCTATGTTCCTTTTTTCATCTATTCAGGAATGACTGCAGGCTTTCGTTCAAACATTGGAGCACCGGTAACTGTATCAATTTTTTCTATTTGAGGTGTGCAGCATTTTTCTTAATTGTCTGGCCCATTGTGATACAACGTAATGGGCATGCATCAGGAAGGTAGTATGGTACAGTATTGTACTGTAGTATGGTAAGTACAGGCACACCATGTACAGTATGATAAAGGTAAGTATGGCACAGATTGTTTTACAGTATACAGCATGCACTTCACTGCACTATTTTTTTCTTTTCAGAGAGAGCTGCACTCCCAATCTTGTTACAAAGTATTTTAAAGTAGTTCCAGTATACAGTAGTAACTGCATAGTCCAATATAGAGTAGCAATACTGTACAAAATGCCCTTATATGCACTTAACTGCACTATTTTTTTTTCAGAGAGAGCTGCAATCCCAATCTTGTTACAAAGTTTTTTACAGTAGTCATACAGTAGTTCCAGTATACAGTAGTTTGGCAGTTGTAACTGCATAGTCCAATATGGAGTAGCAATACTGTACACAATGCCATTATATGCACTTTCTGTAACTGCACTAATTGTTTCTTTCCTTTTCACAGAGAGCTGCACTAAAAAAGGATGGGCGGGGAGGGGGATATCATGTGTAAATTGTGTGAACTGTGTGTATAGTGTATCTACAGAACACGCATTTCACACAAAAATCCCCTCTCTCAATGAACTACAGAATGAAATGTGGCCATGACGAAGAAGAGTAAGACAAAAAATTTGTATTACTGTTTTTATTATTTTAAATGTGCATTATTCATGATTATTTGTATTTTTCATTCTTCCATGATTATCCACCGGCCCTCAATTTTCAACTGACAGAAAGAACTACATATACAAAGAAGATAACGACTGAATTTTGTATTATTCATGATTATTTGTATTTTTTATTCCTGATAAAAAAAAAATATTTCATTACACTCACGATAATCATAATCATTGAACCCAACCCCCCAAAGAAAAAGAAAGAATGACAAAAATTGGTAATTTATCAAAAACATGATTCAGATGATGATGGTTTTTTTAAAAGGTTTTTTTTTTCTTTGAACTTTAAATTCACTTTGAATGTGTGTGTGTGGGGGGGGGGATTCTTCAAGAAGGCTTTGGGTGTGTGTGTGAAGTGCTTAGGGGTGGGCTACACTACATACTGTAGTTGCCAAGAAGGGTTTATCAGATTAACATATTAAATTCCGGAAGGTGTGTATACACATTTCTATTCATTACATTCATCTAAACAGTACAGTACGTTGTAAACCTCACAAGTCTACACTAGTTTCTGTAGTTGCCAAGAAGGGCTAATCAGATTAACATATTAAATTTGAGAAGGGATTATTACACGTGCGCATGCGTTACCCTAAAGAAAGCCTCATAGGGTTGGGGGGGTGGATGGATGGGTCATGAGAATTACACACAGGCGCAGAGATGTGACACCAGGCTCGGGACGATTACAACCACAAAGCCAACCATTTGAAAATGAATGGTCTGTGTCGATAAGAAGTTGAAATCAAATCCTTGAGCCTTGTGTGTGTGTGCGGGAGGGGGGTTAAGCTGCATGAAGGATTAGCTGTACTGTCGTTCAAAGAAATATTTTCCAAAGGTCATCGGAATGTTTTGATCCCCACAAACCCAAATAAATAAAAATCACATAAATAAAGAATGAGCATGACTAGTGTCGCATTAAAAAGCTACAGTACCGATTGAATATCAGAATATTACAATTTTTTATGCAGACTCATGTCTGGAAACGAAACAAAAAAAACAAAAAAAAAGTTTTTTCAGACTGAACGTCTAAATGAATGTGAAGTTATACACACATGCGCATTAATAATCAACAAGGTCCCAAAGAGCATTACATGCAGGCGCAGAGATGTGACGCCAGGCTCGGGACGATTACAGCCACAAGGCCAACCATTTAAAAATGAATAGTCTGTGTCGATAAGAAGTTGAAATCAAATCCTTGAGCCTTGTGTGTGTGTGCGGGGGGAGGGGGTCGGCTAAAGCTGCATGAAGGATTAGCTGTACTGTCGTTCAAAGAAATATTTTCAACAGGTCATCGTAATGATCCCCACAAACCCAAATAAATAAAAATCACATAAATAAAGTATGTGCATGACTAGTGTCGCATTAAAAAGCTACAGTACCGATTGAATATCAGAATATCACAATTTTTTATGCAGGCTCATGTCTGGAAACAAAACCAAAAAAACAACAACATTTTTTTTTTTTTTTTTTCAGACTTGAACTTCTAAATGAATGTGAAGTTATACACGCATGTGCAGAAATGTGACACCAGGCTTTGTACGTTATACACGCAGGAATGTGATGACAAGTTCGGGAAGATTGAAGCCGGAAAGCCATCCATTCCAAAGAATGGTGTGGGAGAGGTGAACTGTAGATAAGTAGTTGAAATAGTACTATAGCCTTGTGTGTGCGCGGGGGCGATGGGGAGAGCGCTGTATGTGCCAAAAATGTGATACTGTAACACGCCTATGCGTTTCATTTTACAATTACAGTACTGCGCGCGCACACAGACTTGCAGAGAATGTATGGCTGTACTGTACTGTAGGTGGAATTGCTATTAGACTTTTAAGACAACACCTCGCGAACGCCCACCTGTGTTTTTAGACGGTATTGCAGTATAGCAGACAGCGCTAAAAATCAGAGCGCTAACATACCGGAAACCGCTGCGGAAAAAAAACAAACAGACAACATCTGGACGCGGTTGTCAGAGCGACGCGGCTATGGCCGCATTACATTAGGATAAAGGCGGCCGCAGCTGTATTGCTATCAGGCTGGTATGTAGTATTATCTTTCCAGTGAGTGGTTTCAAGCTCTTTATAAATATTTAAGAACAATTTATGTCAAGCTGTTAAGTATGTGATGACTTTTAAAGTAGATTTGTAATCAGCATATAAAAGGAAAAACAGGTCAGTGTGCAGAATCTGACGGGATGCAGTTATAATCATTAAGGCTTAGGTAATAGGTTAATTTTCTCACTTGATAACAACAAGAGGTCTCTCAAGTCCCTACAAGCTGCACTCTAGATACATAAAGAAAGATGTATACATAAAGTAACAGTTTAATAACTGTATCACATGATCAAAATGGAAACAGACCACATATACTGTAGGTCCCACTAGACCAAATTACACAAAACCAAAAAATAATAAACTTTAATTAATGATATTAAAAAACGACGATGCACCTAACAGAATATATACAATGTATTAAAAGTCCCCTAAGGGTGAGAGAGTGAGACTTTTCTGAAAGAATGGGAAGATGTGATGCTTAGTTTCTCTAGAAACCTCATGAAATATTTGATTAAATACGAAAACACAAAACTTGAAAAAATAAAAGTGGAAATCAATCTTTTATTATCAGAGGTTGATACTTGGAAGGATAATGTTGACTTATATGATTTGGAGAATAAACTAAAGGGACATATTGACAAATTGACAGCAGACATTAAAGAAAGGAAAGTACGTAAATTCGCACGCGACACACTTGACTTTAAATCAAATAAAATCTTTTGATAGGTCAGCACTCTGACGATCACAAGCGGCGAGACAGAGTGCGCAGATGCATTAGTTCCTGCTATCTGGTCATGAGTATTCCGCATACTATGCAGTCAGGTTGTATGCCTTGATACACTGCAGAATTCCGGCTTCTTTTGTGCCTGATACCATGCGATTTACTGCAGTATCTAACTTATACTTTGGTGCACTGCATACCAGCATTAAGTTTTACTGTGGAACATATCAGTGTTCTCTGTTTACCTAGGAGTTCAACATCTATGACTGTGGGGCTTATTACTATACAGTGGCGGCCGCCTTCAGTCTAAATCGGCTAGATCCGCGATTTTCAGATTATCCCGGTTATGTGCGGTTTTGTGTCGTTTTCGCCCGGAGTGAACTGCGTTATTTTCGCGCTCGTGATATTAGCATTTTATTCTCGCTGTCTGCAATACTGCAATGCCGTGTAAAAACTCAGGGGGGCGTTTGCGAGCTGTTGTCTTGGAAGTCTAATACCTTCGCGGTTCAACCTACGTCAGTACACAGTCTGTGTGCGCGTGCGCAGTAATTGTAAATTTGCATATTTAAAGTATACATGCATTTGCAGTGCTGTGCTGCTGTACAGTATGTCTCGTTTGAAAATTGTTGAAACGCATAGGCGTGTACAGTACTGTAACAGTGTCACATTTCTGCATATATAGCGCTCTCCCCTCGCTCAGGATAATTAACTGCACTGCAGGGTATTTCAACTTCTTATCTTCTGTGCAATGCAGTACATCTCTCCCACAAAATACCTTTGAATGTGTGTCTGGTTTCAATCACATTCCTGCATGACAGCAGGAATTTACTGCGCATGCGCCTGTAACTTCGCCCACCACTGCTTGCTTGCCTGAATGAGTGACCCAAAAAAAAATTAAGAATTTTTTTTTTTATTGTAATTTTTTTTTTTTTTTCTCCACAAGCCTGCAAAAACCATCTTACTGTAGCTTTTGTCTGCGACCTTGTGCATTTGACTGCACATGGTTGATTTGTGTGCTTTTAACGTACTGTATTTGGGGGTGTATTATTATGATGAACTGCCTTTTGAAATTAAAGTATGTCTTTAGCTTTGAAATTCATGTGGCTGTCTTTAATTTTTGGAATCTTGCCATTGTGTTTTGAATCTGTCCATAGCCGAGCTTCAAAGCCTCACTGCGCCTGCGTGTAATCCTTGTTGAAATGGGAGCTATTTAGCTGCCTAGCTGCTTACTACGCATGAGTCACCCAACCCGCCCTCTCTACAGAGTCGTTAATTTTCTGGATCTTGCCATTGTGTTCTTAATCAGTCCATAGCCGAGCTACAGTTCAGTACAAAGCCTCACTGCGCCTCCGTGTAATTCTCTTTGAGACGGGAGCTTTGAGGCTTTGTTTACGGCAACGTTTTGGAAAATCCCTTCTCGAATTTGATTTGCATAGAGCATCGCCTTGATATTATAATTATAATAATAATAGCATGTTTTTGTATAGCGCTGTTAGTTACAGTATACATAGCGCTTTCCAGAGACATTTTGCCGGCACAGGTCCCTCCCTGTCCTGTGGAGCTCACAATCTACTGTATGTTTTTGGTGCCTGAGGCACAGGGAGATAAAATGACTTGCTTTTTATGTACTGTATTTGGCGGTTGTATTTGGGGGTTTATTGATCACATTATTATGATGAACTACCTTTTGAAATTACTGTACTCTACTCTACAGTAGATAATTTCTTTGAACTGCAGCACAACTAATCCTTCATCCCTCCCCCAGGCACACACAAACTCTTTTCGACAGACACCGCCACAGAGTCATTCATTTTCTGAAGTTAGTCATTGTGTTTTTAATCCGTCCCTAGCCGAGTGTCAATCGCCTCACTGCGCCTGCGTGAACTCTAAGCCTCTTTGAGATGGGAGATAGCTGCTTACTGCGCATGAGTCACCCAAACCCCCCTCTACACAGAGTCATTCGACAGACACCTCCACAGAATCATTCATTTTCTGAAGTTAGTCATTGTGTTTTTAATCCGGCCCTAGCCGAGCGTCAATCGCCTCACTGCGCCTGCGTGTACTCTAAGCCTCTTTGAGATGGGAGATAGCTGATTACTGCACATGACTCACCCAACCCCCCACCCCCCAACCCTTTTAGGCTTTGTTTATGGTAACGCTTTGGAAAATCCCTTCTCGAATTTGAAATGTAAATCTGATTTGCACAGCATTCTGAGAATTGAGAGTAAAAAAAACCATTAACTGATTCATGTTGTTTTGACATTCATTCTTATACTGTGGGGGTGGGGGGAGGGTGGTTGTCAATGATTATGATTACCAGGAATGTGAATAAATATTTATTTTATTTCATCAAGAACAAAAAATACAAATATAAAAATAATCAGAAAATACATAATGCAGTCTTTATTAAGTTCTTCTGGCAGATTGAAATTGGATAAACATTTACAAAACATTTGTAAAACATGGAGAAACATGAATTATGCACATTTATAAGAATATTATGTAATAATATATATACACTGTAATGTATAATATATGTATACTGATTTTGTTTGCGTCCCGTATCAAGGGGTACACTCTGTAATGACAAGGAATAAATAATTTTAGCGGTACAGTACAGTTTCCTAAACAACACTTTTACCTCCTGTACTGTCCAGTACTAACCTCACACGTCCATATTTCCATCCAATGCTTCTTCTCATCTTCTTTATGCTGGTCTCAGATACAGTCAGATTGTGCTTTTCCTGCAGAGTGTATTTGACCCTTAATGCACTCTTCCCATCATTCTCCTCACTTATTTTGTCCACCAGAAGAGTTGTCTCCCTACAATGTAAAGAAAATATATTGTTTTATTAATATGCAGCAATATAAAAATTAAATATAAATATACAAAATATATATACTGTTGTAATATAAATATAAATATACAAAATATATACTGTATACTGTACTGATATAAATATAAATATACAAAATATATATACTGTACTGATATAAATATAAATATACAAAATATATATATACTGTACTGATATAAAAATAAATATACAAAATATATAAAATTACTATGTACTAGTATATATAAATATATATACTGTAAATACTGTATATATAAATATATATATATATATATATATATATATATATATATATATATATATATATATATATATATATATACAGTTTACAGTACATAGTAATATTATTTTTTCTGTCGTTATCTTGTTCCTCATTCCGTGTACAGTACAGTAGTTTAATTGAGAGAGGAGAGGTTTTGTGTACATCAATACTGCTGTTTATATACTGTACATTTGACTGTACAAACAGATTAGACTGGCCACAACACCCCCCCCCCCCCCCCGGCCACCCTTTTTTCCTGAAACGACAAGAAAACAAAAAATTAGTGCAGTTACTGTCTGTGCGTACTGTATTATGGCATTGTGTGATATGTAGTACTACTTTAGATGGCTGGTGCTGCTTTCTCTGAAAAGAAAAGAAATGACCAGTTAGTAGGCAGTTACTGTACTACTGTCAAACTAGTCTACTGTATACTGGAACTACTGTACTGTATACTGTGACTACTGTTAAATACAACTGTATGTAACCTGATGGCGGGTGCTGCTCTCTCTGTAAAGAAAATACTGTAACTACTGTACTGTATACTCTGACTACTGGGAAAGAAAAAATCGGTGCCATACTTACCTGTATCACACTGTACTTACAATACTACTGCACAGTACTACTTTCCTGATGCTTGCCCATTACGCGCGATCACAATGGGCAACACAGTCGCAATATGGTCTATATATTTTTTGCAGCGTTCCACGGTGAATACATCGTTCCAAAAACTCATTATGCCTTTTAACAACTCGTCCTTTTTGGAGGGTTTCGCCACTTTCCGGATATGGTCCTTCAGCTGATGCCAGACCATTTCGATCGGATTGAAGTCTGGCGATCTGTCATTGGAAAAAAAGGACAATTAGTTTAAGAGATACAGTACACAGTAAAAACAGTGGGGAAAATATGAGACACGGTCTACTCCACTTACTCCACTGGCGTCTTCACCCAGTTGATACCGCGCTCAAGGATATGCGCTGTTGACACGGTGTGCTTCGGATAGTTGTCCTGGTAGAAGTGGTGACCATTGGGGAACTCGCGTGTGATATATTGCACTATCTCAGGGACAATGTTGTCTTGGAAGAAAGCTTCAGTCATTATTCCTATAGCAAGAAAAGAAAAGTCCTCAAAAAAACTGCACAATAGTACAGTACAGTGCATACAGTAAGGCTACACTAGTAAAGTACAGTGCATAAGGCTACATTATATTTGATATATTTTACCTTCAAAGATGACAATGCATCCTGGTCCACGCCTAGAGATGGCACCCCACACATGCAGCTTCACGGGGTGTTTTGACCGCGGCTTCAAAGATATGCAGCCTTTTTTGTGGAATGCAAAGCTTGCAAATCTCTCCAGCGACACAATAGACTCATCAGTGAAGATGCAATATTGGAAAGTCTCCCCACTGTCGATCCATGCCTGGGCCTGGACCATTCTTTTGATTTTGTTTGCATCCCGTATCAAGGGGTACACTCTGTAATGACAAGGAATAAATAATTTTAGCGGTACAGTACAGTTTCCTAAACAACACTTTTACCTCCTGTACTGTCCAGTACTAACCTCACACGTCCATATTTCCATCCAATGCTGCATCTCATCTTCTTTATGCTGGTCTCGGATACAGTCAGATTGTGCTTTTCCTGCAGAGTGTATTTGACCCTTAATGCACTCTTCCCATCATTCTCCTCACTTATTTTGTCCACCAGAAGAGTTGTCTCCCTACAATGTAAAGAAAATATATTGTTTTATCAATATGCAGCAATATAAAAATTATATATAAATATACAAAATATATATACTGTTGTAATATAAATATAAATATACAAAATATATACTGTATACTGTACTGATATAAATATAAATATACAAAATACTGCACCGACACACTTTATTCGAGCAAATACCCGGTATGTACCTGGCAGATACCTGGAATGCACCGCTCCTCACCTCTGACAAGCCCCGTTGTGTTTGCCTTCCCAGCCTGGGTTCATGCCTGGCTGACGGGCGGCTGATCTGTTAAATGATAATGATTAGGATTTAATAGGCTGCAATGCTTCGCGTGTCTACCAGATGGCATAAATTCATGAATTGTAATGCAGTATATATATATATATACTGTGCAGTATTGCAGCCAGAGGGAATAAAATGATTCAATCCCTGCCTGGAAAATAACTCAATGCACTCGGGCAGAAAACAGTCACAAACCTCAATACACCCGGGTATACCCGAATTCGTGGGACTAGCCGAGCTCGAATAAAGTGTGTCGCCAGTGTATATATATTGTACTGATATAAATATACAAAATATATATACTGTACTGATATAAAAATAAATATACAAAATACATATACTGTACTGATATAAATATAAATATACAAAATATATATACTGTACTGATATAAATATAAATATAAAAATATATATACTTTACTGATATAAATATAAATATACAAAATATATATACTGTACCTATATAAATATACAAAATATATAAACTGTTATAATATAAATCAACAGAAATAACAAAAATATTATATTTAAATAAAAATTAATTTTATTTTTAAGTTGTATAAATATACTTACGCGTTAGTTACCCTTGGTGCGCTTTTGCGGTCTCTGTTTGTTCCGTGTGCATGATAGTTCACGGTGGTTGCTGGCACAATGATGCCAGAAGTAGCTAGCCAGCGTTGGATAGCAGCAATTCGGTGTCTGCTCATGTACATCTCCTTAATTCGCATGCTGTGCTCCTTGGAAATCTTTTTAACAGGCATTGCTGCGAGTAGAAAGAAATACAAACACAAGAATGTATATTCGATGTTTAGTCGATGTGTATTCAATGTGCAGTGAATCCACAAAAAAGATGGTGTATTTATACGTTAATGACTCACATTAGAGTATGCCCACTTTCAGCACCTGTACCTCGCCACCATGCATAAAAGGTTACACACTTTGCATAGGCCACCACTCGATGATCTTTATCTGAACTTGCCCTTGTCCCGATACTGTACTGCATTGTGCCACCTGCTTCCATGGAGCAACCCCGATTCTACGGACGCAGGAACCCAATCGCCTCTGCCGTGCTTGTCAAGCAGAAAAAGCGAAAGGCGGTTGCCATTTCAACGCCAAGGCAAAAGCGACAGGCTAAGGCCAATAAAGAAAACCTTCTGCTGACCCCAAAGGCTAAGGGTTTTTATAGACGTCAGCCTTATTATGTCAAGAGGATATACGGTGATGTACTCTCGACGCAAAACAATTGGCAGCCAACCCATCGAACCCGCAGACCACTTCCTCACATACGCTTCGACGACTCTGCCACCGCTCTCCCGGATATCTTCAGCCCTTCTTCTCCACTCCTCGTCCTTGACGCTGCCGCCGTACTCCCAGAAACCCACAGGCCATCTTCTCCAGTTCTATCCGACGACGCTGCCTCTGAAATCCACGGGTCACTTTTTCCTTTGCTCTTAGACGACTCTGCTTCTCGCCCGGAAATCCAAAGCTCACTTTCTCCATCCCTCTTTGACGACGATGCCGCTTCTCCTCTACCGGATATCCACAGGTCACCTCCTCCACTCTTCTTCGACGTCGCTGCCGCTTCTCTCCATGGAACCCCCATCTCATCCTCCGTTGCACACATCCACCCAGATGTTCCCACGCCATGCACAAGGAGCAGCTCATTAGACCGTATGCTGAATGGGATAAGTGTGGATCTCCCCGGGAACTCTATTGTACTAGCAAAGATAGATTTGCTTCTGGAGACAATGCTAAATGTGGAGCAACGGATGCAACAAATGGATAAACGGATGATACATATGGATCAACGGATGCTAGATATGGATCAACGGATGCAACATATGGATCAATGGATGGATCGACGGATGGAGAAGATAGAGGCTGACATAGCAGGCATACATTATTTGCTCGGTGTTAATGCCCCTGTTTCCCCGATGCTGGAGCAGGGGGGTGACATGGATGTGATGAATGGGACCTTCAACCCTCTTCCATCACCAAGCGCACCCCCTCCACCAGAAGATGTAGTGTACATGTATGCCATTGAGGAGGACATGACAACCCCGGCGACCAAGACCGGAGGAAAGCTTCCTCCCAGACAACCTACCATCGCCCGTCGCCTCAAGCACACCCACTCCCAAAAGACCTACAGTCGCTCGCATTGATACGGTGCCCGACATCATCCTGTGCGATCTGCCACTGGCGCTCAGGGAGAAGTATAGGGTGAAGAGTGCTGGTGCACCCCACAAGTATGCCTTGTTACTTTTTAAGCACCATGTTCCCTACTCGTTGTACTGCGGCTGGGCCTTCAAAGTAAACTACGACGGAAATTGCGTAAAAAACGCGCTTCCTGCCAATTTAAGACAGAACATTCGGGATGAAATGCGGCTCTTTTATCCAATTACAGATCCTGTAATGAAAGGCGTTCGAGACTGCATTAATGGCGTTTTGCGCCATGCAAGGAATCGGCCATGGACGGACAATGCGGAGGACTTTGTGTAAGACCATACTGTTGTGCTGAACTGTATTGTACTCTACATGATTTTACCTGCTGTACTTAAATAAAGGAGATGTTGTTGTGTGTTTTTTTTACTTGTATTTATACAGAAATGTTTTAACTTGCTGTCCACACACACAGGACATGCACAATTCCAGTCCCTCTGGGCCGCAAACAGGCACGGTTTTCAAAGGTTACCCTGAAAACCTGCCCTGTTTGCTGCCCTCAAGGACTGTACTGGTGCAGACTGTTTTGCACACCATCCCACTGTACAGTATATGTTTTGACTTGTCGTTCTTTAATAAAGGAGATGTTGCGTTTTGCTTATTTTATGAATAAAGAATTTGTTTTTAAAACATGTGACTGTAAACCATATTGACTAACATAAATGTTTTCACAAATGTAGCAGTAAACCATACACCTGTTGATGTTTTGAATTGCTGTGCACTTAAAATGTTTCTACATTGTACAGTATTTGTAAATAAATGTTTTTGTACTTACTCCACCAATAAAAGAACATGTCGATTTGTTTTACATTGTTCCATTTGCTCCTTTGCTACTGTAACAAAATGCAGTGTTTCTAGAATGTCGAGGCATACTTCACTGTATACTGTAGGCATGCTCAGTATAAGAGTATTAAAAAAAATAGAAGACACAAAATGCATAGTTTTTATTTTTTCGGGTTCATTACACAGTATACTGTACTGTATATAAAAAAGTATTGTACAGTATACTGTACGGCCGGAAAACCTCAGCATACTGTTTCAGGTACAGTATTCTATCCTAATCAATAACAACGGCCACTAAACTGTAGACTCCGGTACATGAGTTTTTAAATCCGATTCAGCAGGCTTTGTTACACAAAGCGATATTATCGATCGAAATCCCTCCATTAGCCGTTTTCTTTTCTGAGGAAAAACAAAAAGAAAGTTTTACTGTAATGGTCAGCCCCCTAAAGAAGTTCCCAGCCAGTCCCACCAATAATTTTCTCGGGGGGCGTCTCCTGTTCACATGCGCATGCACCTACTGTCGATGTAATGACCCGCATACTGTATGAATTTCAAGAAGGTTCCAATGCGCATGCGCCTAGCGTTCCACCAATAGTTCAGTATCTGCAGTACAGTACTGTAGAAGCCGCTCAGCCAATAATATTGCTTACAGGAGAATCGCTTGACTTTTGAATCGCACCGATATTGATACTGTATTGTCAAAAAAAAAAAAACACAGAAAGTAATACGGCAACAATACTCACCATAGAATTTCCCATTCACCTGGCGCCGGCGCCGGTCCACTGCCAGTCCAGCATTCTTGATCATCCACGTCGATAGTTTGCAGCGGGACTAGTCCACCTGTAGTCAGCTGATGAGGCTGGAAATTGCTTAGGTACATGCAAGCTTGATCAAAACTGCACATGAAATCCGGCTCAGGCTCAGGCTCAGGGTTGTCACTGACAGCGGGACCTTCATTGGAAGCCGGTGCTGATGCATTGCTTGGCAGCGACTGTCGTTTCTTAGTTGGTTTTAACATGACTCTTCGCCTTTTGCCCTCATCATGATCATAGATACAGGAAAAAGCCGGTGATACACACCAATACCCTCCAACAAATTGTGGCTCAATACAATAAAAACAGGGATTGCTACATAACCTTTTCCTTATTGCACGCTTCCACGTATGAGGAGTTGGTGAACATTTGTAAAAGTCATCGTTTTCGACAAAATACTGATACATTTGAACAACTGTTGCCATCTTATCCTCTGTTGCATTAATCGCGGCCCATATCAAATACGCGTAACTTCTGTCCGGTTTTTGGAAAGCGGGCTGCACTTGAACACTCATGGCAGGTGGGTCTCTGGAGAATACTGTAACCGAAACTGGTATTTGTCTTTCTTTAATATGAAAAGCCTAAATTGATACATTTTTGCAACCTCTTCCTTCAGTCTCAAGGCCAAGTTACAATAGCACACTGTGGTATCTTTTTTAAACGAAACACCTGCAAGTCGACACATTACTGAAGTGCATGCGCATTACAATTCATGAATATCTGCCATCTGGCGGACACGCGAAGAATGCAACCTATTAAATCCGAACCATTCTCAATAAACGCATCAACCGCGCGTCAGCCGCGCATGACCCGTGGCTGGGAACGCAAAATGAACGCGGCATGCGCCAGGTGAAAAGCGTCGCATTCCAGGAAAAAGCCAGGGAAAAAACGTCGATTTGTTAGAATAAAAGCTGCCGCAGCAGTATACTTGTGATATGTGTATATGTGTAGCATGGTGACATTGCATTATCTCTGTTGCTCCTTCTGCATGTGTGCTGGTTAGTGTGGATATATATTCTATAGTTTAGCTTATTGTTTATGCTATAAGGGGTCCTGGTTAATAGGGTCATTGTACCCAATATGACACATTGTGTTTCCATTACCAGTGTTCCTCTCCACTAACTCACTGTCTCATCCTTAGGGGACTTTTAATACATTGTATATATATTCTGTTATTTGCATCGTCGGTTTTTAATATTATTAATTAAGTTTTTTTAAATTAGAACCTGGTGGGATATTACATCCCTGGAGAACTATTTACGGGTGAAAAGGGTCCCACGAGGACTCAGAATAAAGAAATCACCTACATTTGGCTTCAATTCCAAACAATTTGAATCAGATTGGAAAAAGGTTTTAGACGACTGCTCGTTCAAATTAATAGAACTTATTATACAAGCAAAAATGAAAGAAAATCAAATATTGGTTTAACAAATTGACACTTTTCAGAAAGAACTTAACAAATATGATAAATTGGAGTTATTTGCTATCAATGATACGAAATTGAAAAGTAATGTCAATCACGGAGAAAAAATGATAATGTCAAATAAACAAGCAAAATTCTAATGTGATTTCTTGGAATATGAAAGAGACAAAGTCTATCTTTGGCAAAAAGTCTCACAGCCCGAGAAAAAGAATTTCACCAGCACTCCTTATAAAAAAAAGTTCTAAGAAAAATAAATCTGACCGTGAAAATACTTTTTTTTAAAAATCAATCTTGAAAAATAAAACTAGTGATATATCCAGCATGTCTGAAACATCTAATAATGATGTCCTTTCATTCACGAGAACAAGATCTGGAAAGAGATGATGATAGTGATCCAGGACATCATAGATACCAGCTGAGATCCTATGAAGATGCCGGCCTTCAGGGGCCCTCCAGGGATTATATTTCAGCAGTTTTTCAGACAAAAAACAACAAAAGACAAGACGGTCCATCAGGAAAACAACCACCAAAAAGGAAAAAATTGGTGTAGATACGGAGGACAATATTATAAATATCTCTGGAATAGAGTTAACCCTGGCTCAAATTAGCCTACTTAATGAAGGTTTAAATTACGCTCCAGATGATAATTTTAAAATCTTTGATACAATTATTGATGTACAAAAATTTGTTAGAAAGTTATGTTTAAAAAAAAAAATTCTAGCAAAGAAAATTCTAATCAATCTTTGCTTCCACAGAATCAACCACCCGCTGAAGATACGACGAATATTGAGAATGTGTCTATATTTCATACATTTAAAGAGATGTGTACATTACATGATTTAGAATCTATGGCAAATGAGCTACATCCTACTATGGGAGATTTGTGTTTGGAGGAGTTCTTGGGGAGGAAGGATTCTGGCTTTAGACCCAGGTCCATCTTCACACCTAATTATATTAAGGGTCCACACTTGAAAACTTTCGAGAAATTAATGGAGCAGGATCTATACGCTTTAGCTAAAGATCATAAGAATAGATTTCCAAACACAACAAATTTTTCAGTTGACGAATGGTCCATCATGGCATCCCTTCAGAATAATACATCTATTGTCATAAAAAATGCTGACAAAGGGGGTGCCGTGGTGGCATGAGACGCCTATATAATAATAAATCGGATCTGGAATTAGCATTTCAACATACGAAAGCAGTTAATAGATCTGATTTGTTAAGAAAGAAAAATAAAAATAAAAAACATTGGCATAAAAAAATGCAATATCACAAAGCAGATTCTGATAAAATAGCAAAACGTGGTATATCAGTGGTGGCGCTCTAATATAAATTCTAAACACGTGTTAATCTAATATTAATATATAAACCATAAATTGAATAAATTAAGGTGATACAAACAAATCCTTTGAATGCTGCTGTGACCCAGTGCAGGACTGCTCTCTCAATCCCAGGTGAGTATGGCGACGTGGTGATCAAAGGGAAGCGCAAACATGTGGAGATAAAAAATAAAACTGATGGTGCAGTATTGTGACAAATAAGTGCTCTTCTTTAGGTCTAATAGTAATATACTCACAAGTGTGAGGATGATGCTGTGTACATAAAGGTATCTTTAGATATATCTCTGCAGTAGGGATGAACTGACTTGAGCCTTGATGTGGGAATGTGTTCCTTAAATGGTTAAACACAGAAAAGCAAACATAGTGCGATCTGGATAAAAACTGTATTGAAGTGGTAAAAATATTACAATACACTCACATGATGTATGCTATTTAAAAGCATTTAGATACGCAATGGATCTCGCCTCCGGTGTCTTTGGGCTGTTTTTCCTTCCCTTCTTCTCAGCGTGCATCTCACGACTGCGTTCCAGCAGGGCGGATGTGACGTCAGCGAGACTCCTGACGTCACATCCGCCCTGCTGGAACGCAGTCGTGAGACGCACGCTGAGAAGAAGGGAAGGAAAAACAGCCCTAAGACACCGGAGGCGAGATCCATTGGACCTTTTGTGATCAAGCTAATCCACAGTCATTCATGTTCTCTGCTTTAGAGCATATTCCTCCACAGGAGGAGGTAATAGGATAGCTCAATTGAATAGACGAGAGATGTTTTGGATAGCCTCTTTGAAATCATTGATACCAGAGGGCATAAATGTAGACTGGGAACTACATAATTTTCTTTAGGACATCTTTTTGTATATTCAATGTATTTTTGTTCTTTCTACATCAATATTGATAGTGTTATGGAATTGATATATATATTTACATTGTTCATGCTTAACCTAGTCAGTGTATATTTACACTTGGATAATATACTTCATTGTATCCCATTGTTTGTATTTTATAAATTTGGGATTATTAAATATCATGTATTATTAATTATTAATTAAGTGATTTATAGATAACTAAACATAAACATATATAACCTATTCTGCTCTCCTATTACTTTAGGTGGTAAAAATCAAGGTGCAACAGAGGAAAAAAGTGTATAGTTACACAAATTGGTCCCAAAAGGGATCAAGAAAAAGACCCTCCAAATGCATGCACTCTATGACAGTATAGAACTGATAAGGTAAGTATTCAGAAATTACAATGGCTTCTATGGAGATATCAGGGTCTTAATAAAAACAAAAATAATAAAACTTTATTAACATCAATATATGTGACAATGTGATTTTATTCTAATAAAAACAGTGTTTAAAATCCCCGTAGAGGAGTGGTAATATTGTTTGTCTTTATTGCCTAATGTATATAGGCGTTTATTTGTTTAATTTACCTAAGCGGTAAATTCCAATATTACTGCGACATCAGCGGAGTATTATTATTCTCCAAAAGGTAGTTTGTGGCACTGTATCTTCAAGTGACTTTAGTGAAACACATGAGATCAACAATCTTATTTTCTCTTAGTGATTCACTGAATTGCAGATTTCGCCAAATATGTCATCTGGGTTACTTATAGGTAATAACAACCTATATACTCCTTATTTCCGCATTGGGTGTAGGATATAGCACATTCTCTTTTGACACCCAATGTCTTTTACACTTTAGTGCATTTAGTCTTTTAGTAGACTTTTTGCAATTTTGTATATGAAGTTTGCACTAAATGTGCCTGAATTGTGGATATATAAGGTGTTTGTATTAGAAATTTCTTTCACCAGAGTTGTCCTATCCGCATAGACAAATACAATCCAATCTTAATTGAAATGCTGATATAGGAGTCTTTGTTAGTAACCTTAAGTAAACACGTGTCCCAAAGACACATATAATTAAATAGTGTTTTAGCCTTCTTTCTCTGAAATACCCAAGCTGTTGATACAACATCACATGTAATGGAGACTGACACTACCAATCTTCATAGATAGCGACACACACAGAGAGAGAGAGCGATACACACACAGAGAGGGTGAGAGAGAGAGAGAGAGAGACCAAGTCAGTCATCCTACTCACACTCTCACACTCTCACACTCTCTCACACTCTCACACTCTCAAACACTCTCTCACAAAAGTAATTTCTAATACAAACACCTTATATATCCACAATTCAGACACATTTAGTGCAAACTCCATATGCTAAAAGTCTACTAAAAGACTAAGGGGGCTATGCACTAAGCTCCGATAAGTCGTTTTCAGAGCGCAAAGTGCTCTTAGAACGTGATGTTCCGCCGAACACGATTCACTAAGCCACGCAAATAGGCACTTTGCGTTCTTAAAGTGACTTTTTCCCAGACATTTCTCAAAGTCCAACTTTGCTTGTACGATAACCTGTTTGCGTTCAATTCTGCCATTCTCCGGGATTCACTAAGCTACGCAAAGTTATCGTACGCGAAAGTTGCGTTCAAAAAAGATCGCCAGCTCAAGGCAGGTGATAAAAATGCTGGACTTTGAAAAATTTCTTTGTTTACATTTTTGCATGCGCAAAACCCATACAACAGGCCAGGGTCCCAAAGGGAGGCCGGGGGTCGCGCAGTTGTCCTCGGCTGACCCCGTGAGTCCTGAAGTACCCCGCGGGAGTCCCGGGGTACCCGCGGGCCTGCGGTACCAATGTTGTGCCTCTAAAAATAATAAAGAATATTTATAACTAAATACACCTCCCTAACACATACAATACAGTAATGGGCAAACTTACTATTATCCACATATGGATAATAATGCATTTTCCCATTCTAAATACATATAAATTAAAATAAATACAGTAAATGCAGTAAATATATATTACACTTACCTTTTCCAGGCACCCACGATGAAGGCCGTCTTCATCCTCATCTTCATCCTGCCCATGTCCATCCGGTGCTGCAAAACATACACAAGAATAAAAATAGCCAATGTAATGTCCCCTAACCCCTTAATCACCTTAGCGGTCATTAACAGCTACAGTCATTAAGTGTTAACCCACCCTCACCCACCACTCGGGAGGCCTAAATACCCTCCCCCACTACCCATCCCGTGAGGCCTAACCACCCTCACCCAATAACCCAGACGGGAGGCCTACCCTCATACACAGCCCCACAATAAACATCATTATATTTATTCAATACATAACCCACCCCCTGTTCCCCACCATAAATACATGATATATTATTTTACATACAGGGTTAATACCCCAGGCCCACGGGAGTCCCCGGTGGCCCTGACGGGTGTCCATAGACCTCACAGTAACCCAGCACCATGTTTCAAACAGGGTCTGGAGGCCTACGGGTGGTCCCTGCCAGACACCGTGGTCCACCAGGTTGTCTCCGCGGGTTACCATGGGTCACAATGTGGTCTCCACAGGTAGGCTCACGGCTGTCTGGGGGGCCCCGGGTCAGCCCCACAGGTGTCTGAGAGGCCTCGGATGGTTCCCACGGGAGGTCTGGGGGACCACAGGTCCGCTGTGACCCCAACAGACGTGGGGTCACCGGTTCTTCCCCGCAGGTAATCCCCATTGACACCTCCAGCCTGGTACCCGTGGAAAGCCTGAGGAGATCTCAGGTGGTCTCCAGAGGTCCCACACAGACCAAAAGGAACAAACCCTGAATGTAAAAAAAATAAACCTGACCTATACATTAAATACATCAATCCCCCCCCCCCCCCAACACATACAGTACAATAATGTGCAAAATAACAATTATCCAGATATGGATAATAGATTATTTGCCCATTATTAAATACATAAATCAGCAGAAATAAATGGAGTTCTACTTACCCCTGGCAATGGTGGGCATCCGGGCATCAAACGGCCACCGTTGGCAAAAAAAACCATACAAAATATTTTCAAATGCCAGTTAACCCCTTATAGCTGCGACAGTAATTAAGGGGATAACCCACCCTGTCCCCATTAATTTGTACAGTGGGTTATATATATATATATATATATATAAGCAATACGATACCATTTGGAAATGAAATCAGCAGGCAGCAATCCAGAATTGAACAAAAAAGTGTATTGAAAAAATAAACACAAAACCAAAACACAAATGTGTTTATTTTTTCAATACATTTGGTTGTTCAATTCTGGAGTGCTGCCTGCTGATTTCGTTTCCAAACTCTATCGTATTGCTTATTCTTCATTATAGGATCGGCTCCCACACCAGTGACTATTATTACGGAGTGCTTTTTCTATGTATGTATGTATAATCTATAATCTATAATCTATAATCTATAATCTATAATCTATAATCTATAATCTATAATCTATAATCTATAATCTATAATCTATAATCTATAATCTATAATCTATAATCTATAATCTATAATCTATAATCTATAATCTATAATCTATAATCTATAATCTATAATCTATACTACTATTAAGGTTATGGTGGGTAAAAAAAGTGACAAAAACCCTCCACAGTAAAGCATAAAGCAACTGTAAATATTACTGTATGTTCATTTGCATGTCTTAGACAGGTCTGCAACCCTGTCTTTCCCCATTATCACCCAGCATACAGCGCTTCCACTGCAGCAAGGGATTCTGGGAAATGACATGCAAATGAGCACTCAGTGCCACCTTTTGTCTCAAGCTCGTATTACACAAGCCAATCCTCAAGCCAATGCATGCTGTTTTAAACACAGCTTTTAGACAGAGGCTGGGATGAGATGCAAAGCCATTAAACCCACTTACAGACATGTTTCAACCTTGATAGGTATCATCAGTGTGAGGTTGGTCTTAATGGCAAAGCAGGATTGGCTTGTGTAATACGAGCTTGAGACAAAAGGTGGCACTGATTGCTCATTTGCATGTAATTTCCCAGAATCCCTTGCTGCAGTGGAAGCGCTGTATGCTGGGTGACAATGGGGAAAGACAGGGTTGCAGACCGGTCTAAGACATGCAAATGAACATACAGTAATATTTACAGTTGCTTTATGCTTTACTGTGGAGGGTTTTTGACACTTTTGTTACCCACCATAACCTTAATAGTAGTGGTGATTACCTAGTCTAGTCTCAAACCTGCTTTGCCATTAAGACCAACCTCACACTGATGATACCCATCAAGGTTGAAACATGTCTGTGGGTGGGTTTAATGGCTTTGCATCTCATCCCAGCCTCTGTCTAAAAGCTGTGTTTAAAACAGCATGCATTGGCTTGAGGATTGGCTTGTGTAATACGAGCTTGAGACAAAAGGTGGCACAGAGTGCTCATTTGCATGTCATTTCCCAGAATCCCTTGCTGCAGTGGAAGTGCTGTATGCTGGGTGACAATGGGGAAAGACAGGGTTGCAGACCTGTCTAAGACATGCAAATGAACATACAGTAATATTTACTGAGCTGCTTGGCCACTGTAGTTTCCTGTACCACGTGACCCTACGCGCTTCATCATGAAATCCGCTGAGACGGAGGAAACGCGTAGGGTCACGTGGTACAGGAAACTACGGTGGCCAAGCAGCTCAAGCTCAAGCTCCAGAGCACAGACGTCAGTTCCTGCATCCTGCTACTCGATCAGTGGGTGATTGAACACAGCCAGAAAACATCTACCTTCCCTGCAGAGGAGAAAGGTTATACCGGCAGCATATCCCACAGCAGGGCTGATTCACAGCAGCTACATTTGTATGCAGATGGAAGACTTCTGAAACCTGGACGTCAGCGTGGTTCATGGGCTTGTCCCATAAATTGCTTATTTTAAACTGACAAAGTGTGAGTTGGCAATCGTCTGTTCATGTTAATTAAAACCTTTAAATCTGAATCACACTAGGATCGGGCGCTTTTTCTTTCTTCTTTTTTCATATATATATATATATATACAGTGTTCGACAAACCTATACATCTGGACGCCCCGGGCGAGTGGATTTAACACCGTGGCAAGCTCCTATTGGCCCAAGCAGCACACGTGTTTTTTTTTTTAAATTTTCCCCGCTCGCGCTGGAGGAAAAAAAAAGCCGGAGGCGTGTTAATGTTGCTGAAGGATCTTACCCCGCCTCCGGCTCCCTGAGCAGTGCCCTCCCTCCTCCCCCGCCTTTCTGAGCACGGTTTCCTCCCCATAGCAACCAGAGAGTGCCTCTGCAGGCCCCCGCATATCCCCAATGGCCCCCGCATATCCCCAATGGTCCCCGCATACCTCCTAATGCCCCCCGCTTAACCCTAATGACCCCTGCATACCTCCCAATGCCCCCCGCTTACTCCCAATGGCCTCCACAGGCCCCCACATACCCCCAATGGTCGCCGCATACCGCAAATTGCCGCCACACGCCCTCCGCATAACCCCATTGGCCGCCGTAAGCCCCTGCAGGCCCCCTCATATCCCCAATGGCCCACCGCATATCCCCAATGGACCCCGCATACCTCCCAATGCCCCCCACTTACCCCCAATGGCCCCCGCAGGCCCCCACATAACCCCAATGGTCACCGCATACCTCCAATTGCTGCCACAGGCCCCCACATAACCCCATTGGTCACCATATGCCCCCGCTGGCCCCCTTAAACCTCCAATGTCTCCCGCAAGCCGCTGCAAACCTCCACAGGGCCCCTCAAACCTCCGATGTCTCCCGCAAGCTCCCGATGTCGCCCGAAGCCCTGTAAAGTCCGGGGGAACACCTCTCTCTAAAGGGGTTCCCCCCGTGACTTTGCTCAACCCCGCTCCAGCTCTGCCTTCTCGCCACCGCGAGCGGGATCTCCCTTCTCCTCCGCTTCCCGCGGCGGCTACTGATCTCGTGCATGCGCGCGCACGGCCAAGGACTTTTACGTCCTCCCTTAGGGGGAGTTCCCGCCCCCAGCTGAGGCCGTGCGCGCCTTTCCCGCGTGGCGCACATGCCTGATGCGCGTGCACCGCTCACAAGCTGCACATCTAGCACAGCTGTGGTGAGTTTCTCCCTACCAATCACTATCTTTCCTGGGACCGCTCCCTCGTTACTCCCCCTCTACCTATTGGTCCTTCCTCCTACTTATACCTTGCTCAGCCATTCATTCTTTGGCTGAGCATAGCTTTGTATGACCTGTGTTAACCACGGTCGTGCCTGCCTCAGTTCCTGTCTCTTTGTCTCCTTAGTGATCCCTTGCGTACCGAACCGGCCTGGCTGTGGATCCGCTCTGGTCTTCTACCATTGGTTTGTATCCTGACCTCCTGGACTCCCCGACCCCTTCACCTCGGTTTGCGGATTCTGACCTACCACCCGGCTCTGGACCGCAGGCTCTCGGTACCACCTATCTTCTGGAACCTCCCTTCTCGTCTGGCGAGTATCTTACTTTATCTTATACTCCCAGACGGTTCCAGACACCTATTTTCCACTTTCCAGGCGTGTCCCCGTAGCTGTGGGTGTAGTTTGTTACCATCTCACCTCAGTTTCGGGGTCCCTCCTTGTCCGTGGTGAGTACAGCGTAACATTATGCTCAGACATGGACCCCGAAGAGGTTGAGCAATCAAGCCCCATGCAGCAACTTCTCCAGCTAGAGGCGCAGCTTGCCTCCATGGTGCAGGATCTCTCTAAACTCTCCTCATTGCAGCCTTCCCCAGGCTCCTCTGCCATGGCAGCTGCGGCGTTTCCCTCCCCGGTTCTTCCCGTGGCTGTGGATCCTCATCTCCCAGCTCCCAACCGCTATGCAGGGGATCCCCATGAGTGCAGAGGGTTTCTTAATAAGTGTGAGATGCAATTTGAATTATCTCCTTTGCGCTTCCCCACTGCTCGTTCAAAGGTGGCTAATATTATGTCTCTCTTGAACGGAAAGGCCCTAGTCTGGGCATCCCCCATCTGGGAGCGTGAGCCTGCCATGACGCATGACTATTCTCGCTTTGTTCGAGAATTCAGGCAAGTATACGATACGCCTGGTCGTCAAATTACGGCAGATTCTTCTCTCTTCCATATTTCCCAGGGTACTCGTCCTGTCGCCGAGTATGCTTTGGACTTCCGGACCATTGCGGTGGAGATCTCCTGGAATGATGGCTCACTATCAGCAGCCTCTTGGCAGGGTCTGTCGGATGCCATCAAGGACCAGCTGGCCACTATGGAGAGACCCACCAGATTGGAGGATCTCATTGTGGTCTGCATCCGCGTGGACCAACAGCTATGAGAGAGGAGACTTGAACGCGCTCTTCCTCGTACCAACTCCTCCCGATCTTCCAGCTGCCGTCTCATCCATCACGTCCCCCAACCCATGGATGAGCCCGAACCTATGCAGCTCGGAGGTCAACGTCTATCCGCATCTGAGAGACAGCGCCAATGAGATGGTGGACTGTGCCATTACTGCAGTCATCCCGGTCATCTGCTGGTAAGCTGTCCTCTGCGACCGGGAAACGCCAGGACCCAATAAGGTATGAGAGGGTCTCATTGGGTATAATCTCTTCTCCTCTTTCTTCTTCTAAAGTACTTCCAAATCGTATAATGTTGCCTATTTCTCTGGCCTGGAATAACTCCCTGATCCCCGCCTCTACATTTATAGATTCTGGGTCTCAGGGGAACTTTATTGATCAGAGTTTTGCCTATAGGAATGGGATTCCCTTTCGAACTAAGGCTGTTCCAGTTGGTCTGGAGGCCATAGATGGGCGTCCACTCCAACCAGCCTTTATTTATCTGGAGACTTGTCCTCTATCCCTCTCCACGGAGGACGGTCTCCAAGAGAAGATTATCTTGGACGTGATCCATACTCCATCGGTAGATGTAATTCTAGGACTCCCCTGGCTGCAACTTCATAACCCACAATTAGATTGGGTTGGTAAGGAGCCCATACAATGGAGCCCCCAGTGCCTTAAGACCTGTCTTCCCCCAAACGGTCGTTAGCCGGAGTGGAATTACCCGCAGAGTATAAAACTTCCCTTCCAACGGTCTACTGGGACTTGGCGGACGATTTTGATAAGGTCCGTTCTGAAGTGTTACCTCCTCATAGATACTTTGACGGTCATATTGAGCTTCTTCCCGGTGCTACCTTACCCAAGAGCCGTTCTTACTCCCTATCCATACCTGAGACCAAGGCCATGACCGAGTATATCCAGGATAATTTGAGGAAGGGTTTCATCCGCAATTCTTCATCTTCAGCTGGAGCTGGATTTTTTTTGTTAAGAAAAAGGATGGTTCCTTGCGCTCCTGTATTGACTACAGAGGTCTTAACAAAATTACGATCAAGAACCGTTACCCCCTGCCACTTATTTCCGAACTCTTCGATCTTTTACAGGGGGCAACAATTTTTTCCAAACTTGATCTCCGCGGAGCCTATAACCTTGTTCGCATCCGTCAGGGCGACGAATGGAAGACCGCCTTTAACACCTGGGATGGGCATTATGAATATCTAGTCATGCCTTTCGGCCTGTGCAATGCCCCGGCGGTCTTCCAGGAGTTTGTCAACGAGATCTTCCGTGATCTCCTCGACAGCTTCGTTATCGTATACCTTGACGATATCCTTATTTTTTCCAAATCCCTCTCTGACCACATTCAACACACCAAGATAGTCCTGTCCCGCCTTCGGGAGAACAATCTCTATGCTAAACTAGAGAAATGTTCTTTTCATCTTTCTTCCATTCCCTTTCTTGGATATATAATTTCTAGCACTGGCTTCTCTATGGACCCAGTCAAACTCAAGGCTGTCTTAGAATGGCCACAACCCACTTCCCTGAAAGCCATACAGCGATTCTTGGGATTTGCGAATTACTATCGTAAATTCATCAAGAATTTTTCTTCTACCGTGGCCCCCATTACTGCCCTCACCAAAAAGGGAGCTAAGGCAGCAGTCTGGTCTCCTGTAGCTCTCCAAGCTTTCGACTCCCTCAAAAAATCTTTTGCTTCTGCTCCTATTTTGCGTCACCCTGATCCCGGGCTCCCCTTTACCCTAGAGGTAGACGCACCCGACGTCGGTGCTGGCACCATTCTCTCTCAGAGACAGTCCCCACAGGCCAAACTTCATCCCTGTGGGTTCTTTTAAAAAAAAAATTCTTTGGCAGAACCGAACTATGATGTCGGAAACAGAGAGCTCCTGGCTATTAAACTCGCCCTTCGGGAATGGAGACATCTTCTGGAGGGAACGGAGATCCCCATTTCGATCTTTACTGATCATAAAAACTAACTTTACATTGAGAGTGCACGTCGCCTTGGGGCGCTTCAGGCTCGATGGTCTCTTTTTTTTCCGAGATTTAATTATCTCATATCTTACATTCCTGGTTCAAAGAATCAAAAGGCAGACGCACTCTCACGTCAATTCCTGTTTGAAGATAATTCTGAGATTATCTCCGAAACAATCTTACCCTCCAAATATATTGTTTCGGCCAATTCTTTTGATATCCTGGATCAGGTCATGGCAGCACAATCTAATCTCCCGAGGTGCCTTAAGGTGCCGGTCGGCCGTCTGTTTGCAGCTGCACGCTTCCTTAAGAAGATGCTTGAGTGGGGTCATTCTTCTAGGTCAGCCGGTCATCCAGGCATTAGCAGGACTTCTGACCTCATTGGTCGTACCTTTTGGTGGCCAACCATGTTGCAGGACATTTCAGAGTACGTAAAGATTTGTCCAATCTGCGCCCAGGATAAGACCGCTTGTAAAATGCCGTACGGCCTTCTACATCTCCTCCCTATACCAGAACGCCCGATGGAGTCATCTGTCCATGGACTTTGTGGTGGAAATTCCAACCTCTAAAGGGATGAACAACATTTTGGTTGTCGTGGATCGTTTTTCCAAACAGGCCCATTTCATTCCTCTCAAAGGCCTTCCCAATTCCCCTACCCTGGCAGACATTTTTGTTAAGGAAATATTCCGCATTCACAGAGTTCCTCTTTCCATCATATCCGATCAAGGTACACAATTTGTCTCAAACTTTTGGCGAGCTTTCGTTCGCAGGATGGATACCACCCTCCATTTTTCGTCCGGGTATCATCCCCAAACTAATGGGCAAACCGAGAGAACGAACCAAACTCTGGAGCAATACCTCCGATGCTTCATCGCAGACAGCCAGGACAATTGGGTAGATTTACTTCCGTTTGCAGAGTTCTCCCATAACTCTTTAAAGAACAGCTACACGTTAAAAATCCCCTTTTTCATTAATTATGGTTTTCACCCGGGTCAGCTGCCCATCACCTCAGTTCCTTCCGGGGCTCCAGCGACCGATGATCGAATCAAGGATCTTCAGGAATCCTGGAAAAGGATCCAAAAGGCTTTGAGAAATGCAACCCATAGACAAAAGGCACAGGCAGATCGTCGCCGTCGTCAGGCACCAGTCTTCAAACCAGGGGATAAGGTCTGGCTCTCCTCCAAGAACATTAGACTGAAGACTCCAAGCCACAAAACGGCTCCCAGGTTCTTGGGTCCATTCTCAGTAGTAGAACGGATCAATCCTGTGGCATATCATCTGGATCTTCCCCCATCCATGAGGAAACCCTCCGTGTTCCACGTGTCACTGCTGAAACCTGTGTCCCAGAGTCCACGGTTCCATAGGACACCGATTGACCCTAGAACAGTCATTGTTCAGGGGCAGGAAGAGTTCGAAATCCAGTCTATTTTGGATTCCAGGAGGACGAGGGGTTCGGTACAATAACGAGTTCACTGGAAGGGCTTTGGCCCAGAGGAAAGATCTTGGGTACCCTACCATCAAATACACGCCCGCAGACTGCTGAGACTCTTTCACTCCAAATTTCCCCAAAAGCCATATTGGAGTCATCCTGAGGCCGCTCCTCATGGGGGGGGTACTGTAAGGTCCGGGGGAACACCTCTCTCTAAAGGGGTTCCCCCTGTAACTTTGCTCACCCCGCTCCAGCTCTGCCTTCTCGCCGCCGCGGGCGGGATCTCCCTTCTCCTCCGCTTCCCGCGTTGGCTACTGATCTCGCGCATGCGCGCGCACGGCCGAGGACTTTTACATCCTCCCTCAGGGGGAGTTTTGGTGAATGTAAAGTCAATTTGTCATACTTTATTTAATATAGTGTGATACCATCACTGTCCTCTAGGGGCTGGAACATTGCAGTGAGTGTGCTTTCCAGTCCACAGAGAGTTCATTCCTCAAAGAGAAGCCATCAGCAACTGCTAACTAATGGAGTTAATCAGCCTGTCTGGATGAACTGAATGAGGAAGTGTTTTAAAAGACACAGGAAATTGCCAGACAGAGAGACTGTTTTCCCCAGAGAAGGGGGGAGATTGAAGTGCTCCCCAGCTGCGGAAGCTGGTTACATAATAATAATAATAATAATAATAATAATAATAATAATAATCGGTTTTTTTTTAAATACATTTAACAAGAGGTCCATTTTTATCTCATTGTTTAATTTTCAGGTATCTCCTGTTTATTTTAAAATGCATAAGCTAATTTGTTGGTTTACTTTGAGATGTTGTTATGTATATGTTGCAATACAGATCATACAGTACAGTATAAAATACATGTACCCTAACCTGATTAAACAGCATATCTTTCAACAGTTTACAGTTATCTAAAATGTTTAATATTTTTGTTTAACTTCTATATCCTTTGATTGATTGTTTTCAGTTATTGGTACAGATATTGTCTGACTAACTTTCCCCACGGCAAGGGAGAATGACTGTGTAAATTCCTGACCACACTGATACCATCTCTCTGTGGGCAAAGAGCCATGACAAACACTATTAAAAGAAATGGTACTGCTGCGACACACTTTATTCGAGCAAATACCCAGTATGTACCTGGCAGATACCTGGAATGCGCCGCTCCTCACCTCAGACAAGCCCCGTTGTGTTTGCCTTCCCAGCCATGGTTCATGCCTGGCTGACGGGCGGCTGATCTGTTAAATGATAATGATTAGGATTTAATAGGCTGCAATGCTTCGCGTGTCTACCAGATGGCATAAATTCATGAATTGTAATGCAGTATATATATATATATATATATATATACTGTGCAGTATTGCAGCCAGCGGGAATAAAATGCTTCAATCCCTGCCTTGAAAATAACACAATGCACTTGGGCAGAAAACAGTCACAAACCTCAATACACCCGAGTATACCCGAATTCGTGGGACTAGCCGAGCTCGAATAAAGTGTGTCGCCAGTGTAACTACAGTAACTAAATGTAATGTACTGCAACACGTGAATATCTACAGTATACAGTTATGTTTATCTTCTCCGCATGTGTAACACTGTGTAAAAAGTTTGCACATTACAATCTATGACTTTCAATGTAAGTACAAGTGACACAGAAACAAATACATTGTCATGCTTCATAGTTAAATTTTAGAATATTTTTCTTCTTAATAGTTCCGTCAGTCCATACTTACCATTTTTCTTTAAAAAGAAGAGTTGATTTATTATACAATATACTCTCAGACTTTGCCAAAAAAGCTCCATAAAAACATTAGCTGTGAGGATTTTTATAAGGAACAGTAAAGGGTACCTCAATGTCTATTTCAGAGTTGATTTTATGAATACAGAAAAGGTCAAACTAAAAATAACTCGACTGGATCAGATGTAAGTGTAGTAACATATGCCTCATTTAATAATGAACTCTAAATTTGCTGTGCAAGTTAAGAAGTGCCATGAATGCTAATTGTGACAGTGAAGGGTTATGAACTACCTATTTACTTGAACTGGAACAAGGTTAGGCAGTTACTGAGCTAATGAAAGCCCTAATGTACAAGATGGTCCAGTAGATGACTGACAAGAGTAGGCTAGTATCAGGAACAAGATATTTCCATATAAGTGTAAACAGCAGACAATCTGAATATGTTCAGTAAGTTTAGAGTTCAAGCTACATCTGAATATTTAACATTTACAATATTTTGTGTTTTTATGAGCAAATACATTAACATATATTGGGGTGGACACTAAATCTTAATACTATTAAGAAAGGGAGGACACCATTCTCAAAAAAAATATGTATTTGTATTTCAGAGTACATATATAAACATAGTGATAATTGCAATAAATTACATGAAGACACAAATACAAAATAGACAAAACATATATAACAGTGTTTCCTCTACCCGGTGGGAGATTTGGCCTTACGGATCATGTGGTGCATGATACCTGCTGGAACAGGAGAGCTGAGTCATCCGCCAATGGTAGAGGCGACACAGGATCAGGCTTTTGGGGTTCATACCCCACATATCTCTTTGCAGTGCAGTGCCTCCCTCTACCGTAGGCTCCAGGAACTGCAGGTGATCTCCCACAGTAGAACTATTACCTCCCCCCAGTAAGGTCACGCACAAGGCAGGAGGTAAATGCAAATAGGAACGGTTAATTACTCTTCTGTACAGTTACAGGAACGAGGCAGGTTCTGCCCGATGCAGTCTATCAGCTATTCACCAAAGGAGGGTCCCTGGACCATCACAACAGGCCAAGGGGACCTACAGCCGTCCCAGCTCTTTCCTACCTCCCTAGCAGAGGCAGAGGTATGGTCCAAACTCACTCTCCCCCGGAGGGATAAGGAAAGGATAAGGCCCATGTGATGGTGAGGGGGTAACCAAGCGCTATAATAAAGTTTAAGCCTACTTGGTTGCCCCTGAACTGTGGTTTGGGGTCCTAGAGTGTCAGCTCTTGGGCCCATGTATTGTGCATGCATTACTGTGACTGTGTGCAAATTATGTGACATTAAAGATTTTTTGTGTGTTTTGCCTTTCCTGGGGTGCTGGGACCAGTAGATATCTAGGCTGTAAGTTTCTTGCGACTCACCACCAGGATGTCCTGCTGCAGCACAAAGAGGAAAGGTAAAGGGGCACCAGGGGTAAGGTACTCCTAGACCTGTACCGGGGTCCCCAGTGTAATGCAGGGATGCCCAGTATGTGCCCAGACTCCCTAAATCTAGTATAAAGTTTGGGGGTAGCTCTAGCCAGAGATAAGGCTGTGAGAGTTTTAAAATTAAAGTTAAAATGTTTAAAAGTCTAGTTTGCTCTGTGTAAGAAATAAAGGCTAGTGTAAGGGGAAACATTTAGTTTTTACACTCTATTTCATACACCAAAGAACTGTAACACATTTTATCAGCAGAATGTATAAAAGTATATTTTATTAAACCGCAGTGTTTTAAAAAAAGTTTTACGTTATACATTAAACAAGGTAGGGTTGCTTTTCTGAAGCCATAGGTGCCAGCTTTCACAAATCTCGCAAAGGGTGTGAGTGCTAGAGATGAAGTTCCCACACTTGTTGGTTGGCAGTATTGCTGTGGGACTGACTTTGCAAATGTCATAAAAAAGTTAGTAGCCTGCCCAGAGAGCAGATTCCTAAGAGATCAGAACACCGATCCGACCTGTGATTCCAAGGTCCAAAGTGTGTAACCTTCACGGAGGGGTCGGACCAACTATAAGAAGCCTTGCAGAGACAGCAAGGAAACAGCAACAGGAAAGTAAGCAGAAAGGTTTCTAAGTCACACGTTCAGTACCATTTGGAGTGGAAAGTGAGGGAGATGCTGGAGGCTCATGCCGATTTGAGCTCCAGAACTTTTCGGGCTAAGACCAAGTCAACCAACGGACTATTTCAAGACTTTCTTTCAACCAGGAAAGTTAGTTTTTCAACCCCAAAACCACAGAAAGTGTATTTTCTTCTGGCAGTTGTAATCCAATGTGTGTTTGCCTGTTTCATACGGAGTAAATCACAATTTATTTTACTTATTGGCTTTGCTCAGTGATATGATCCCAGTATAAATGTGTAAGTACTTGGTCTCCCTTTACAGGCTTATTTACTTGTGGCAGCATGTGGGATCATATATCCTATGTTTTAAAATCCTGCAGCATATTACAACACAAATTACAACATAGTGAGAAACTCGAATATTGTGAGCTCTCCAAACCAAAGGTAACTTACACACATTTTACAAAGCAGAGAAAGTGCAGGTTCTCAGTGTCACTTAGCGGCGGCAGCAGCAGCAAGTAAGGAGGGAACATGCCGCACTGAATGTGTTCCCCAATTTCTACCCCCCTTCCCCTTTGAGTATCGGCCTCAGGACGATTCCTATATGGCTTATTCGGAAACCTGGCATGGAACCGCCTTAGTTATCCTGGAGCATTGATCTGGCGAAGTGGTATCCATGAGTGTTCTTCGGGTCTGCAAACTTTCCAATTAACTAAAAATTGGAATCCTCTTCTGGACTGTGTACACACAGAAAACACACAGAATGCCTGCTCAGCCTGCCGAAAAGAAACAAAACTTATACTTCCTAGAGTTGTGCTGTCAGGGTATACACATATTGGATTACACAACAGAGAGAAAGGACCCTATGGGGACGCACACTAAACTCTACTAATAGAATAATATATACATTTTATTAATAATTACATAAGATACGAATGTGAACACAGATAAAAATAGCGCTAGCACAGCATATGATTCAATCATGTAGCAATGACATCTCCAGTGTGTAGAGACGAAAAAAGTATATCTGATGAGTAGTATACAAGGCACACAAGCATATATTGAAATTTATGTTACAAAAGCAATCTACTGTAGGACATGGTGGAATCGTACTTCTTTAGAGCGTTATCTTGAGCAGCATCTCATACCTAGGGGACTCAGAGTTCAAGTATTTCCCTCATTTGAATTCAGTAATACTGATCTCTAGTATAAATGGGAGGCTGCTCTAGATAAATGCTTAGCTGAGCTTATGAATATTTTGATTCTTAATGACGAATCCACATTGAGTGATTTGCGCACACAGATTGATACTCTTAAGAGTGGTTTAGATCTGACAGCTGCAAACGATATTGCCAATATAGAAAAAGAATTAGCTTCCTATGTGACTGAACTTATCGTTTTCAAACAGAAGAAATATAACAGAGACTTAGCGGATCTTAAAGACAACAAAGTATAAAGTGGGGACATAACCGTCTTAATAGACGCAATAATAGAAAGCAAACTAGGATCCCCACCAATACACATGATCCTGAATCTGGTTTCATCACTTCCGATATTGAATCTTCAGATGGGGAAGCAAGAACTCTGACCACCAGAGACTCTTATAATTCTTTTTTAGGGGTAGGCCCAAGTCACCGTGGAATAGATCCAGGACAAGAAGGGGCAAAGCGGGTCCTAAGAGGCAACAGGAACGTACAAGGAACATCTTACAACAAGAAGATTCAGACCAAAACCAAAAAATTAATGAGTTGGCGATTATCAACTTAGCCAATGTGGAGTTATCTCTGGATCAAACCTCAGTTCTTAAATTAGGTTTATCATTCTCCCCTTCTTTTTCGGCAGACAGGTTTGACTGGATTAAAGATCTCAACCTGTTCTGTCAAAAAATTTTGCTTCATAAATTTTATTCTAAAAATAGAATGAGTACGGATCATGAATTACAACTGCATACTGAGCCTCTATGGACTAGCCAAGAACTTAGGCTAATCGAAGACATGGAGGTACAGTTTTGGGAAGTTACAGGAGGGTCTGCTGGGGATCAGGTGTCTGCTAAATTTCTGCCAATTAATAAGAAATCTGTTTTTTGTCCTCCACTGCAGACTTGTTCTCAGGTTGAAGTCTTTGCTTCTCTGGTGACGAAGGAATTTACATAAATCACCACTACTAGAGGAACTTCCAACCTTACCAAAGGTGAATATTTAGCCATCCAACAACTGAGAGATATGACCGATTTGGTCATTAAACCCTCAGACAAAGGGGGGAACGTAGTCCTTTGGCCTAAGGCCGTGTATGAAAAAGAGGCCTTCCGTCAACTTAAGGACAAATTATGTTATGAACAACTTCCTAGTGACCCTACCAGTAAATTTATAACCAATTTGGATGTATCTGGCATAGGAGGGCTTTGTGAGCCCATTTGCCATTTCCTAGATCTTTTTTTAGACCTTTTGTTGATACACTCCTTCTCATTTAAGGGATACAACTGATTTTTTACTTATGCTGGCCCAGGTTGTCCTGGAGGGAGGTACCGTGCTGGCCACCTGTGATGTTGAAAATCTTTATAGGAACTTTGCTGCCCTCAGGAATGAATGAGTACATGGGGTATGCAAGGTTCCTTTGACGATCCACTGACATCGCTACATAATTACACCAGTGCATATGTACATCTTTGTGTAAGTCCCTCATTTCTCCTTAGTGTCTTACAGTATGTATATAAGAAATTCAAATATCTTACTATTTTTGTATACATAGGTTCATTTAAGGTTCATAGGTTGCTTGCAATTCAACTAATTCCTTTTTGTATTTATTGCCCTTAGTCATTTTATACATGTATATAGATTTTTTTAAATAATCACTCTCCCATACATGTTCTCTGTGTTCTTCATTAATTTATTTTCTTTATTCCTTTCTGCATTTAGGCAGTTAATGTCTGCCTCACTTTGGTTACACCTCTAATGAAGGAGGGACTACTAAGCTAGTCTATCACTACTACCTTATCCAGCTGATCCACTGCCCTGAAGACTCCATACGTCACAGCATAAGCAACTACAAATATGGCTGTTACTGCTCTGCACGTTAAGCCCCCGGACGAAGCAGGTGGTGAAACTTGCACGTCGGGGCTTGTCTGTCTTACTTGAACCCGGTGGTGTCCTCAGCTATCATCATCATCATCTCCTGCTGTTCTGTGTGCTCAGTACCTCCGTTCCTCATTTCCGTTACTCAGGGAGCATGCGCAGTGTGGCGGCTGTAGTTCCGGTTTACCCTTCCTGAACTCACGAGCACCTACCAGTCGGGGTTAATTTTTCACCTTCTTGGACTCATGCTGGACTTGTGCTAAGTACCCATATGTACCTCTTATGGCTTTGTTTGTTAGCTGCCATTTCATATGTTCCTCTGTGTGTGTCTAATCACCGTGCAATTACTCCTTTATTTTTATGCTAGCTTGTTGTAACTTTACATCAATTTACCACAGTTAGAGGCTTTATTCTGACTTGCCTGTCTGAGTGTTTAGAGGCAATTACTTTTTGCCTCTACACTTTTACATTCATGGGTTAATTACTATACATTAGCACACAGGACCATCATTTTTGAATCCATATCCACCCAGCAGAACATAATGCTGTCTCTCCTTTCACATTAGCTTATTTTCAGCTCGTTATTTATTCAGTCAGGAGTGTTCAGTATTACTTTAGCCCTAATGGACACCACTGGTTCTTTTATTTTCTTTTGTTTTGTGTTTGTATGTGATGAATACATTTTGATACAATTAATTTATGTAGAGTGCTAATTTTTGGGATACTTTGTTTCTTTGCAGGTTTTCATATTATTCTAATCCCCAGCACCGTCAGTAGCATGGGCATCCGCAGAAAAATTTTCGGGGGGGGCAAAATTTTAACGGTCAGTGCCCGGCGTAAAAGTGGTGCTGAGTGCACTGTGGCTGGCGAGCGAGCCCGACCAGCATAAGGGGGATTGTAACTCTCGAGAAAATGTTGAAAAAAAGAGTGTGCAAATGGTGCATTTTCAAGCAAATTTGAAAAAGCTTGAAGGTTAATAAAGCAATTGTGAAAGTGTAGTTATGACATCAAAAAAGAGCAGATACTCAGGGTTGCAGGATCTGGTGGGTGCCTGGAGAACTTGCCATGTAACTGGCGCTTAAGTGCAGAAATTCCAGCCGTACTACTACATTTTACGGCTGCTTCTCTGCGCAGGATCCTCCGACATGATGTGTACCAGGTGGGGCACAAGAAAAAGAAATGGGGATCATTAAATACTCTGCTCATCACCGGGCTGGCGGCATTGAATAAACTGTGGGTTGTAGATGAGCTGCAGGGAGTTGAAAAATCCCTTTAAAGTTCTCATGCTAGGAGATCCAAGCTTTCCTTGCATAATGCATAGTTATATTGGTAAGATGAGATTTGTGAACTTCAAATAACTCACCTACAATGCACTATTTATTGAATACAGCCCTGTATACAGTAATAGAAACTTGAAAAAGGGTATATATACTTCTAATAAAAAAAAAACCCTTCAGTACTGCAAAACCAACTCTTTTTCAAAAAAGCAAGGAAAACAGAATGTTTTCTTTATATAACCCTCACCCAATAAGGTTTTCCCTTGGTGGCATGCTTCATCATTGGGTCCATCCCATTCCGCTGCGGAACGGGGCGTGCTGCGACCTACGAGCTATGTGGGGGCACTTATTAGTATGACTGTACACACACAATATATATATATACTGTAGTGCCAGATTTCACTTGCCACAGCACTAGATTGCACCAACAGCAGCAGATTGCAACCAAAACACTTGCCACACAGCACCAGTTATAACCCCCCAGCACTTGCCTTAGCATTGGATGTATCCACATTATTCACCAGATATAATCCCACATTTCCGCTCCCCCGTTTTTCTGAGTGCTTGCTTGCTTTCCCTTGTTTTTCACTGTCTGCTTCTCCTTGTTTTTTCAACAACACACAAGACACAGCACAGGGTTTTTTCTATCAGGTGCTCCCTCTCTCTCCCCATCTTTCTTTTTCCATCCATAGTAGCATCATGCTCCTTTGTCTCTCTTTTGCTGTATCTATTTTACTTTTACTCTCTCTCTCTCTCGCTGCTCTCTCACTCTCATCCTGCCCCGTCTTGCTTTTTCCATAATATTTCTCCATTCTCTCAGAATCTTTCTCACACTCTATTCAGCTCAGCTTAATAAATAGCCACCATGATGCATGTGGTGGCACTGGCACCCAGCGAAACGTCGTGTTTTCTTTGTACCCTAATTTTCAAATTGTTGCCAATTCCAAATGCTACCCACCCCCCTGTGATGTAGTCCCCGCAGCTGATGAGATGTATGCATAATAAAGGAGTCGGCTCTCACAGCGTAATGAGAGGAACTTAACTCATATGCTGCTGATGGACTATGAAACCCCCTAAGAAAAATATAATACTAATGCTTAGTAATAAACAAGAACACTGCTAGCGAAATGGACACTTACTGTAGGTTCAGGTTTACATATACAACTATTGGACTAGTTTAATATCCAGATATGTACTCAGATAGGCAAAAAGCAAAGTCGTTCTATTTAAAAGTAACCCCCTAGCTGCCACAGCAAACTGGCATATAGAAAGCAGAAGATAAACAAAACATATAGACATCTAGAAAATAGATAAAGGAAAAAATTAAAAAAAAACTAGTATAAGAATATAACTAGACTACTATAACTATACATTTTTATAATAACATAGGAAAGAATAGAGATACTAACTATAAACTAATCTACTGTATATATAAAGAATCAATTTACACCTGTGTTCTTAAAATAACATATATAAAAACACCAAATGTAAACAGAATCCCATGTCTATTAAAACAGGAATGATGTATAGGAACTGATTTGTGAGGATATATAAAGTATTACATTAGCAGGTTATTGGATACAGACATAACCATATAGAACACCAATATCATATTCAATACTGCAGATGCTGAAATATATGTTATTTGTAATATTTATAATATACAAAATATACATTTAGTGAAATTAATCTGCATAGTTTATCATAATAACAGTAAATCCCCCTAAATGATCTAAAGGGGTATACAGTCAATACAATGTATGTATACTATTTTGTGAATATTCACTTCCATACTGCAGATATAAAAATTTACATTAAATGCCATATAATTATATGCATTGATCAGTTAAGATTGAAATAATTTTAATATACATTTAGCAGAATAGATCCGCATGGTTTATTATAATGGCAGTAAATACCCATACATAATCTAAAGGGATATACACTCAATATAACGAATATATGGTGTCTTCTAATTATTCATTTTAGAAAAATGAGTGCTATGTGTAGTAGTGTAGACTACCGAAAATGGGCAAGCTCCCAATCCACATTGATACCTTGTGGATGGAGGCTGTCATTGCAAAAGATCCAAGACATCTCTTTTTGATTAAGGATTTTTAGTCTATTTCCGCCTCTTTGCATAACGGGCACATGTTCAAGCCCCATAAAGGAAAAACCCTTTATACCTCCTAAATGACAAGAGGAAAAGTGTCGGGGGACCGGATGTAATAAATCCTTTTTCTTTATCAGGCGCACATGTTCTTGAATTCTTATTTTTAATGCTCTTATTGTGCGCCCAATATACATCTTATTACACCCACATCTAATCATATATTTTTCTAAAATGAATAATTAGAAGACACCATATATTTGTTATATTGAGTGTATATCCCTTTAGATTATGTATGGGTATTTACTGCCATTATAATAAACCATGCGGATCTATTCTGCTAAATGTATATTAAAATTATTTCAATCTTAACTGATCAATGCATATAATTATATGGCATTTAATGTAAATTTTTATATCTGCAGTATGGAAGTGAATATTCACAAAATATTATACATACATTGTATTGACTGTATACCCCTTTAGATCATTTAGGGGGATTTACTGTTATTATGATAAACTATGCAGATTAATTTCGCTAAATGTATATTGTGTATATTATAAATATTACAAATAACATATATTTCAGCATCTGCAGTATTGAATATGATATTGGTGTTCTATATGGTTATGTCTGTATCCAATAACCTGCTAATGTAATACTTTATATATCCTCACAAATCAGTTCCTATACATCATTCCTGTTTTAATAGACATGGGATTCTGTTTACATTTGGTGTTTTTATATATGTTATTTTAAGAACACATTAGGTGTATATTGATTCTTTATATAGTTATAGATTAGTTTATAGTTAGTATCTCTATTCTTTCCTATGTTATTATAAAAATGTATAGTTATAGTAGTCTAGTTATATTCTTATACTAGTTTTTTTAATTTTTTCCTTTATCTATTTTCTAGATGTCTACAGTATATGTTTTGTTTATCTTCTGTTTTCTATATGCCAGTTTGCTGTGGCCGCTAGGGGGTTAATTTTAAATAGAACGACTTTGCTTTTTGCCTATCTGAGTACATATCTGGATAATAAACTAGTCCAATAGTTGTATGTGTAAACCTGAACCTAAGTGTCCATTTCGCTAGCCGTGTTCTTGTTTATTACTAAGCATTAGTATTATATTTTTCTTAGGGGGTTTCATAGTCCATCAGCAGCATATGAGTTAAGTTCCTCTCATTACGCTGTTAGAGCTGACTCCTTTATCATGCATACATCTCATCAGCTGCGGGGACTACGTCACAGGAGGGTAGGTATTCCCATCCTCACGCAGGAACCCAGGGCTATTTAGGGTACGTCTCTGGCTGCCACAAAGCACTCTTTGATAGAGTCGCAAGACGAAACGCGTCAGAGAATTGTCTCTCATGTTTTTTAATCGGGCTTTCATGCCATAATGAAGTTTTTTCACTGCACGTTGCCTCCAGCCTGATATCATCAAGCAGTACTCAGAGTCCCCTTACCTACCTTCTGCACTCAGCCGCTGGGACGGACGCATGCGACGGAGCAGCTGAGCTTTCTCCCCACAGCAGCACACCGGCATCAGGGCAGCAATGTGAGTACAGACACTCTCTGCCGAGAAGACCCGCTGGGATCGCGAGACCCGCCAAAAAAGGGACCGCCGGGTGGGACCAACACACTGGTCAGGTTAGAGGTTTCCCTCCCTACAGTGGTATGTCTACGGTGTTTTAAATTTCGCTGCAATTACATGACGGATTTATCGTTTTATTGGGGATAGAAAACCCTGCTCACAGATCACTATATATCCTGGACCCACCAATTGATTATTGTATGCATATAAGCCTTCACAGATGTTACTTTAGAGCACCCAATTAGGGATTGGTTTCCCTTACTAGTCTGCATTGTCTTTTGTGGTAGCTCATCACACACCTGTGACTAGAATATTATGGATAAGGTCCAGTGATACCGATTTTCAAACGATTTTCAGGCTGGTTTTTTGGCTTCTGTGCTTATCGATTTTATATATATCCACTTTTTTCATCTTTTTATTTTTCTTGCAATTACTGAGCATTAGGAGTTCTTTTTTATCAGGACTGTTTTATAGGGACTGTTTACATATTGCCAGTCAATGGATGACATATTAGAAGATATGGTGCAGGATGATGGGGCAGACACCTTTGTATTTAGATGCAGTGATCACACTAAACGAAGCAGAAAAGCTGAACATGTTTTTGATGAAACCGGCAATGTTTTCTGTGAGGAATCATCAGACCTTGTTACTTATTTTCAAAAGTTGGAACAACTTTTATCTCTTAACATCAGACTATGGTGGGACATAACCTCCTTGGATAACTATGTGAGAGTTAATATGATTCCAAGGGGGTTGCGGATAAAAAAATCTCCCACCTTCGGTTTTGTTAATAAGGACTTTGAGAATAAATGGAGGTCGGTTCTAGATGAATGCTCCTTTAAGCTAATAGGATTAATTATAGCCCAGAAACAAGAAGAGAGATCAGTCTTGGAAAAAGAAGTTAACGAGTTGAAAACTAAACTGAAATCCTTTAACAAAATGGAATATTTCAGAAATAATGATATGATCTTGTCCCAGAACATAGATGAGGTGGAGAAAACAATTTTGGAGAAAAAGCAGTCTAAATTCGAGAGGGATAAACAAGACTATCTAAAAAAACAAGTGTATTATTGGGAAAGACCCCCAAACCCAAATATTAATCGATCCAGAGGTAGATCAAAATCCCACAGAGTAAAATCAGTGATAGAAGTAATCAGGGGAAGGGTTTTGTCCATCCTACCCCCAAAAAATCAATACTTAAAAACAAATATGCAGAAGTATCCAGTGCAGACTCCGATAACTCTGAGGGGGGAAATAGAAATACCTCAATTTCGTTTGAAAAAGATAAAAATTAGGACTTTTGGAGGAAGAAGAATACGGGAGGGGTCTATCATGACACCGCAAACCCAGATCGAATAAATGCTGCTGTTCATACCTATGAGGAGGATACAAGACCGTCCACCTCTTCCTCTTCACCCGCTTTTTTAGGACGCGGAGGCCCAAAAGGAAGAGGGGACTTTCAAAGAGGGGCCACAAAGAGGAAGAAGTACAACTAATGGAGGACAATGTTATTAATATTTCAAATGCTACGTTGACTTTGGACCAACTAAAACTCCTTAATAAGGGCCTTAACTTTGCCCCACAAAGTAACTTCAGCCTCTTTGATACTATAATAGATTTGCAGTGTTTCACACGTAAATTGGCCCTAACAAAATTATTTTCTCCAGGTGTTGTTTCAGCAGACGAGCCAGCAGAGGATCCTGATAACACTATGGCAGACAATATGAGTACATGTGATGTGGGCATACATAGACAGTCTCTCTCTTATAGAGAACATTGTGCTGTTGCAGACCTGGAGGGTCTTTTTGATGAACAAGCTAGTGGTTTACCACCTTATGATCTTTCAACTGATTTTTTCCAACATGAGCATACACAATTTAAGAGGAAATCAATCATCTGTGCCAATAATTCTAAGGGACACGTTTCCCTCCAGCTATGGAGCTTCCTCAGGGTCATTTTTGCAAACGAAGAAAGGCGAAGCTATTTATAGGGGCTGATTGCATTGACACACCAATCGCAGCTCCGCGCATGCGCAGATCAATGATTAAAGAGTTGTAAAAAAGTTTACCCTGCGCATGCGCATATGTCGCTATATTACGGTGGAAAATCTAACTTTTAAATGGATCAATGCATACATCCCAGGAGTTGAAAGGCACTGGACAAATAATATCCAATCGCATAGCTCATACAGACTCACCTACTCCGCAATGTTGGTCAGCTGCAGACATCGCTATTACTGCCAGTGCGCATGCGTGATAACTCAGTCTCTGCTGCTATTGCCTGAGACGTAATGCGCATGCGTCGCCTGATGGGATAGAATTTGATGCTGAGTGGAGAATAACTCTCCTCCACATACCAAACATTGCTGAGTTGCCTCTAAAGATCTTTGCGCATGCGTGCCGACATAGTAGTGTTTTCTTCTGTTTTCTATATGCCAGTTTGCTGTGGCAGCTAGGGGGTTACTTTTAAATAGAACGACTTTGCTTTTTGCCTATCTGAGTACATATCTGGATATTAAACTAGTCCAATAGTTGTATGTGTAAACCTGAACCTAAGTGTCCATTTCGCTAGCAGTGTTCTTGTTTATTACTAAGCATTAGTATTATATTTTTCTTAAGGGGTTTCATAGTCCATCAGCAGCATATGAGTTAAGTTCTTCTCATTACGCTGTGAGAGCCGACTCCGTTATTGTGCATACATCTCATCAGCTGCGGGAACTACGTCACAGGGGGGTGGGTACACTGGCGACACACTTTATTCGAGCTCGGCTAGTCCCACGAATTCGGGTATACCCGGGTGTATTGAGGTTTGTGACTGTTTTCTGCCCGAGTGCATTGAGGTATTTTCCAGGCAGGGATTGAAGCACTTTATTCCCGCTGGCTGCAATACTGCACAGTATATATATATATACTGCATTACAATTCATGAATTTATGCCATCTGGTAGACACGCGAAGCATTGCAGCCTATTAAATCCTAATCATTATCATTTAACAGATCAGCCGCCCGTCAGCCAGGCATGAACCCAGGCTGGGAAGGCAAACTCAACGGGGCTTGTCAGAGGTGAGGAGCGGCGCATTCCAGGTATCTGCCAGGTACATACTGGGTATTTGCTCGAATAAAGTGTGTCGGTGCAGTATTCCCATCCTCACGCAGGAACCCAGGGCTATTTAGGGTACGTCTCTGGCTGCCACAAAGCACTCTTTGATAAAGTCGCAAGACGAAACGCGTCAGAGAATTGTCTCTCATGTTTTTTAATCGGGCTTTCATGCCATAATAAAGTTTTTTCACCGCACGTTGCCTCCAGCCTGATATCATCAAGCAGTGCTCAGAGTCCCCTTACCTACCTTCTGCACTCAGCCGCTGGGACGGACGCACGCGACGGAGCAGCTGAGCTTTCTCCCCACAGCAGCACACCGGCATCAGGGCAGCAATGTGAGTACAGACACTCTATGCCGAGAAGACCCGCTGGGATCGCGAGACCCGCCAAAGAAGGGACCGCCGGGTGGGACCAACACAACGGTCAGGTTAGAGGTTTCCCTCCCTACAATGGTATGTCTACAGTGTTTTAGATTTCGCTGCTATTACATGACGGATTTATCGTTTTATTGGGGATAGAAAACCCTGCTCACAGATCACTATATATCCTGGACCCACCAATTGATTATTGTATGCATATAAGCCTTCACAGATGTTACTTTAGAGCACCCAATTAGGGATTGGTTTCCCTTACTAGTCTACTCTGCAGAGTGCCGGGGCCGCCGGGGCCTATTATGCAGAGAGAGTGCTGCTGCCTGCGTCTTTATTCTTAAGCAGACTCTCTGAATTGTGAGCCTGCGCAAATTGATGACGAGTCAGAGGAGGCGAGAGCATGATGGGCGGGAGGCCGCGTGATGAGTGTGGAGGTCAGAGTCGGACCATGATTGGTCCGACTCAGGGACTGGGTCATCAAGGGACGGCGGCGGCTCTCTCATTGGTAGCGCTCAGCTACCAATGGTGACTGGACTTGTTGGCGCCGGCGCCGTCGCAGCTCAATGGCGGGCCCGGCCGCGGCACAGATTGGTCCCGTCTTGGGAGTGAGGCGGCTCTACCGGAGTCTGTTTTTGGCATTTATAGCACCATTAACATACTTTACGGCGCCCAGGGCCAACAGAAATCATGGGGCCCAGGACTCTCAGCTTCTGGGAAACATCGAATCCCTACACCCCACTCTTGGAATTAAGGGAAGAGAGTGTACAACACAAAAGAGAAAACACCAGAGAGGTAATAGAGTGAGAGGAAGAGAAAGGAAGAGAATAAAGAAAGAGAGTATTGATATTGCTAAGATGTTCAATGATGCGTGTCCGAATGTGTCTTGTGGTCTTCCCTACATATTGTAGCCCACATGGGCACTGCAGAACATATATAACATAGTCTGTATAACAGTTAATATATTGTTTAATTTTAAAAATTTCCTTACTGTTATTACATATAAAACTTTTCTTATCTAATTGTTTATATTCACACGCCTTACAGGATGAGCACCCATAAAAACCTTCTATGCTCTTGAACCAACTTTTATTGTTTGTGTCTAATTTTTTCAGTGCACTTGGGGCCACAATATTTTTTATGTTTTGTGCTTTTTTGAAAAATATTTGAGGTTGATTTGGTAATATATCATTTAAAATTGTATCGGTTTTTAAAACGTGCCAGTGTTTTCTTAAAATTTTACCAATTTTGTTTGCCTCTTTATTATATGTAGTTAAAAAAGCAGTTTCAAAATTATTGGTGTTGGTCTTCAACATATTTTTTGGTTCAAGTTGATCTTTTCTTTGTAATAGTTTCGTCTTGTTAAAAGCTGTATCTAATGTGTCTTTTTTATATTTTTTTTGTACAAAGCGTGTCTCTAAAATTTTACATTGTTCACTAAACACTCTGTCGTCTGTACAATTCCTACGTATTCTTCTGTATTGACTATAGGGTACACCATCAATCCATCGATGGTGATGACAGCTTGAGCGTAAAATAAAATTATTACTATCAACATTTTTAAAATGCGTTTTAGTTTTTATAAACCCTTCCTCTATGTATATAACCAAATCCAGATATTCAATTGAGGTCTTGCTCGTTGTATAAGTAAAATTCAAATTTAATACATTGTTGTTCAAATTTAAAATAAATTGATCCAAACCTTGCTGATCTCCTTGCCAGATTAAAATTATATCATCAATGTAGCGCCGCCATAGGACAATGCCCTCCCACAGCATGCCATTGGGCCAGATGTTTTGGTCCTCCCAAAATCCCATAAAGAGATTTACATAGCTGGGGGCGAACTACGTCCCATGGCGGTGCCACATTTCGGAATATAAAAGATGTTATCAAATAAAAATAATTTTTTTTCTAATATAAAAGTTATGCTCTCCAACAGAAATTTCACCTGCAATTCATGTAGATCTAAATCTTTATCCAAAAAGTACTTAACAGCTTCACAACCTAAATTATGTGCAATAGAGGTATATAATGAGGAAACATCTATGGTAGCCAACATATAATCCTCTTTCCAGATAAAAGTGTCCAGAATTTGAAGTATGTCAGTTGTATCCTTTAAATAGGATTTTAATGTCTTTACAAAACCTTGTAGAAAATTATCAATGTACGCCGATAAGTTTGAGATGAGGGAATTTATACCTGAGATTATAGGCCTACCTGGGGGGTTCTTTAAACATTTGTGTATCTTAGGTAATATGTAAAATATCGGTATTTGCGGTGTTTTATTTAACAGGAATTTATATTCATGTTCAGTCAAAATACCGATATCTCTCCCTTTGTCCAGATGCTTTTGTAGATCTATACTAAATTCTTTTGTGGGGTTTTTCTTTAAAACTTCATAAGTATGTTGATCTCCCAAAAGGCGGCTGGTTTCTATAAGGTAATCTTTTCTATTCATAATCACTATTCCCCTACCCTTGTCTGCCTGTTTTATAACGATATCAGTGTTTTCTGTAATTTCTTCTAGGGCCTTCTTTTCATCTTTTGTCAGGTTATTTCTAATTTTAGATTTATTATTCTTAGAAAGATTTTCAAAATCTTTGACAATCAAATCATAAAATACTTCTACAGTAGATGGTTACCTTTATAATATGTTGGATAAAAAGTGGACTTATTCTTTAACGTAGTATGTTTAAATTTATTTTGTTCTGTCTGAACTTTTGGATTTAAATTAGTTAGTCTGGATTCTACATTTTTACTGAGGAAAAACCTTTTCACGGTCAGTTTTCTAAGGTACCTATTTGCGTCCAAAAATAACTCAAAGTTGTTAGGCCCTGTTGTTGGGGCAAAGGATAATCCTTTAGAAATGAGGTTCAATTGTGGTGTGGATAGTGCTGTTGAACTTAAGTTAAAAATATTGTTAAAATCTTTAATACTCTCTTTTTTTATTCTCTTCCTTTCTCTTCCTCTCCCTCTTTTACCTCTCTGGTGTTTTCTCTTTTGTGTTGTACACTCTCTTCCCTTATTTCCAAGAGTGGGGTGTAGGGATTCGATGTTTCCCAGAGGCTGAGAGTTTTGTCTGACTCTAAAAAATCATCAGATCCAGTGGCTCCAATAGGGGAACGGGATCTGCTAGTCTTATGTTGCCTATCAGATTCATATCTGTCTCTCTCTCTTCTTTGAACATCTTAGCAATATCAGACGCGGTATCCTCACACATAGTGTATCTAAGCATTTTGCAAAACACCATAACTCAAATCCTAATAACCTGAAGTTTATTGCCATTGAAAATGTTTTACAGCATTGGAGAGGACGCAGCAGAGATATAGATCTAAGCAGACGTGAAATGTATTGGATACATAAACTCAACACCCTCATTCCTTATTGTCTAAATGCTGAATTTGAAATAACTCATTTTTTGACTTCCTAGTATGTTCTGCTCCTTTCTGTATATCTGTTGTGTCCATCCCTGATTAAATGATCACTGTGACATCTGCACTTTGCCTATATTTTTAAAGTCATGTTTTAATATAATAAGAGTTGTTAAATATATATTTATTACTTAATATTTTTTCTAGATGCTTTTTTAAATATTTTATCTTTTTTTGATTTTATGCCTCTGACATTCTTTTACGAATATTAATACCCGCTCTTTTTTCCTCTCTCTCCTCCTGGTTCGTCATTTCTCCCTGCCCCGTTATGAGTTAATGTAGCTCTATTTATGTATTTATTTTAGTAATTTTTCCTTATTACAGTAGTTAATAAAACCTTATGTTTTGTGATTGTTTGTTTTTTGGACCGCAGAGTTATGTGCTCGATTGTTAGGCAAACCTGTGTGTTAATTAATTTAATATGCTAATTTCTTGATTGTATAATTGATGTTAATCATCCACACTATATATTGAGGCCCACCCACAAGGGATGTTAATCTTCTCCTGAGGAAGTTGTCGAAGTACAACGAAACGCGTAGAACTTGTTTAGTCAGTTTGCTGCAGCTGCCCACGGAGTGAAGACGTCTGAGTTGCTGTTGATCCATCGCTATCCGTCTTCTTTACTCCAAACCAGATGTCGTCACCCGTTGATCGGAAGTGACGTCAGACGCCATCCATCTGCGGCAGAACGGGAGTTTCAGGAGGATGGTGTAGCAGTTTTTCCACACGGGACCAGTACTCTACTGTCTCACGATACCTCTATGTGTACATAGATTATGTACTTATTGTAAGTACATTTCTAACCTTTTTTATGTGTGATAACTACTGTCATTGCGATCTATACCATTGGTCCGTTTTTATCTTCCATGCACATTCTACCTCATCCGGATCTAAGCCTATACCATCCGTATGATCTCTCTTCGAAGTTCCCTCTGTTCTCGAATCCACCCTTCTGTTGAAGACCCATCTCCACCTATACTGACTGAGTCAGATAACTGCCTTTTTATATCCTTCTTGCTGTACTGCTGCGGCCGAGTTTATTCGAGCATTTGCCCGTTCTCGGCCGCAGCAGTAACCTGGCATGCGCCGGAGGGTGCCGGGCGCGCGCCGAAGCCTCGGAGGAGAGGCCCGCCGATCGGGGCTTCCCCCTCTCCTCACCGGGTCCGCCGGGTCCCCCGGAACGTCCTGCCGCCGTCCTCACATCCGCGCGACACCAGGGCTCCCTCGGGGAGCCCTGGGCACGCGTACAGGCGGCACAGGCACCCGATGACGCGTGACCGCGCATCGGTGATGCGCGGCACGCTGAGGGAGTGCGGCTCGCAAGCCGGGACATATCCCGGCTTGCGGAATGAGCCGTAATCAAATAAAGTGTGCCGCCTGTGTAAGTAGGAATTTCTACAGAGCCAAGATTTTCAGTACATTCCATGATGTGTTAATATACTGCACTATCATTGTTTTATTCTTTATTTCTTGGTGTGTTCCCGAAATCATCGCTCCCTTCCCACCCCGGACCAAGAGGTCAGGGGGTGGCCATATGGGGTGCAACCCCTTTAATATTGGGCCAACCCCCCTCTCCCTCTACACCTCCCCTTCTTAATGGGTGACCTGTGGCCCACTGGCCCTAACGGGGAGTTGGGCACTGCTGGCACCCTTAACGAACTCAGTCTCAGAGGGATAGTCCTGATGTGAAAGTCCATCAGCATTGCTGTTTTCACTACCCTTTTTGTGCTGAACAGTAAACTCAAACTCTTGCAAGGCCAAGCTCCACCTTAGCAACTTGGCATTCTCCCCTGATGCCCTCTGCAGGCAACTCAGGGGGTTGTGGTCTGTGAGGACCGTGAAAGCCTTTCCATACACTGGAGTTTTTTGAGTGCCCACACAATGGCCAAGCACTCTTTCTCAATGGTAGCATAGGCCACTTCTCTGGGGAGTAGTTTTTGGCTGAGGTACACCACAGGGTGCTCTCTACCGTCGTCCCTCACTTTGCTCAACACAGCCCCAATGCCATAGTCCGAGGCATCAGTCTATATAAAGAAATGTTTGGAATAGTCCGGGGCAGCCAGTATGGGGGCCCCAGCAAGCACAGTTTTCAGTGCCTGGAATGCAGTTTCACAGGCAGGAGTCCAGGTGATAATCACAGGCAGTTGCTTCTTAGTCAAATCAGTCAGGGGTTTGGCCAAGGCGCTGTACTGTGGGACAAATTTCCTATAGTACCCTGCGGTGCCCAAAAATGCCATGACCTGTTTCTTGTTTTTTGGAACAGGCCACTGGACTATGGCTTCTACCTTGGCTGGCTTTGGTTTGAGGTGCCCTCCACCCACCCTGTGCCCTAAGTACAGGACCTCTGCCATCCCTACCATACACTTAGTGGGTTTCAAGTTAAGCCCAGCCACCCTGATCCAATCCAGCACCGAAGCTACATGTCCTAAGTGGGAGTCCCAGGAATTACTAAAGACAGCAATGTCATCTAAGTAAGCCCTGGCATAGCTCTGCATCCCTTCCAGTAACCTATTGACCAGGCATTGGAAGGTAGCCGGGGCATTCTTCATCCCAAATGGCATCACCAAAAACTCATAGAGGCCACTTGGAGTGATGAATGCTGACTTCTCCCATAGCCTCCAGGGTCAGTGGGATTTGCCAATAGCCTTTGCTCAAACCCATAGTGGTCAGATACTTTGCCCCGCGAGTTCATCCAGTAACTCATCCATGCAGGGCATGGGGTAGGCATCTGACACCGTCCCAGCATTGAGCAAGTGGTAGTCCACACAAAACCGGGTGGTCTTGTCCTTCTTAGGGACTAGAATTACCGGGCTTGCCCAAGGACTTTGGGATGGAGTAATTACCCCTAGGGTCAGCATCTCCTCTATCTCCCTTTCCATACTGGTCTTGACCTCTGCTGACACTCTATAAGCATGCTTATGCAGAGGCTGCAGATCCCCTGTGTGCACTGGGTGTTTTGTGAGATGTGTGGTCCTTGGCATGTCAGTGAAGAGGGCCCTATACTTACACTGGCGACACACATTATTCGAGCTTGGCTAGTCCCACGAATTCGGGTATACCCGGGTGTATTGAGGTTTGTGACTGTTTTCTGCCCGAGTGCATTGGGTTATTTTCCAGGCAGGGATTGAAGCATTTTATTCCCGCTGGCTGCAATACTGCACAGTATATATATATATACTGCATTACAATTCATGAATTTATGCCATCTGGTAGACACGCGAAGCATTGCAGCCTATTAAATCCTAATCATTATCATTTAACAGATCAGCCGCCCGTCAGCCAGGCATGAACCCAGGCTGGGAAGGCAAACACAACGGGGCTTGTCAGAGGTGAGGAGCGGCGCATTCCAGGTATCTGCCAGGTACATACTGGGTATTTGCTCGAATAAAGTGTGTCGGTGCAGTAGCTAGCATGTCCCTGGCTTCTACCTGCTGCCTAGCACTCAACTGTGCCCCTATCTCTACCTGCTCCACAGTGTTTCCCTGCCTAGCCTCCCCTAGGAGATCAGGCAGAGCATTGCTCGCCGGATCCTCCAGCAGTGGGCTACAAATGGCCATTACTGCTCCCATACTCGGTGCTCTGTATTCTTTCAGCATATTAACGTGATTGTCTTATGCCTCTCATGCTCTACCTGTACAACGTAGTTGTACTCATTCATCTTTCGGATAACCGGTTTCGGTCCCGACCAGGCAGCCATCAACTTGTTCTCCCGAGTGGGTTTGAGAACAAGCACCTGCTGTCCTGGGAGGAATTCCCTGCTATAGGCGTTCCGGTCATACCATTGCTTTTGCTTGGTCTGAGCGGCCCTGAGGTGGTCCTGGGCCACCCCCATGAGCATCTCTAACCGGTCTCGAGATCTACTACATACTGGATCACTGAAGCATAAGTAGCAGTAGCCTCCCCTTCCCATCCCTCATGGAATAGGTCCAGAGGTCCACGTACCCTGCGGCCATATAGTAGCTCGAAGGGGGAGAAGCCTGTAGATTCCTGCGGTACCTCTCGGTAGGCAAACAAAAAGTGCTGTAAATTAATCTCCCAGTCTTTCCCCTCTGCCTCTATAAAGGTCTGAAGCATCTGCTTCAGGGTACCGTTAAACCTCTCACATAATCCGTTTGTCTGGGGATGGTAAGGGGTAGTGCGCCGGTGCTGTACACCGCATGCATCCCAGAGACAATGTAACAGTTCACTCATGTACTGCGACCCCTGATCGATTAGGATCTCACTAGGGAAACCTACCCTCGAAAAAATGTTCAGCAAAGCTGCTGCCACTGTCTTGGCATTTATGGTGCCATGCGCTACCGCCTCAGGGTACCGGGTGGGAAAATCCACCACTGTGAGGATGTAGTGCTTCCCTGACCTGGTAGGAATCATAAGGGGTCCTACAAGATCCATCGCTACTTTCTGGAAGGGTTCCCCTATTATTGACAGGGGTTTCAGGGGTGCCTTCACACGGTCACCCGCCTTACCCACTCTCTGGCAGGCATCACAAGAGCGGCAGAAAGTGCCCACATCTCGAGATGCCCCCGGCCAGTAGTAACGCTGTAATAACCGGGCTCGCATTCTGTTGACCCCCTGATGTGCCGCTAACGGAATAGAGTGAGCTACCTGTAACAATTGCTGTCGGTACCCCTGGGGCACTACTAGCTGTCGCTTACCGGTCAATCCCCCCTCTATCCCTGGGTTCCCTTCTTCTCTATACAGGAGTCCCTTATACCATAGGAAGTGCTCAGTGCCTTCCCCTGCCTGAGTTCGGACGCCCGAAGTCTCACGCCGGCCAGGGTAGGGTCTGCCTTCACTGCCTCCCTAAACTGGGCTCCTAATTCTGGCCACCCCCCAGTCATGTCATTGTCCGGGGAATGGAGAAGGGTGAGGGGCAACAGTAAGTCAGTCTGTGGTTGCAACTGATCCTGGCTTACCCCCCTGGGGTCCTCTGCGCCCTCCACTAACGTTGGTCCCAAAGGCTGGGGGACTGGCGCCGCCGCCATTGCTGCTGTCTGGCTCCGGGTAACCGCCACCACTGCAGCGGGTTTGGGCACTCGGTCGTAGGTGCAGGTCATCGGTCCCAGATCGTTGCCAAGAAGAACATCGGCATCCAAACCGGGTAAAACCCCCACCTCCCGCACACCCTGGCCCTCCCTCCAATCCAAAAAGATCCTGGCCACTTGCAGGATACATGGCTCTACGTCGGCCACAGTGATCTGTATCCCAGGGCCTGGGATCAATTCCTCTGGCCGGACCATAACAGGTCACTGCAGATCCTGAATCCAGCAAGCCGACTGCTTGCCGGTCACCGACTGTGACCGGGGTGAGATGTCTGCTCCGGCCGTATGTCTGATGCAGGTCCGCGCTGAGATGTCCTCTGCTCCTAGCAGTAGGCACCGATGAAACCGGGACAGGCGTTGCATGGGATGTCTCGCTGGTCATTGGTTCCATGACCGGTCCGGAGTCTGTGGTGGAAGCAACCCGCACGCAGGCTACCGGCTTTGCAGCTGGGGTGCGTTGCCCCTGATGGGGTCCACTGGAATGCAGGGGTTCCAGGAAATCTGGTCTGATGTGACCAGGGCAGTTGCAGTTGTAGCACCGGCGCTCGTGCCGGGGCTCCCTTGGCTTCGGTGGACTGCTGTCCGCAGGTGGCCTCTGAGTCCATTGGAGGGTATTGGCAGACTTTCTGGCCAGTGCCGCCGCCACCGCCACCTTGGCTACTGTTTTGGCGGTCATCAGGGCTCGGCTGGCCACATAGTCGTCTGAAAGCCTCGCCGTCTCCTGGTAAGTCTTGGGCCTCTTGTCATACACCCAAGCCCTCACCGCCGGCGGGCACTGCTGCATGATCTGCTCCTGAAAGATGAGGTCCAGCAGGCGTTGGTAAGTCCGTGCCTCATAGCCCTCCACCCAGCGTATCCCGTACAAAGCCATGCTGGTCACGTAGCTAACATAGGACTCCTGGGGCTGCCTCTCCTCCTGCCGGAATTTACCCCGGTAGGCTTCAGGGGTAAAACTGCACTGAAACAATAACAGTTCTTTCAGGTGGTCATAGTCATCAGCATACTCATCTGGAAGCGCCATCATCGTCTGCTTAGCCAAGCCGAACTGTAAGGGGTCCAAACGTGCAACCCTATGCTGGGGAAGCACTTTGTACTGCCAGCACTGTGTCTCAAAGTTCTTTAGAAAACTGTTTATCTGATCAGTACCTTCCACGAACTTGGTGAGACTTTGCTGATCCAGTTTGAGTTCATCTGTGTTGGGTTGGACAGAGGGGCAATAAGCGGGTCTGTTCACTGCCATAGTGATAAACTGCAGCCGCTCCTCCGGTGTCCCTCTGTCACCCCACGCAGTAATCAGTGCCAACATTTCAGGGGTGAACGGACTGGTAGCCGCATCAACCAGTACCCCTCCTGTTGCACTGTTCCTGGGAGGTGCACTCGTTCCCTCCCTGAGATTCTGCCACCCCGACACTGGGTTCCTTCCCTGATCTCCAGGTGGCTGTATAAGGGCAAGCTGAGCCGTATCCTGAGGCTCTGCAAGCCGGGCTTCATAGTCACCGATTGCGTCAACTGCGACCTCCTGGTTCTCATAGGGCAGTCCATATTCACGGCACTTGTCCTTCAGCTGTGCTCGGGTCCTCATGTTGGATGAACCTTCAGCCTCGCTCATGGTTCACGGTCGCAGCAGTGAGGTGGTGTTACAACTTGTGTTAACTGTTGCACTACTGTGTGTTCAATATCTTTAGTCCCAGGAACTCGCAATTACTCTCGAGTTCCCACTATATGACAGAGTCCCACAGAACACTGTAATGTAGGCTCAGTTCAATCCCATCGCTGCCACCAGTTAATTATAGAGCTTGTCACAGTAGCTTATGACAAGATATAATGAACACCAAATATCTGGGTTCAATTGAACGAGGCTTAGATATAATAAAATATATTTATTCCTTAAAAAAGGTGAACACAGCAATATAGTACAATTAACAGACAAGAAGGTAACACTTACTTAGGGTTGGGGAATGGAGAAGTATCAGCTAGCAATTCTCCAGCAATCCGGTGACATTCAAGATGGTATCAGAAGAAGAACTAAAAACTGTAGGGTTGACACAGTTTATATACCTGTGTAACCCTATTCTTAACATTGAATACAGACTATTGGTGAACAATTATCTGTATCCAATCACTAACGTGGAGACACAGATTAACCCATGCCCCCCAGCTAGTTAGCCCATGTGTACTGGGACTCTGAGGGTCTTATTTCTGTAGCCCCATAATTCAATCAGGGGCAACAACCAGTCTACCAAATAAAGTATCTGATAGGATCTTCATTGTTTGTAGGTGTAGACATAACACTTACAAACCACTCCAGTTTGATTCTCCGCCCTCAGGTAACAATTAGAGGGGCAGAGTCTGTTGATTAGTACTTGATCTGTTGATTAGTACTTAGGTTCAATCATCCGGCTGCCCTTCCTGACCTATTTAGCATAGCAGATGGAGTCTGCATTTTTCAGAGCAGATCCCAAATACAATACATAAACTCTTTAATATCTACACATATTAATAAGTTCCATTCTGGTGGGCTCAGTGGGTCGAAATTTGCCAGTTTTTAATGCCTACAGTGACTCCACATATTGGCCAAATATCAACTCTCTGTGACCTCCAGAACTGGAGATACAGAAATGCACTTTAAAACATTAAAATACAGGATTATAATGAAACATGGGAACAGGGGAACATACAGTTTCCTGACATGACAAGGTGTAAGCCATATTTCTGGACCGCAGTCCAGTTAACCCCTTGCCTCCCTGGTGAGGTCAGGGGGTGGCCATATGGGGTGCAACCCCTTTAATACCAGGCCAACCCCACTCTCATTCTACATGCACCAACACTCTTCACCCAATACTTCTCCCTGAGCGCCGGTGGCAGATCGCACAGGGTGAAGTCGGGCACCATATCGATGCGAGCGAATGTAGGTCTTTTGGGAGCGGGTGTGCTTGAGGTGACGGGCGATGGTAGGTTGTCTGGGAGGAAGCTTTCCTCCTGTCTTGGTCGCCGTGTTGTCTCCTGGCGTGGTCTTGACGGGGTTGTCATGTCCTCCTCAATGGCATACATGTACACTACATCTTCTGGCGGAGGGGGTGCGCTTGGTGATGGAAGGGGGTCGAATGTCCCATTCATCACATCCATGTCACCCCCCTGCTCCAGCGTCGGGGAAACAGGGGCATTAACACCGAGCAAATAATGTATGCCCGCTATGTCAGCCTCTCTCTTCTCCATCCGTCGATCCATCCGTTGATCCATATGTATCATCCGTTGATCCATTTGTAGCATCCGTTGCTCCACATTTAGCATTGTCTCCAGAAGCATATCTATCTTTGCTAGCACAATAGAAATCCCGGGGAGATCCACAGA